>NC_056725.1:954773817-955108817 GCF_019279795.1 Protopterus annectens | reverse complement strand
AACCTCAAAATGCACTCTCTCGAGGCACTCCTAAAAATGGAAAACATCGATATCTGTGCAGTAACTGAGACCTGGTTCAAGGCTCCAGAGAGCACCCCTGCAATACCAGGCTACAACTCTTACCACACTTTTCGGCCACCAAACCAGGACCGAAACACTAAAGGTGGAGGAGTGTCAATATTCACCAAGGATATTCACACCACCAGGCTAGTTGGCCAACACAATGTGTCTGAAATTCTCCAAGTGCAACTAACACTAGGTAAGACTGCAATCCAAATTGTAGCTTGCTACAGATCCCCCACCATACCCCAAGATTCTCACTACACCTTTCTAAACATACTGGAAAATATTAAGATAGAACCAAACACCCTAATACTGGGTGATTTTAACTACCCTGCCATTAACTGGGAAAACTACTCATGTCCCAACACCTTTGCTAACGGTTCTTGGAATTCATAAATTCCAATGCCCTGGATCAACTAATCCATAGTCCCACCAGGGGCTCCAATATCCTAGACCTGGTCATTACCAACATGGGAAATCAATGCTCCATACCTATGGTCACCCCCTCGTTAGTCAGGTCTGACCATAAGCTAATCACCCTTAACATCCACATCCCACGGCACCCACCAGTAAAGAAACCACCATAAAAACTTCTAAAGCCAACTTCATGCTACTCAAGTCAGAAGTGACAAACTTCATGACACCCATGCAGACGGAACTGAAAGTTCAACTGCTGAATCCTACACTCTGGCACTATACGAGCACATCCACTCATGCATGAATCGTGCCATCCCAAATAGAACCAAAATGCTCTCATCCAAAAAAGGAAGCCAATCTGGTGGTCCCCTGCCATAAACAAACTTTACAACAAAAGGAAGAAACTTTTGCAGAAAAGAGGAAAATCCCAGGATGCAAAAACTCCTTACTAGCCTCAGTAAGAAACTGAGATGCCTCATAAAATCCTCCAAAGCTAGTTACGAAAATAAAATTGCCAAAGATTCCAAAGACAACCACAAAGCATTCTATAATTATGTCAAGAATCTAAATGGCAATGCTCAGATCTGCTCTGAGCTAAAACAGAATGGCATTAAATATACTGATCCGAAGGATATTGCCAATATCCTGGCAGATCGATTCAGTGCCAACTTCACCCCACTCTCACCCCCTAAATGGCCCATCTCAATACCGGAAGATTGCCAAATTCCAGTAATAACGGCCACACAGGTACAAAATGCACTCTCTAAAGCCAAGAATACAGCATCCATGGGACCAGATGACATCCTGGGCTGTGTACTACATGAACTACAATATGAACTGGCACCTCACCTAAGTGTCATGTTTAATCATAGCCTCACCTCAGGTTTCGTGCCCACTGAGTGTCGCAGAGCTATATTTATCCCAATCCACAAGGGGGGATCCACCTTGGATCCCGGAAACTACCGTCCCATCAGTCTGACAAGCCTTATCTGCAAGGCCATGGAGCGTATTATCATGGAACTTATAAACAAAGACATTGGCAACCTTCAAACACTGGACCCCACCCAGTTTGGGTTTGTGAAGGGCCGATCTTGTCTCCTGAACCTGATTGACTTCTTTGAATCAGTCTCCAGAGCCATGGACAAGGGTAAGGTGGTCCACACAGCCTATCTAGACCTTGCCAAGGCCTTTGACACCATCCCCCACTCTGGAATCATAGATAAACTTACTAAGTTGGGCATTAATCCCTATGTCACCCAATGGGTTGCTAAATGGCTTACTAATAGAACCCACACTGTAAAAGTAGCCGACTCCAAATCCAGCTCCAGACAAGTGACAAGTGGAGTACCTCAGGGTTCAGTCCTGGGGCTGCTCTTGTTTGGCATCTACTTCTCTGAAGTACAGGTCAACACTAAGGGACTCTGGCTAACAAAGTTTGCAGATGACTGCAAACTGGGAGCCATTACTGAATCCCCAAATGATGTGGATACTCTACAAAAGGGCCTTACAGAAACAGATGCTTGGTGCCAGAGCCATGGGCTCAAGCTCAATGCCAAGAAATGTATTGTTATCCCCTTTGGAAAAAACATGTATCCATGAACTACCATATAGGTGGCAGTACACTAAACACAGAAAGTGTGATAAGAGACTTAGGGACACAGGTGGACAGTGGTCTCACTTTCGATAACCACATCGCCACAACAGTCAGGAAATCCTTCTATGTGGCACACCTCATCACGAAGGCTTTTCATCCAGAAAAAGGAGGTCATTGTCCCACTGTACTCATCCCTCATTAGACCCATTATAGAATACAATGCCCCATTTGGTATGTACCTCTCAAGACATCTGCAACAACTGGAAAGGCCTCAGAAATACCTCACTAAAAGAATCACAGGCCTAAAGCAGATGCCCTATGCTGACCGCCTTAAAAACTCCAGCTATACTCTGTCGCATATCGTCTACTCAGAGGCGATCTCTGCTTAACATACAAGGCCATGTCAAACCCAGAGCTGTTGGACATGCTACACTTAAAGAAATCCCAATCCCTCAGAGCTACACGCTCCAGTGATCTAAACCTTGTCATCACAATAAACAAAACATGTTGGAGGGATAGGTTCCTGACCCAGAGACTCCCCAGACTCTGGAATAGATTGCCCATACATGTCAAGCAGAGTGCCTCTTTGGACCTCTTCAAGAGGAACCTTGACGATTGGATGGGAGAAAGGAAATTCACCCCAGGGATCACGTCAGTCGCCCTGCTAGACAGGGGTCCAGGAAAGTAAATAATGTGGGAAGAAATATTCAGGGAATTGTTATGGCTAGGCTTGTATAGGCCCTAGGGCTGATAGCCTAGTACTAACCTATGAACCTAACCTATGAACCTATGTGACCCTTCCCTCCACATCTTAAGCAAGTTAAGTCATTACTTGCTGCCTTTTGTTTCACATTTGACTGCACATTTCTTACTGCAACTTTAAATATAGAAGCAGGCTTTTAATTTTTCTTTTGCAAACAGCCTTACTGACTCATAACAAGAAAATAAAGTAACCATAATTACAACAATCAAAAGCCCATAAATGGCAAATTACTAGATGTCCATCAGCTGACATCTACTATAGTACAGAAAATCTTTCTAAACAAACACAGAGACAAGACGGAATACAATTACCCACAGACAACTGCAGGTGAGTGTTTCAAGATCATTTACATGCTTCTGAAGTGAGCTAAGGTCCATTGCCACAAAAAAAGAGTCCAACTTATTCATTTATCCTGTTATGGATACTAGACGCTGCTACTTCCATGTTTCTAATATAGTTCATCAATTCAATAACCTCTGTGATTTTCATGGGATGATCTGTCTTCCAATGTCTAGTGCCTTTTTTATAATAACATCAATGGGTGTAGAATCTTACTGTCTACCATGTCAGTTAACCTATCTGGCAATAGCCCGGTTACAAACAAAGATTTAGAAAGAGTCAACATTCTACTAAAGAAGGTATTACAAATCTCCTGAAGCCCATTCTTATGATCTTGCAGAAAAGGGCAATCTGAGAAGGTATGCACCCAGTCTTACAAAACATCTGCTTCACATCTCCAGCAAGCAGAACTAATTTTCAGGCACATTCAATGAAGCCTAGAGAAGGTATAAACCACTGAATAGGTAGTGCCAACTATAAAATTGAAATGTGTGTGAGTGTGTGGTACCTAGGCTAGATTTAATGAAACGGTCTAGACAGGAAGAAGAATAGTGGCCTCCTTCTCCTTGACTAATCTAAAACTATTCATGTTATCTATTATGGGCTTGACCAAAATCTTGCAAAGATAAGTGAGCATTCCTTTGCTTTGAGTTTTGTCATCCCTACTACTCAGTAGCCATTGCACTAGACAAGGACAGTCTTGAGATTGGACCATGACCAAGTGAATTCATGAAAATCCACAAGCCTGTGATCTGTCATCAGCTGTTCCCAACATGTCAAATATCCCACCCATTCTATGTCCCTCAGTTTCTTTCTGTCCCTTGGATCCCAGTCTTTCATCTCAGTAATTGAGATCAAATCTGGTAACCAACTCAGAGCATTGTAAAGAGATAGAGTCCAATTCAACTGCTCATTGTGCTGGGAAGCAATCTCGTAGCCAGGACTATAAGGGCAACCCTGACAATGTAATAATGTCTAGCACTATCCTGCCACTCTTTTAAGTTTCAAGAGAAAGGATCTCCTTCCATATATTTTCAGCAGTAGGGGCACTAAAGATTTGAAACAACTGAATTTTGCTCATAACCAAATACAGTTGTATTAATACAGACTCAAATCCCCTATGTGCTGAGCAGTGTGAGGATATTCGAGGGCATTTGTGGCTTAGCTGCTGTCTAGATACACCTCTAGACTAATTATGCCACTTATTTAAGTCTGCCCTGGGGACGAGAAGAAGGGAATGCCTGCACATAATATACCACTAATGGAAGGCAAACCAGTTTATGGCCTGTACTCTCTGGAGTAAGTCCAAACAAATATCTTGCCACTGTTTAATAAAACCCATGACTGTCTGAAAAAATCCTTGAATATTTCCTCTGTGGTTCCTTGTAGTGTATGTGCAAGTTATATACCAAGATATTTAAGATTGTTTGTAATAAAAGGGAAATGTTTTCATTAGGTCCGGAGTAAGAGTAACATTGACACAGATTACCTTTGTTTTTCTCCATATTTATCTTATGCTTAGACAATTCTCCAAAGTAATTGAGTTTGTGAAAGTAGATTCCAGGTCTTTGGAAGGGTTAGTAAGTAATAACATCAGATAATTAGCATATAGCGCTTACTTTCTGACAATATTGTCTAATTGATATCCATTCAGAGGCATTTACTTCAAATTAAAGACCAGAGGCTCCAAGTACCTTGTAAAAAGCAATGAATAAATAGAACACACCTGTCTCTTCTCTCTTTAAATAGCAAATGATGGTTTAGCTGAGTCCCTATTTTATTCCTAGCCATAGATCTCAAATACAAGGTTTTCCAGAACTCCAAACATGATACATGAATACACTATGTCAAATGCTTTGTCTTTTATCACAACTGACCAACATCAGTGATTTATTCATAATATTCACATGCTCTATTAGGAGTTCCACCAGAATTAAGTTATCAAAGGTAGGTCTATTTTGTATAAGGACAGTATAGGTTCATAGATTAGTACTAAGCTAACTTCCCTTGCGAGCCATCTTAAGCCTAGCCAATTATCCCTTGTGAGACTCAAACCCTGCACCTTGTGTTTGCAAAGCAAACACCTTAACCATTAGACCACCCTCCCAATAATACCCTTGTCAATCTCAAACCCCACACCTTGTACTCACCAGTCCGCATGATGTACAACTAAGCCACAGCAGATATGATCTGAATGGACCAAACGAAGTATGAATTTTGCAAGCCCCTTACCCAAAATTGAAATTAACATTTTAATTTGTGGTTTAATACTGAGATTGGCTATTAAGAGGAGACCTGAACAGGGTTATTTTGCTTTTAAATCAGTAAAATATTACCTTGCTTCCAAGTAGTGGGTGTCTCTCTCCTTAGAGAATCCACAGAATAGCCTAACCCACAAGGGAAGAATATGTTTTATTTTCCTATCTTTTATATCTTCAATGGATGCCATGATGGCCAGATGTCTGACTCAAGGGCTAAGAGTCCAAAATGACCTCCTTTTCCAGAGTAACAGGGATTAAAAGTTTGACATTAGCATCCTCTGATGATTTAGCAATGTTTAAGTGAGACAAATATATTTTGACCTCCACAGAGGACACAGGCCCCAATCTGCAGAGTACCATCTACCTTAATGACTAACAAAGGATTCTAAGATCTCCTTTATAACTCCAGTAAGGATTGCTATCACTGGATTCTTTATTAATTATTTTTTTAGTGGGTTCTTTATTCTTAAAATCAGTCTGCTGATAGCTGGTTCTTCAATCTTGATGCTAATTACCTTAAACTCAACAGAGAATTTTCAAAATATTCATAATTTAGTACCTTTCTATTCTGATCTGTTTCATAGTCCAGTGTATTAATGATCAGAACTCTTAAAAACCCTAACTCTGTGTTCAAAAGATAGGTCCCCTCTGGCAAAAAGCCATCTGAGCAGATATGAAGTCTTTTATGATATTTATCCATTTTGACTTTTATTGTTTTCTGGCTTTTCCTGCCGGCTAACATACAATGTTCTTTCAGGAAATATTTCAGAGACTCCCATCTTTGACAAATGGGGTCTTCGCCCTCTATCTTCACAATTTCACAGTTTAGAAACAAATTACCTAAGTTCTCTCTGCCATGTTCCAAAAGTATAAATTGACACTTAAAAACATGTAATAGTTTTCAAAGTTTAAAATGAATGGACCATAATCTGAAATCAATATAGGAGCATAAGTTAAGCACTACACATAAGGCTGTAAGATAAAGAAGACTATAAGAAACAAGTATATACCCCACATTGAGGTCCTTATTGGCAGGGACAAAAGCCCTTAACTCATTTTTATTCTGTGTGTGTTTAAATTATTTTTGAAATTAGAGCTATCGACTGACTCCAGCCCTGTTGTTTGGTTATTTGGTATTGTTTGGGGTGTTTCATGGATATTTATATAGCCCATACTCTTAATTTTTCAAGAACAATTCCTCTAAGAAAAAACATCAAGCCAGCAAAAGTGCTTCAATAGCCTAGAAAAAGAGAATAATAATCCTTTAATCCTTCATATGCAGAAGCCAAAGATGAATTTAAAGTACACTAATTTTGATAATCAAACAGTTTTAGTAACACAAATTCCTATAAGACAAATATAATAAAGCACACTCACAAACCTTACTATTTAAATCAATTATATCAGTGCACTGTTTCCAAGAATGAGGCATGATGCCTGTGTTAATTAAATAAGGGAGGATGAAAATGCACTGCATAACAGCCTGTGAATATATGAGCCAGAGCTATCTCCCATGTATTTCATCCATTTACAACTCCTACCATAACATGATCTGTAAAACAACAGGAAAGCTCACATCAAAAATGATTTTAGATAAATAACAAGAGGAAACATTCCTTGTTTGCTCATTGTGTGAGATCATTCTGCTGCTGGATGCAAATCAAGCTCAACCATTAACACTCATCCTGCCATTCAAGATGCATCTGCACCAGTACCTTGTCCAGTTCTGAGGAATATGGGCAACGCCAATGCGATATGCACAAGCATCACTAATTAAAGGAAAAGAAAGTGGTATAACCTAGCTCCTGGTCAGAATAACATCACTGGGTTAAGAAAACCTAAGTGCATTTAACCAACTGCTTTAGTAGCCAATGGCACTGACATTTAAATCACTAAAATAACTACCAGCTGTTAAACAGTCACTCTGTGTTATAACAAAAGCAACTGTGTTGATGTTCCAGCAGCTAAATACTGTCCTGGGGTCTTCTCATGAGCAGAGGAAAAGGATCTAACATCCATAGGGAATTGTCTGATTGTCCGTTTGGATTATCTTCCAGGAGTGCTACTGGCTAACCTGCTTTCCATGCACATCCTGATGCAGCATTCTTAGCCTAATCATAGCTTCCCTAGGGGTGTAAAGGGTTATAGAACTGCAGGGCAAGTGAACCCCCCCCCCCCATTTGAGACAGATAAGGTAGCCCGCGATACCAATGAGACTGCTTGCATAACTTGATCACTGGCAGGAAGGCAGCATATTTCATTCTAGAGTCCACTGAGTAGTCATGGTCACAAAGGATACTGACATTACCTTTTCAGACAATTTTGCCTGGAGTCCAAAGAGCTGATAGGATCCTGTCCCTTATCAGATCTGACCAATATAAGTCAGGACATCCTGGATTGAAGGTGACGAGGAATCAAAACCTTATGCACCTGCTCTATGTATACCTTCTCCTGCTGCATATCAGTGCAGATGGCTGGTTACTTTTGTGTGTCGGAAGCATAATTAAAGCATTCCTCTGGTTCTGGGGTCTTCATGAAACATAGTTTTATTTTATGTTTATTATAAAAATAAAGCACTAATGTACAGTAAAACACTATGCCTCATTCATTATAGCAAACAAGAAAGCCTCAAAGTAGTATAATAAAAGTGAAAAGCAGAAAAAAATAAGAAAACATATTAGACACAATAATAAGAAAGCATCTTATAAAGATAAAACAATGTAACTTTCATGAAACAGAGATTCTTTCAACACCCTCTATCCTCCATATGCACTAGTTTGATTTTCCACATTTCCAGTTGAGCTTTGATTGACTCCATATGTTTCTTAATATCCCCTCATCTCACTGTTCATGGATCCATGGAAACCAATTGGTCCTAGTGGGCTGATAGTGCAGACTGAATGCTCATGAGCTTACCATACACCTTTTCTATGTACATGGATGAAGTATTGTTCATTTTCTGTAGTTCACCCACTATTTGCATTAGGCAGACTACTGATTGTGAGCTCTCAGTATGGGCTGATCCATCTAAAGTTTTGGAAGCCAGATGGAATTTACTTAGGCCGAATTTTACCTGAACCCACAGCACTGGTAATACCACTGCAGTTCCCTTTCTTACTCGTTCCGTTTTTCTTCTTCTTCTTCATGTAAAACCACACTTAAGGAATCCAGACACTAAATGTGACAATTTACTATAGTTTCCTTGCCCAAAATAACATCACACCATGAAAAGAAATGGGGAGAAAAGACAAAAGTAGGTAGACCATGCTTCTCTGCCTTATCTTTACCATAAGTCCAGAAGATTCATGTTTAAACAATGTGCCATTAACTAAAAATCACAGTATTAAAATTAATATATTATCAGGGTTCTTGGTATCACTTTGCAATGTGTACTTTCCTGATATTAGTGGGAAATGTTTTTATAACTCTGTCTACTGCTAGAATTTCTAATATTTTCATTTTACTGTTACTAACAAATTTTAACCACAGCTTTGAGATATGTTTTAAGTCATGTTCCTGGCTCTTACTGGTTTCTCAGCATTACAATTCCAGTTATAAAATTTTATGACTCATTTCAAATGTTAACCAAGCCCTACTTAAATGTTCTTATTTAAGTTTTTCATAGTATAATCAGTCCCTTGGGTATGTTTTTCATGCATTTCCTGGTAAATGGGTTGAAACCATTTTGGCCCATTCAAATCTATCTCAGTTTTCAAATGCATGTCATATCTTTTGAAAGCCAGGTATTGTTTAGCTTTATCAAAGCGGGAACAGCTCTGAGGGTAGGGGGTCACAACTAGTTGACTTATTAACTGCTGTTGCAACTACCTCATTTCTGACAGTTCATTATCTGCGACTCTACAAGACTTTAAGTAATTCATCCATGGTGGTGGGTACAAAATGAAATACAGCAATAAAAAGCATTAATTCTCATGACAAAGTAGGCTGACAACATAAGTGTCGTGTTCTTTTGCTTTAGAAAGAAGACGCGGGACAACTGTGTGCTGTTGCTACCAACTCCAAACTTTATTGACCAGCCAACGCACATGAACATCCTCCCTGTCTCACAGTCCTTACGTCATGCACCTCCCCCGCCCCCAAAGAACATTAGCTAAGGCAAGACAACTCAGTCCATTGAATACACCACATCTCCTTTTCTATAAGGCCCCTTTTTCTCTTATTACAAAACCCAGAACTATTCAATTTCTTCAACTTCACTACAAACTTGGTACATCGACACAAAATGCTCACTTAGCCATGTTCGCATTACTATAACACAAATGACATTGCTATTTACAGACTGATCTCTATAGATCCAATCGGTCCGGCTTGTTAATAATTCTTCCTGATCTGGTCCTCACAACATCACTATGTACCCGGGTTTCCTGGGGAAGGCCATTCCAAGGTGGCAAGGCCTCAACAGTCTTACTTAACACACTTTCCTGACACACAGGAGTTGATTCACACTCAGGTACAGGTAAGGGAATCAAATGCACCCGGTTTCGCCGCACAGTCCCTTGTGGCACGTCTACCTTAAATGACCTCGGCGAGTAATGTTTTTGATCTACAGTACCTGGGGTCTTCATATCTGTCACCCACACCTGGTCACCGGGCAACACATCACCCAGCGGCCTTGCCCGATGGCGTCTGTTGTAGTTTGCCGCATTATACACCCTCTTCTCCTCCTCTCTCTCCACAAGCCTTCTCCAGTCAGGCAGCACAGGGTCCAACTGCGAAGGGTGAATCGGAAGAGAAGTCCGCAACCGACGTCCCATGAGAAGTTCCGCAGGGCTATATCCATTCTGCAGTGGCGTTGTCCTGTACGCCAGAAGAGCCATGTACGGATCGACACTTTTTTTTAGCAGGTTCTTCACAGTCTGAACCGCACGTTCTGCCTCCCCGTTACTCTGCGGGAACCTGGGGCTGCTTGTGACATGCTCGAAGCCATAAGCAGTTGCGAAGTCCACAAAAGACTGCCCAGAAAACTGAGGTCCATTATCAGACACGAGGACCTCTGGGATGCCATGGCGAGCGAAGAAAGACTTTAGGTGGGTGATGACCTCGTTGGATTTGCTGTGTTTCAACAATGCGATCTCAAAAAACCTGGATAAGTAATCCACAGCAAGAAGGTAAGTATTTCCTTTCAGTTCAAATAAATCCGTGCCCACTCTTTGCCATGGTCTGTCAGGACATTCAGTTGGGATGAGGGGCTCAGGATGATTCCTTCTCTCTGAGATGCACGTCCTGCATCCCAAAACCATGTCATTTATCTGTTGGCTGAGCCCAGGCCACCAGACAGTCTGACAGGCTCTGGCTTTGCACTTCACAATGCCTTGATGTCCCTCATGCAATTTTAACAACACCTCATTACGCATGGCGGATGGGATAACAAGGCGTGAATCTTTTAACAGCAACCCATCTTTCACTGTTAGTGTAGAACGATCTGGCCAGTAGCTCTTCAGTAAGGGTTCCTGGTTCGCATACAGCGGCCACCCCTGACTGCACAATTCCATAACCCGCACACACACACTGTCTGCTTTCAGCTGGTCCCGTAGTGTCCGGAGGAAAGATGGCTTCACCTGCATGTTTTCCACAATGCTGTTCACGTAGATATCCGTGTCCTCCATTAACTTTGTTTCCTCCAGTGTTAGCCTGGTTTTAAGTTGAGAACGTGACAGAGCATCTGCCACCCACAGTGATTTCCCTGGAGCGTACTGCACTGTGTATGAGAACTGCATCAGTCTCATCCTGAAGCGTTGGATTCTAGGCGGTAGAAGATCCAGTGCTTGACCTCCAAGCAATGAAACCAGAGGTTTGTGATCAGTTTCTAGACAAAACGATTTACCTAATAGGTAATCTCTGAAGCGTTCACATGCCCAGGTAGACGCTAGAGCCTCTTTCTCAACCTGGGCATATCGTTGCTCTGTAGGTGAGAGTGACCTTGATGCGTATGCCACAGGTCTCCAGCCGTCCTCCCATTGTTGCTGCAGCACGCTCCCTAACCCAAAGGATGATGCATCCGCAGAAACCTTCGTATCCCTATTCGGGTCGTATACAGCCAAAACTGGAGGTGAGGTGATCGCATCTTTTAAGTCATTGAATGCCTTTTCCTGGTCCCCACCCCAGTACCAGCTGTTCTTTTTTGATAATAAGTCTCTCAGAGCTCTATCCCTCTCAGCCAAATGAGGGATGAACTTTCCCACCTGATCCACCATGCCCAGGAAACTCCTGAGTTCTCCTACTGTAGCAGGTGCTTCCATCTCCGTGATGGACGCGGTCCTCCTTGGGTCTGGGCTTATGCCAGAATCTGTGATGACATGGCCCAAGAAGGTCACTTTGCTCCTCGACAGGTCACATTTCCCCACATTCAGCGTAATGCCTGCCTCTTCCAGTCTCTTTAATGCCGCATGAAGTCGGGCATCGTGCTCCTCCTGGCAACGACCCCAGACCAGCACGTCGTCCATGTGGCAAATCACACCCTCTAGTCCTTCAATGACCTCTGACATCATGCGTTGAAAGTGTTCAGGTGCAGAGTTAATGCCAAAGGGAAGGCGATTGAAGCAAAAACGCCCAAAGGGGGTTATGAATGTGGTAAGCGCAGCCGACTCCTCTGACAAAGGAATTTGCCAAAATCCCATATTGGCATCCAGTTTACTAAACACCTTCGCCCCGGCAAGCATCCCAAGACTTTGCTCAACCGAGGGCAGCACGAACCTCTCCCTGCATACATATTCATTTAACTTAGTGTAGTCTACACACAGTCTCAGTCTGTTACTGTCTTTCTTTGGAACGACAACCATGCCTGCACACCAGTCAGTAGGTTCCTCCATTCTGGTAACGACACCCAGCGTCTCCATCCTCATTAACTCCTCCTTCACTTTCCCCATCAATGGTAGTGGTATCCTCCTGGGGGTCTTCAGAGAGTATGGCACCACATTTGGCTGAAGCTTTATGTGGTATTTCCGCTGCACTACCCCCAACCCAGAGCACAGTTCAGGGTATGAGGTCTTCAAAGACTCCATGGTGATAGTATCAACACGCTTCAGGAGACCCAGCCCCAAAATAGCAGGAAGACCTAAAAGCGGCGTACGGAGTCCTTTAACAACATACACCTTCTCGCATGTCTGTCTTTGTCCATAACCAAGCTGAAGTTCCAAGAATCCTGTAACCTCCAGTGGCGTCCCTCCAGGACCCAACAAGGGTTTCTCCGGCTGCTGGAGCACAGGAGCATTCTTCCCACTGAACAAGTTGTCCAGGTCTGACTTGGAAATAACAGTAACATCCGCCCCCGTGTCAAGCTTGAAAGTCATAGATGTGCCCTCTATTTGAACCTCCACAACCCAGGAATGGTTCCCGGAGGAGACAGAACCAAGGAAGAAGCCCTGTTCTTCTCGCTCTCCCAGCTCCTCGTCCTCCTCGATACACTGCACCACCTTAATCTGCCTGCAGACTCGCTGGTAGTGGCCCTTCTTCCCACACGAGCGACATCTTGCAGCAGTCGCTGGGCATAGGAGTTTGTGATGAAATGGGCCCCCACACCTGTAACACTGCGAGATTGGAGCGTCTTTACTCTTTTGCGTCTGTCGCTGAAAAATCGGTGTCAAGGACTTGCCCCAACCTTTCGAGGTCTCCAGCTGGCGTTTGGTGTCAAGTGGTGTCTGCACAGCATTCACGTTATACTGCAGTGCACTACTGTCGCACCTCAAAGCCGTCTGCTGCTTCTTAACCTCCTCCGACTGTCTGGCCATGTTTACAGCTCTCTCCAAGTCCAGCTCTTTTTCCATCTGCATCCGCTCGGACAGTCTGGTGTCAGCCAAGCCCACAACAATTCTATCTCTTATAAGCTCATCGTGCAGCGTCCCATAATTGCAGTGTTCAGCTAATGCATGCAATGCAGTAACAAAAGCATCAACAGTCTCATTCAGTTCTTGTTTGCGCATGTTAAATCGTGCACGTTCATAAACAATGTTCTTCTTGACAATAAAAAATCTTTCGGCCGTCTTTCACTTTGGCATACTCCTGTTGCTCTGCATCGGTTAGCTTGAGGCCTCTCAAGACGTCGTCTGCCTCATCACCCATGCAGTATATCAGGGTGTTCACCTGATTCCCTTCTGGGTTTGAAGATAAATTGCTGGCCTGACGGAACCGTTCAAAACGACGTATCCATCGTGTCCATTCATGAGGTTTGGAAAAATCAAAGGGCTCCGGCGGCTGAATACTAAACGTAGCATTGGGAGCGCTAGCCGCCATGTTAATTCTAGCCCGCGGCTGCCGACCATTCTCTTCGTCCAACATGTCTGCTCACCACGTCACTAGGCCACTCGTACGGTCTTCAGCAAGTGTTCAGCAATCCCAGTCACAGCCACACAGCACTTCTGACACCATGTCGTGTTCTTTTGCTTTAGAAAGAAGACGCGGGACAACTGTGTGCTGTTGCTACCAACTCCAAACTTTATTGACCAGCCAACGCACATGAACATCCTCCCTGTCTCACAGTCCTTACGTC
Organism: Protopterus annectens; assembly: GCF_019279795.1. Classification (NCBI taxonomy): domain Eukaryota; kingdom Metazoa; phylum Chordata; order Ceratodontiformes; family Protopteridae; genus Protopterus; species Protopterus annectens. The sequence goes on along the minus strand of NC_056725.1, from coordinate 955,094,874 downwards.
ATGCACCTCCCCCGCCCCCAAAGAACATTAGCTAAGGCAAGACAACTCAGTCCATTGAATACACCACAATAAGTCTCATAGGAAAATTTATCTCCAACAGTTTTACCATGTGACAGTAAATTCCAAAGGATAATTAGGTTAGTGGCCCAATCCCCTGGCAGCAATGTAACAATGAGGAATTGTTTTGGTAGGTCCCTGGCCAAAGTGCCCAACTGCACAACACCAATGTAAGTCTTTCAAACCCACCTAAGGCAGATATGCATAAGAAAACAAGTTTATTAACAGAAGAAGCAAAAAACAGTTTATTTGGCATTCCAAAATAAAGATTCCACAGCAAGACAATATTTAAAGTACCCTGTTTCAGGTTTATAGTTTATTAGACTATCTCTACAACACAGGTTTAATCTCACACAGCCCATCTAGCACACAGGTTGTTTACATAAAATCAAAGTGTGAGTCCAATATAAATACTGACTGACCTGTCCCAGCTTCATGAATCATAAATCCTTCAGTCAGAATCCTTGTCTGACCCATGATAAACCTCTGACTTAACATATCACTTCATGTATTTTGCCTTCAGGACTCTGTGCTATTGCACGTTTAGCCGATGATCACCTTTTCATTATTCCTACTAATATAGTTAAGTTTCCTAACTAAATTGCTGTGAGAACTTTATAGACAGAAAGCACACTTAAAGCCACACATCGCATTCTGTACAGACAAACTATTAAAGTGGGTATGAGTGAGCATGCCTGTGTGTGTGTGTGTGTGTGTGTGTGTGTGTGTGTGTGTGTGTGTGTGTGTGTGTGTGTGTGTGTGTGTGTGTGTGTGTGTGTGTGTGTGTGTGTGTGTGTGTGTGTGTGTGTGTGTGTGTGTGTGTGTGTGTGTGTGTGTGTGTGTGTGTGTGTGTGTGTGTGTGTGTGTGTGTGTGTGTGTGTGTGTGTGTATGTGTGTGTGCATGAGTGTGGGTGTGTGTTTATATGCACATGCACTTGAATCCTATGCATGTACATACATTGCACTTGTGTACATAGTGTAAATATGCTAGTGTAACTGTAGTAGATTTAGATGTATATTTTACACACACACACACACACACACACACACACACACACACACACACACACACACACACACACACACACACACAGACACACAGTTAATTTCTTGAACAAATATAGATGCAACCTTCAGTACTGTTCTCATATGAACGAATTGCAACTTATACACAGCGTTGCACCATTTCTGCAACACCGGTACACCAGTCACATGAGATGAAGTGTCCTGCTTCAGAACGACTGAGGACGAGCGGTATGAAGATCACGGGTTTATATCATCAGTGCCTTATGTGAGAAGTACAGCTTCACATTTTAGGAATTAAATATCTCTAACTTAGATATACAGTGACTAAAATTCTAAGACTGCAAGTTATGATTGTAACCTTACAAAAGTGTATTATGAGGTACAGTTTTGTAGGGTTTTACAGAGGGAGTATGTCATTTTAGTATACTTTAAGCCAGAGGTGAAACGTAACTCCAGCTTAGCATGAGCTAATGGGGTGATGAAGACAACGCTTGTAAATGGTGAAACAGCAGTCTTACCTGTGATAATGTGCTACTGCTTTAGAAAAACATAGTGCTTATGAATAGATGGATTGTCTAATATTTTCTCATGGATTTTACCGATTTCTGATACAAAGCTGATTATTGCACTTGTTATCCATTTTATAATATCACCCTATAGATGGAAGAGAAAATTGCCCATCTGCAGTGCTGCTGATCTAGGTTTAAGTGTTAGATGGCCTATAAGAGGAGGCCAGTAATGAACTGCCTAAACCAGATTTCTTTTTTCAGAGAAAGTGGTGTAGGTAGATGAATGTATTCCCCATCCTTATTGTAATGGCATTCTTGCTGGCCATTGGATGGGTTGTAGTGGAAACTACATATGTGAAATAGACCAGTCATTTTTCAGTATCATATCTAGCAGTTTAAAGCACTGGATTAAGGCTGTGATCTGTTTCCTGTAGTCCTGGATTCAAGTCTGTCTGTCTCCCTTTACCTACTGCTTCCCTCTATGCTGTCCCAGGAAAAGAGGCCTCTGCACTTAGTGAGTTCACCTAATTAGTTAATCTGCATCCTGGTTAACAACTTACAAAACCCTAGATTTTATAGTGATAAAATTCCATATAACCTTAACTAACTTACAAAATCAGGAAAAATATATCATCTAGCAGCTAGCAACTGACAGAACTGGTGTGGACTAGGGGAATCTGACTTTTTAAATAAAACAATGCATTGTGAAGGCACAGGACTGCTGTTGACTTCATTTGATTTTTGCCCATTGCTCTGAATGTCAAAGTAAAACAATTCAGTGAAGCCTGGGTAAATGGCAGGAGTATAGTGACGTGCAAGTGGATTAACAAGATTCCTACCATCCCTACTTACTATCTAGTGAAACCACAGCTGACTTCAAAATTAGAAAACTAGTGGGGAAAATAATATCACCTATGTGGACATCTTATCACAACATCTTGTTTTCATTAATTAGAAAGGAAGAATACACAAATCACTTTGTCATTTCTACCCTCTAGAAGTAAATTATCAGTATCTCAGAAAGTATTTTTTCTGCATGATTTTTATAACCGACACAGATGGAGATTGCCAGTTTGCACAGCACAAAAATTAAGTTGCAAAGACATGCATTACACATTAGTCGATAAATCATCACAGCCTTTTCATGGCAAATTCTAAGCACTGTGCTATTTGTCTCTGGTTTGGATCACCCATAAAATTTCATTTCATAAACAGCTATTCAGTTTTGTTTGCATATTTGAAAAAGAATCTTAACAAACGTTTGCAAAGACTGCAAGAAATATTTTAAAAGCATGTGATTTAAAAGCCATGCATGATATTTAATAATAACAACATACAGGCCCGCTGGACACACAGTTCCTTTTCAGTGGTGACCTGAGAGCAACGTTTGGTGAAGCAACTTGCTCAAGGCCACACAGCAGGCAAATGAAGGCTGAGAGAATCATATCCTGGATCACAGGAACTGCAGCTCACAGCCTTACCCATCTAAAGCAACTGCCAGACATGAATAATAAATATTAAATGATAAAAAAGGTTACATCATTTCTGAATTGTCATGAAAATGGTTGTTCAGGAATCAAGTTTATTACAAATGAACATAAAGCAAAGTTTATACACAGAAAATAGAATATCCACATTTATAATACTGAGTTAAACAGGCTCCTGCTGAAAGTATGAGGCGTGCAAATGTGATTCTCCGACCATTAAGGATAACTATATGAAAAGGTAGATTACATCTTCTAAGTGTGAGATTACGACAACTTGGACTATTTCTTTTTGTCAGAGATTGAATGTTGTTAGGTGTCACAGGCCTCGACATTTGGAGTTAAGTTTTAATACCATTACTGTGGGTTTTAACATTTCCTGTTTCTTTTCTAAGTCATACTTTTTTGTAGCTGTGATGCCCACAATTAATGCTCTTGTAATTACAATAGGTTGCTAAGGTGAACAGCTACTTTTATTTTTTAAAAGAGACACCCAGACAGGAGTTATGTTGAAAGTGGAAGGAAATGAATGGATAGTACCCATTTTCAGAAAAAAAAAATCTCCACTGACATTAAAAGAGTAGTGAATTTCCAAGATGTTTTATCCGGACTGACTCTAATCAGCTACATGCTACATCAGTCCCCCACCCCTCAAAATAGGCCATGGGTGAATGATTGCAAATTTTCACCGCGGTATGGGGAGAAAGTCTACTTAATGCAGACACTGTTAGCCCCCTACCAGCACTGGGCGATGTGGCTGAGCTTCTTGATGTTCTCCTTTGGACATAAGCTTGTTAAGGACCTATCAACCCCTCTTTTTATCTGTGCTGGTTGCATGGGATAGAGAGAGAAAGTCTTGACTATGACCCGGGTGACACATGGTTTAACTGTCATCTCAGGTGTTGAGGAGCTGTCAAAGGGCAGGGCAGAAATTATGATGCAGCACTTACTCTGTTATATTGAAATGAATGAATAAATAAATGTATAGATAAATAAAGAAACAGAAACATAAAACACCTGTGTTCAAAGGCCATTTTTTATGAGGCTATATAAAGAATATACATCTTTAGATCGTACATGATCTGATTGGAAATTATCCTTACTGCTATGGTCATCCAGCTCAGATCACGCAAAGACCTGGCTACAACTCACACATATAACCAGTATATCTAACTGCTTATTTATTTTCATTTTCTCGTAATAACAATCACCAGAAATTCCTTTGGCTTAGTGTTTTGTTCCATATTCAGTAATGCAGCACATCTTGTTGACTGCATCTGGTGTACAATGCAGTCATGGTGTCAATGATAAGAGCATGGCATTAATATGATAGTGTTTTATGCAAAATTAAATCAAGGGAGGAAAATGCTAATGCACATTGACTAATGTTTTATAGACCCAGCAGAACAGGTAGAACTGGCAGTAGGTTCTGCAGAAACATGAGGATTTGACAGGGAGTTAAAAGATTTTCCATTAAACATTATGTCGTCGTGTTGCTGTGTGTAAATAGCACGACGCAAAGTTCATAGAGTTTATATTTACATTACTGCCGAAATCTGTACAATGCCAAGCAGTTTAAATGTGTAGGCTTTACCATATTTGGTCTTCTGAAAGGTATAATTTGGAAAGTACTTACTGAGAAATGAAGGATGAGGAAACTGCTGTCATAAAACATAGGTGTTATTACTCAGAACTTTTCCAGTCCTTAAAGTATATTAACATTTCAGAGATTTTGTAGTCCAGGTTTTAAAATAAAGCAAGTAGGACATATTGGTATACATTTAGTATGGAATGGTCAATATTCTCCGTTCATAAGATCTAAGGGTTTCAGAAGCACGTCACTGGACACAAATGGACTACAAAGCCCATTTCTGTATGAGAAATACTTAAAAGGTCTGTAGCTGCAAGGTTGCACAAGTCATTTTTGGGATGGCAAAGAAATCTCTTGTCGCAGGTATACCACACCAACACCTACATACACAGATCTTGTTTTGTGCGGTGGCACGGCCACTGAAAAGTTTTCTTGCTCATGTAGATATAGACAGAATCCAGTACTTTAATTCCTGTGTATTCAGTTGTGTTGCACAGCTGTTACGTTAACAATTCAGGCTTGACAGCTGTACATCAACATTAGAGGAATACCATTGTCTTCATCCTTTGTTTATTCTCTTTCATTCATTCATTCCCTTGTTGTAGAAGTCATTTAGTATCCATAGGTGTATAAAATGTTGTAATTGCATACACAGTGTAGTGAACAATTTGTTGAGACTGTGTTTGTCTAAGTCCATTCCCTACTGTATCAGCATAGAGCTCATGCTTTGAGCATGTACTTCAGGGACTTGGTAACATAGCAGGCTAGCTTCACATGCAGAAATGTTGCTACAAAAAGCTATTATTAGTAACTGAATAAGGTATATAAGGCTGTCACAGATGCACTTATGATCTTTGCTGCAAAGGGAAAAATAGATCTACTCAGTACACAGCGGAGAAAGCTATGACAAGGGAAATCTATTCCGCTCATTTGATGTCATGGAGAAGACTCCTATGCAGGTTGGAACAGGTATTTATAATTAATGTGCATTGTAACAGTGATAATGGAATTCTGCCTTCACAACTTAAGTATTTTTATCCCCTTTACCTAAGGGGATAATGTGATATCTCAGGAGGTTAACGTTCTTGTTTTCATTCAAGCATGCAATTTGATTGCATTTTTTTGCTTGCAGATATGTTAGTTGAAAAGAGAAAATCATATCCCCTCTTCTCCCTGGTGTTAAGCACATTGAATCCTGATAGTCTATGTAACTGGCTTTATGCTCAGTGCCAGAAAGGACATCTATTAAAAAATCAGTGACTGCAAATAAATAAATACCTAAGAGAATAAAATAAATGTGGATTCATACTAACAACACACAGTTGTGAATGGAACAGTAGATGCCTATAAGAAAAGAAATATGAGAATGTAAGTCAAACTGTGAAGTACAAAGTTGGTTTATCACTGGCACTGACAATAAAAAGCAATTTGCAGCAATCATTTTTATCAGTAGTGTTAGTTTATGAGGTAGCAGTTTTATTTTTAAGTAAGACTATGAACTTTATGAATATGATTAATGGAAACATTACAAGACTTGTTGTTTATAGGTGGCATGCAAGATATACTGTACATGCAAACAGTTAAATAAAAGTAAAATAAAAAGATCACTCTAGTAGCAAACTCTTTATTCATTTATTCTTATTTGTTTTTCATCTTTATTAGCTAGGCCCCCAGTGCCTCATGTCCACACCAGGTCTACTAGCTATCCTCTACTCTTCCCCCAGATTACTCTGGTATTGCTGGGACCTGTCACGGATACTATAAGCTTCTTGGGAGCTCAACTCATCTGTGCTTCTGTCTGTTTCTTATTTTTTTTGTTTGCCATACTCACCTCCCTCCCCCATACTTGTTGATTGTATCTGCTCTTTATTAATTTCTTGATATTGAGGCTATGAACATAGCATTAATGTTTACATTGTATCATGCTGTTTTTCTGTATCATTGCATTCAGGGTAATTTTAAAATGTTTTCAGCTGTTTATGTTTCTTTTTCTGCATGATCTAGTTTAGCTAATGACTAAGAGTTTTTAATTAATCAGTGTGTTAGAAAAGCAGATGTAGTCTCTGAATGCAATGTCATCTTCCTTGTCATCGATAAACCGCATACCTTTGGAATGACTATGAAACTGGGGAAAATTTGGAAATGTTAAATACCTAGACAACAGTTTAGTGTTATAACAGACAGGTCCATGAATACAGGTGAGAAGATGCAGCATAAAAAGGCAAAAAGGAGACATAAATGTTTAGAGCTTGGACTTCAGGGTGAAGCTGGCTAGCTGCACATAGCTTTATCCCTTTCAGCCGTACTGCCTCATAAAGGCTGTGAAGATAGGTGATGGCTGCCAGCCTAGCTAGATAGAATATTGCAGATAATTCTGTAATTTGTAAATATTAATGTAAGCCACAGTGGCTAGAATTTACATGTATAATTTATTTTATTGTTGTGGCTTCCTGACCAGCTGCAAGATCAAAAGGGCTATTAAGGGAGTTTCTGTTAGCCTGGGAAAACCAGAGAATTGTTAAGAATGATGCAGTGTGAAGCAGCACTGTGTTATCAATTTAAAGGGAGAGAATCAGAGAGCATTTGTCATGGGAACATCGAACATCACCAGCACTGTCTTGCTCTATATGTAAGTTTATCTTAGAACAGTGTTTCTCTTAGAAATAGCTAAGAAATAGGGAGATTAGACTAAGTGTTTTTCTGTGTTGATGTCATAACTTTTCTACTGTATTTTTTTAAGCATTTTCCTGTGATCTCTGGATTCTTGACCAGCACTGTGTAGTAAGAAGTATTGTATTGTGTTTTTATTATTTATTATTAAATATTTTTAAACCTTTCAACTGTGGCTGTTTTGTGTAGAGATAATTTAAGCTATAGAGTACATTGCATGTATATAGTGATACTGGCCAACCCACTCCAATAAGCCTTGACTGTTCAGTTGCACTTATCATTTGGATAATAATATTGCACAGTATAATTGGACACCCTTTCATAAGGGCCTATTGGTAGCTGATAAATATTAGTGGGTGGTAGCACTGTTTTCTACCATATAGTCTGGGTAAAAGGGGCACAGCTGGAGAACCTGTACCAGCCTTCCCCAGGAGTGTCTGTGTGGTTGTATATAACTCTTATCTCAAACTGTGTGTGTCAGCTACTTGGGCAGGGATACGAAGCACTGGTTGGACAGAGAGGGTGCGGGAGGTTTTAGCATGCCCACTAGGCTGAGATCTGGACCCTATAGCTGTGCCAGTGGGGAGTCTTATTGGGGATCTGGAGAGAAAGGGAGAGACCAGACCCAGACTGACTGTGATCTCTGTGTGCTCTTAAAGGAAATTGTACTTTACTGTGTGTGTATTTATTATCCTTTCCCCATATGGATGCCCCTCACTGGTGTTAGTGGTGAGGATTGAGGCTTCTTTATTGCTGGGCCAGCACACAGGCGTCACAAAGGCAACCAGTTTTGTTATTACCTCCAGATATTTTGCCTCCAATTATAACACTTATTTGTAGGATTCATATGAATTTCAAGGCTATTTTAGTTGAATGACCATGTACACTTCACCAATAGCTACACTCAGGCTTTACCTTCTTTCTCAATGAGGTTTAGGCCAGTTAATTCCAGTGTAAATTGAAGGTCACCCTTATGTCTGAAGGAAGATATTGAGTCTCATTGCTTGACCTATAGAGAAAGTTTATTCCATGGAAGAGGAGGTGATGGGTGATGAATCAATCTCTTTCCATGGCATTTTATCTATTGATGAAGGTTCAGGTCTCTAGTTCCAGTGTGAGCTGTGTTGTTTGACTTATTGAAGATATGGGTGGACAAGAACTGCTGGACGTCTAATGACTTACTAAAAAAGGCAAAGGCCACCCATTAGGCGTATCCCAGTGACTAAGGCTTTTAAGACCAGAGATAATTTTAGTTAGTTAGGAACATCTTGGAATTTTTCAGATTGTTGATATGCCGAGTGAGGATTTGTACTGAGTACTGGGGAGAAGTAACAGCTATTAGCTATGCTAAGCAGAAGGATTTCATTACACAGTTGCCAGTGAGGCTCAAAGGAGAAGGAACTATAAACCTGTTGACCAAGATCCCTGACTACCTTAAAGATGGGTAATTTCTGTTTTCCAAAAGAAACAATACTGCATTTTTTTTTGCATTCAGTTTAGTTTCATTATCGATAAATCAGGTATCAAGTAGGGCAAGCTTTTTCTATAGGGTACAGATACAGGGGATGGGACTGACAATTACTCAAAAAATTTCAGTCATTTGCAGATTAGTTTAACCAGATACATTCGTTATCATTTCTGAGATCAGAGAATTAGATGACAAACAGAAGATGCAGTACAGATCCTTGCGTAATTCCGTTGGTTACATTAGCATGATTTGAAGACATCGGTCACACAAACTATATGGACTATGTCTCTCTATATGGCAGCAATGTGTGGAGTCAACTGTCACCACCTCTGTCAGATCAATGCCACTCTCCTGCCTTGGTTTTCTCTCAAACAATCCATCCATCTCTTTGCTGGATGTCATCATTTCCTCTTGTCTTGTTTCTGTCTGTCCCAATTCTTCTATAACAGATCTGCTTGGGATTCTGCTCTGATGTTCCCACAATAAGAATCCTACCACTCATCTCAGTTAGTTCATCTCCATTACCTTTAGCTTTCTCAACTGCTCTGTCTTCTGTGCCCCAGGTTTCTGTACCGTAAAGTGGTAAATGCACAACACTGTTTCATACACCTTGCTTTCAGCTTATTTGACATTCTTTTGTCACACACTACTCTGACATTGTGTTCCAGCTGGCTACAGCCTCTTTGACACTAGATGTGACTTCCTCATTAAGACTTACATTCTCCTCAACTATGCCTCAGAGATACTTGAAGATGTTAACCTGTTCCAATGTTATCCCTTCTATCTCAGTTTTCAGCTGCTTCTGTTTTCCCTTATTTGCTGTCATGCCAACTAACTTGACTGTACTCAGTTTAATCTCATGTACCTTCAGTTCTGCATTTCCTTCCCCTGTCATTTGCTGAAGTTCCTGTTTAGAGTCTGCCTGTAATGCCACATAGCCTGCATACAGCAGCTTTGCTGGTCTGTCCCATCTGACTTGTTTACTAATGTAGTCCATCCCCAGTGTGAAAACTAGTATGTTCAAAACTAAACCCTAATGCACCCCTTCACTTCCACTGGTGTAACTTCTCTATGAATCCAAACCCTGTTTGTACGTGTGCCATTGGGTCCTTGTAAGTAACCTTCAATAGTTCTATCAATGCTTCATTTCTGACATGAGGTATATTTTCAAATGCTATAGCCAGATCAAGACAAGCTGTATAAACAGAGTGACCACTGTCTCACCACTCTTTCAAAAAATTAACAAGTTTCTAAAGGCACAATCTTCATTTGATGAAGAAAAATTGTTTAGTGACAAGTCTGGTGAGGTTCTTGATATTGTTGTGATATGTTCCATACCTTTGTAGGTCAGACTTTTAAGACTGATTAGTCTGTAATTCTCAGGGTCTGTTGTAGGGCCACCTTTATGGATGGACACTGGCAGTACAACAGGATTCTGGAAGAAAGCTTGAACCAAGCTTTTATTAAACAGATTAAGGAGAGTTTCAGCAACAGCCTGTTTGATGTTGCTTAATAAGCACCCAGGTATGTTCTCAGGACTCATGTAGCAAGTGTTTTTGGATTTAGATAACACCTTAACTCATTACTGTCTAGTGACACCTCCAGGTGTTTCTGTAGTGTCATCCTACTGATGCCTCTAGCTGTCTAATATAGCCTTTTCATATTTGCATTAATAATTTCAAAACCATGCTATAGGCAAGCTATTTGAAAATATCATCCTAAACCTGAAATGATGAGCAATACAACTGCACTAATATTTAATCTCTGTAATAATGCTGCAAAAGAGATAGTCATTGCTGCAAATATAGTATTTAATTATTTTGCTAGAATGTTCATATTTCTCTAAATATTTTAGAAACTAACAGACAAAAACTGCTTAGCTTTATATCAAAGCTCATAGAGGGACAAATAAAATGCTGCTGACAGTATGCATCTTGAGTGGTTACTGAGATGTTGTAAGTTGTTTACAAAATATTGCAAAATGTATATGTACTGTGTTTATTGGATTTATAAAATCCAATTTAAGACACAAAATTGAATTCATACTATCACTGCAAAGATTTGTTTGTGCTGAACAGTTTAGCATTTGCATTTCTTCAGTAACCATTATAATATGGATACTTGTTTAAAATGTGAGAACATAGCTTCATTTTGCAAAAAAGCTCAGGCTGCATTCTTTGGTGGTTAGAAGACAATTCTCCAGAGTTCCATTGGTAGGAATGAGTTAGAAACATATTCTTTAGTTTTGGTCAGGAGTGCAAATGGATTCTGAGATGAGTGGTGCTTGGATAGTTTTTTTTTTTGTATTAAAGTTAGCAAAGGACATATTTGCCATTATATTTGGAATGCCATTTTGGTCAGAATGGGAGGTCTCATTAAGAAAATGCTCTGAGTAATGTTCTTAGTTTATAATATAACTTAATAAGGGCTTGTAGTTATTCTTACTTTGGAAGCTAATCTCCATTCATGGTTTGATTCACTGTAATTAGACTGTTATTTATTTATTTATTTATTTATTCATAGTTTCATAGGTAGGTACCAGGCTATCGGCCCAATGCCCTATGTAAGCCTAGCCAACAAGTTTCCCTGGCTTACGCCACGCAAGAAAGTGATTTTCCTGTGCCCCTGTCGAGCAGAGACACAGAAGTGATCCCCGGGGTGTATTTCCTATTTCCCATCCGCTCATCAAGATTTTTCTTGAAGACTGCTAATGAGGAACTTTGCTTGAAATAGATGGGTAGCTTGTTCCAGAGTATGGGGAGTCTCTGGGACAGGAATCTATCCCTCCAGCATGTCCTGTTTATTGTGGTGACAAGGTTTAGGTCCCTAGTGCATATAGCTCAGAGGGATTGGGATTTCTTTAGGTGTAGCAGGTCCAGCAGCTCTGGCTTTGACATAGCTTAAATGTTAGGCAGAGATCACCTCGGAGTAGGCAATATGCTACGGAGTAAAGCTGGAGTTGTTTGAGACGATCAGTGTAAGGCATCTCTTTGAGGCCAGCAATCCTCTTTGTGAGGTACTTCTGTGGCCTTTCCAGCTGCTGCAGATGTCTTGTGAGGTACATTCCAAAAGGGACGTTGTACTCTATAATGGGTTTAATGAGTGTCGAGTAGAGGGGAACAATGACCTCTTTTTTTCCTGGATGAAAACCCTTTTGTGATGAGGTGTGCCACATAGAAGGCTTTCCTGACTACTGTGGTGATGTGATTATCAAAGGAGAGACTACTGTCCACCTGGGTCCCGACTGCCGCCTATGTGGTAGTTCATGGGAACAGAGTTTTTACCAAAGGGGATGACAATGCACTTTTTGGCATTCAGCTTGAGACCATGGCTCTGACACCAGGCATCTGTCTCAGCTCTTCTGTAGGATGTCCATATCATTTGGGACTCAACTATGGCTCCTAGTTTGCGAACTTCATTAGCCAAAGGCCTTCTGTGTTAGCATGCACTTCAGAGAAGTAGATATCAAACAGGAGAGGTCCCAGGACTGAACCCTGTGGTACTCCACTTGTCACTGGTTTGAACTCAGATTTGGAGTCTGGAACTTTTACAGTGTGGGATCTGTCAGTGAGCCAATTGGCAACCCATCTTGTGATGTAGGGATTTATACCTAGTTTAGTGAGTTTAGCTATAATTCCAGAATGGGGGATGGTGTCGAAAGCCTTGGCAAGGCTAAGATAGGCTCTATGAACCAACTTACCCTCATCTACAGCTTCGTTGACTGCCTCAAAAAAGTTAATCAGATTCAGGAGGCATGATCTGCCTTTCACAAACCCAAACTGGGTGGGGTCCAGAGTTTGGAGGGTACCAATGTCTTTGTTTATGAGTTCCATGATAATACGTTCCATGGCCTTGCAGACCAGGCTCATCAGGCTAAAAGGGTGATAGATCTGGGGGTCAGTGGTGGCTCCCCCTTTGTGCAGTGGGATAACTGTTGCTGTGTGCCATTCAGTGGGCACAAAGCCTGAAGTGAGGCTATGATTGAACATGGTGCTTAGGTGGGGAGCCAGTTCGCTCTGAAGTTCATGTAAAATGCAGCCTGGGATGTTGTTCGGTCCCATGGTTGCTGTGTTTTTGGCTTTAGAGAGTGCAGCTTTTACCTGCGTAGTTGTGATTACAGGGACTCTGCATTCTTCCTGTATAGGTATGAGCCCTTTAGGGGGTGAGAGGGGGTTAAAGTTAGCACTGAACCTATCTGCCAGGATGTTGGAAATATCAGTTGGTTCTATAATTTTCATGCCATTGTGCTGTAACACAGAGCAAATCTAGGTGTTGCTATTGAGATTCTTGACATAGCTATAGAATGCTTTGTGGTTGTCCTTAGAATCAGTGGCGATTCATTTATTTATTGTGATATGCCTTGCTCTTTCCTTGGTTTAAAAGGTTTGCTAGACTTACTATATATTTTAAGGATTTTTTTTTCAGTAGTTGTAATATTTTTAGCTCAGTTGACCACTAGAGGGGTTGCTTTTAAATTTCCCATTATACTTGTCTCTACTTGGGATTGCTAGATTTATATATTTGTCCATATGGGTACACAGCTGCTGTGTTGAGGATAAAGGCAGTGAAGTCATGTACATTTGGAGATTTCATCATATAATTGTAAGAAGTTCACCCTTTTGAAATCCTCAAATACACATACATTGATTTCATGGGATATGGTGGTACTGAAAGTAAATGTCAAAGGTTTATAGTCTGATGTAACTGAAGAAGGAAAGACTAGGGAATATAACAGGTCAAAGCAGTATTAGTGAGGACTAGATCAAGAATATTTTGGCTTCTAGTGGGTTTACCAAATATGTAATACAGGGAATTTTTATTTATCAAATACAAAACACCACTACAGCTTCCACCTGGCCTGAAGACATGGCATGCACAGTACCCAGGCATGTCAGGAGTGCTTTCTTTACATTTAAAACAAGTTTATGTAACTACACATACATGAAACTGCTCCACATGCAAAAATGACTCAAATCAGGTAATGTGCCATTGAGACTCCTGTCATTGAAAATAGCCATTGTAACAAAGTTCAGTTTTGGGCAGATGAATTTGCTAAGTTGGAATGTCCATTACATGTACTCTGTCTAAAAAAAGCACTATGGCAGCAGGAAAGACTTTTGCCAGTATGCAGAGACCTTTTAACCGGAGACACAGTCTTTCCCCTGCAAAACAAGGATTATCTATCATCTAATCCCAGGATGATACGTACTGGATCTCCTTGGAATGACGCCAACTAGTTAGCTAATTGGCAAAGCCAATTATCTTCTCTGGACTGGGATCAGCTTTGCAGCTGGAGACTTGTTGCTGTAGATGTGCAATGGGATAAGTGGTGACTTGAAGCACTTCAGCTGAGGCCTGTTCACATAAGTTCTCAAAGACTTTGGCAAGAATTTTTTTACATGATCAGCATATGACATTTTACTGTGTTCCATCTGAAATGTGGAAGTGGTGCTTACTATGAATTGTTAATTGTGACAGGCATGCCTCCATGTTAGTTAGGTAGTTACACCACTCAGAGACAAGAGTTTTCTGTGTTAAAGAGGAGTTCATTATTAATGAGCATAAGTCAGTTAGTACACTGACCTAGGATACCAAGTAATAGAAGACTAGCAATGGAAAGTTAAAAGGTTTTCTGGCCCTCCATATTGCCCTGTACTTGAAGTGTTAGTCAGCTAAGTGCACAAGGAAAGTAAGGTGGCAATGAGAGCGGGCAATCAGGTACTATTATAACGGAATAATTGATGCCAACAGAAATATATGCAATACATAGGCTAATCGAGTGCTGTGGGAATGCTATCTGGATGGTCATAGTGATCCAACAGGTCAACCTACAGTGCTCTGATGCTCCTGGTGAAGGTAGAAGCAGGTCAGAGCAGCCAAGAGAAAATAAGCAGAAATGGATGCTTCCCTGAGCTCAGTCAAACAATGTCAACCAGAGAAACAATTGACAGTTTGGGAGTACTAATCTCTGGGGAAAATGAAAATGCACTCACTACCCACTATTTCACTACAACTGCAGTGGCGCTCTGTACTCTACAGGACCATGCTATAAATAGCAATCTCAGAAAACAAAAGAGAACCTGTAAAGATAGGTGAAGGCAGCCAGCCTAGCCAGATACAATTTTGTAGATAATTCTGTCAGTTGTAAATATTAATGTAAGCCACATGCTCGTTCTCTTTGTTAAATGTTGAACTTCAAAAATGTAACAACAGTGCATTCTGCTGTAGGAAAGCTGATAAGTCAAGAATTTTGTAATTGTTTGATCACAAAACCCGAATCCGAGATGTCAGGATGAAGGAATTCTTGCTTTTCTTTTGAGACTAGAGTTAATTGCTAGAATTTGCATGAATAATGTATTTTATTGTTGTAGCTTCCTGACCAGCTGCAAGATCAAAAGAGCTGTTACACTCTGAGCTTCTGTTAGCCTGGGAAACAGAAAATAATGATGTAATCTGAAATGAGTCAGTGGTACTGTGTTATCAATTTAAGGACAAAGAGACTCAGAGTATTTAACATTTGTCTTGAGAATATCCAATATCACCAGCACTGCTTTTCTGTATATCTAAGTTTATTTTAAAACTGTGCTTTCTCTTAGATATAGCTAGGAATTAGGAAGATTAGACCAGTGTTTTTTCTGTATTGATGTCAGAACATTTCTACTGTATTATTTTAAGCATTTCTCTGTGATATCTCAACTCTAGACTAGCACTGTGTAGTAAGAAGTATTGTCTTGTGTTTTTATTATGTATTGTTTAATATTTTTAAACCTTTCAACTGTGGCTGTTTTATGTAGAGATAATTTAAGCTCTGGAGGACATTCAATGTATATAGTGATGCTGTATTGGCCACTCCAAATAAACCTTGGTGTTCAGTTACACTTACTATTTGGATAATAATATTGCAATGTAATAATTGGACACCCTTTGTTAAGGGCCTTTTCAGTAGCTGATATTAGTGGTTGGTGGCAGCTAGTACTTCCTTTTAGACTGGGCAGAAAGGGGGTACAGCTGGAGAATCTGTGCCAGCCTTCCCCAGGAGTGTCTGTGTGTTTGTATATAACCCATATCTTGAAGTGTGTGTTTATGTCAGCTACTTTGGCAGGGACATAAAGCACTACTTGGACAGAGAGGGTGCTGGAGGTTTTAGCTTGCCAACTAGGCTGAGATCTGGACCCTATAGCTGTGCCAGTGTGGTCTTATTGGGGATCTGGAGAGAAAGGGAGAGACCAGCCCCAGACTGACTGTGATCTCTGTGTGCTCTTAAGAGAAATTGTACATTACTGTGTGTGTATTTGTTATCCTCCCCTATGTGGATGCCCCTCATTCATGTTAGTGGTGAGGATTGAGGCTCTTTGATTGCTGGGCCAGTGCATGGGAGTCACATATTAATTGTTTGGCAGTGGTAGGATATCCACACCACATATTAATTGGTTGGTAAATACTAATTGGCTTGTAGCGGTATGGGTAGTGTGAATTCCACTAGCTTGTGTACTGAAGGTGTATCTGTACTCTAAATCAGCTTCACAGTAAATAGTCAGAGTTCAGATCACAATTGTTTTATTTCTTTTGTTAGCTTAGTTAGTCAGGGAGAGCAGGCAAGCATGTCAGCAGAGGAGTATGGAAAGCTGACAAGGAGCCAGTTGGCTGAGATGTGCCAGGCTAGGGGACTGGTGCATGGAAACCTGACTAGGGCAGACACAATTTCAGATTTGGTCACAGTTGCATTAGAAAACAGCAACCAGGAGGATGATCAAACTGGCCGTGGAGACGTACAACACTCAGAGAATGGACAGCTCAACCTTTATGCAGAGGAATTAAAAATCCATCTGAACCTAAAGAGACTTGAGTCAGAGGCCAGGCGGTTGGAAACAGAAGCAGCAGAGAGACTGAGACATCTACAGGTTGATGAGAATGAGAAACTGCTATCTCTGGAAGCTGAGGAGAAGGAAAGGCAGAGGCAACATGGAAAGGAGATGCTGACTCTTCGCCAGAGTCATGCAGGTAATGGAGAAGGGAATAACCAGACCCCAGAAGCACAAAAGGTCAGTAAATTTCTTTCATAGTTTACAGAGGGGGATAATTTTGATAGTTTCATTCATATGCTTGAGAGGGTATATAAACAGTATGATGTTGACCAAAGGCTCTGGGTACGGTTCCTAACCCACTTACTCCGTGGTAAAGCTGTAACTGTGTTGTATAAACTTGCTGATTGTGAATATTTTGATTATACTGCTGCTAAAGATCACTTGTTTGAATTGTTTAAGCTAACACCTGAAACTTATAGGAAAAAGTTTCATGAACATAGACACAAGGCAGATGAAAGTGTGTGTGAATATGTTGCTGAACTGAGCACTTATTTTTATAGGTGGGTGAGTGGATGTCAGGTCACCACTTTTGAAGGGTTGGCAGACCATTTGGTGAGGGAACAAGCCCTTAGCACTTTGCCTGAGGACATGAGGATCTGGTTAGCTGATAGGCAATGTGATACGTTAGAGGAGTTGGGGAAGAAGGGAGACCTATACCTAGCAATCAGGGCATCCCTGCACAGGAAAGGGACCCCCACTACTGCTTATGGGTCTAAAGGAACCCATGGTGGGCAGCCCAGACTGCCCCAACAGAATCTGCCAGTAGCAGGGGAAGCCACTAGTCCAGGTACACGTCCAGGACCTAGGGTTAAATGTTCTGAATGCAACCAGTGGGGCCATGTGGCATACAGATGTCCATGGAGGCAAGGTGGGGAACAAAAGGTGAGAGAGCCAGTAAGTGGGGAAGACAAAATGCCAATAGTAGGTTGTCTTGAGACAACAGGGGTACCAAACTACCATCCTGCAGATGTCCTGATAGGGAAGGATTTTGATGTGACAGTACCATGTATTTGTGCAGTTAGTCAGGCTAGGAGACAAGCATGTGGGTCTGGTAGCCTTGGGGGTATCCAGACAGACCGCACACCTGCAGCCAGGACTGGTGAGGTGGTTACTTCAGGGAGGAGGCTACACTATCGCAGTGAGACTGAAGGTGAGCCACAGCTGCTTGTGGGTACTGATGTTCCCTTGAACAGAGTGACTGCAAAGATAGAGGTGAGTAGTAGTACCCAGGCTGTTAGTGAGGCACCACTGTCAGAGGATGCCAGACTTCCAGTGGAAGGGGAGCTGGGGAGGGTTACAAAGAGAGAGTTGAGACAGGCTCAGCTCTCAGACCCTACACTGCAAGGCCTGAGAGAGGTAGCTAGTGAAGGACCTGATTTTCAAGGGAAGGGGGAATCTGTATACTAGGACAAAGGGTGAAGTGAACCTTAGAGCGTACCAAACAAACTGGGTATCAGTAAACAGTCACAGTCACTGTCAGTGATAAATCCATGCCAAGAATAAGAAAGCTCCAGTTTAATTAAAAAGATTTATTTGAAGCGCTTTTCGTTTGCCTCCTAGGCAAACTTCCTCAGAAATTGTTTCTGAGGAAGTTTGACTAGGAGGCAAATGAAAAGCACTTCAAGTAAATCTTTTTAATTAAACTGGAGCTTTCTTATTCTTGGCGTGGATTTATCACTGACAGTGACTGTTT
Organism: Protopterus annectens; assembly: GCF_019279795.1. Lineage (NCBI taxonomy): Eukaryota > Metazoa > Chordata > Ceratodontiformes > Protopteridae > Protopterus > Protopterus annectens. Next base: position 955,076,511 of record NC_056725.1, on the reverse strand, counting down.
ACTGATACCCAATTTGTTTGGTACGCTCTAAAGTTCACTTCACTCATTTTACTAGTTTGGTTCGTTTTCTTTGTACTAGGACAAAGGGTTACTGTATAGAAAGTGGACCCCTGAGGGAGGGCTAGAAGGTGAAAGAATACAGGAGTTAGTAGTGCCTAAAACATACCATCTGGCGCTTCTAGCCATAGCCCATGATATTCCCTTAGCAAGTCATATTGGCGTAAAACGTACAAAGAGACATATTATGCAGAACTTTTATTGGCCTGGAATTTCAAGAGATGTAACAGGGTACTGCAGAACATGTGAGCAGTGTCAAAAGATAGGCAAGGGTGGAGACAAAGTGAGAGCTCCTTTGATGTCTTTGCCTGTGACTGAGGAGCCATTTCAGAGGGTAGCTATGGATATTGTGGGGCATCTGAGTACCCCAAGTTCCATAAGGAAAAAGTATATCTTAGTGGTAGTGGTTATGCTACAAGATACCCTGAGGCAGTGGCTTTGTCCTCTGTTGAGGCAGAAAAGGTGGCAAATGCTTTGTTACAGATTTTCAGCAGGGTAGGTTTCCCAAAAGAAATACTGACTGACTGAGGTGCCAATTTCATGTCAGACCTGCTGGCTTGTCCGTGGAAGTACTGTGGGGTGAAGCACCTAAAGACCACCCCCTACCATCCCCAGACTAATGGTCTTGTTGAGAGGTTAAACTCTACAATCAAGTCCATGCTATAGGCATTTGCAGACCAGTTAAAGAGGGAGTGGGACAAATATTTGCCCTGTCTGTTGTTTGTTTACAAAGAGGTTCCCCAGGAATCCACAGGTTTTTCACCCTTTGAGTTGCTGTATGGGCATAGGGTGAGGGGACCTCTAGACTTAATTTGTGATGAGTGGGAAGGTGAGTGTGAACCTCTTAAGGAGTCTGTTGTGGCATACGTCCTAAGCCTCAGGACAAGGCTTAGGGAACTCATGGGTTTGGCCCAGGAGAACCTGGCAGAAGCCCAACAACAGAAAAAGGTATGGTATATAAGGAATGCTCGAGCTAGAGAGTATGCTGTAGGGCAGCAGGTAATGGTTCTCATTCCTGTCAGACACAACAAGGTGCAAGCAGCTTGGGAGGGACCCTACAAGCTTGTAACAAAGGTAAGTGTTGTTAACTACATGGTGGAACTGCTAGGCAGGAGGCAGGGGCTTGAAATTCCTTGATTGCTGGGCCAGTGCACAGGCGTCACAGAACCAACCAGAAAAAAAAACTCTGGGAGAACCAATGATACTCAGACGTTAGAAAATGGCAGTAATTAACCTTTTCTTGCAAGAATAACTACTGTTTCCAAGATGATTTTCAACACCTTGCTAAACAAGGTGCCCTTAGCATAAGATAAAAAGTAATGCAGTTTTATTTTAAGCACTCCAAAACAGTTTCAGCAATAGTAATCACTGAATAAAATCAAGTTTTATATGTTTTTTTTTAATTTCCCTTGTGTAGAGTGGGAGATTCAAGGAAATCATAAAATTAAGTTGGAAAATATTTTAATGTATTGCACGTAAATGCAGCTTTCAAAGAGGTCCAACCAAAATGATAAGAATGGAATGCATAACTATGTCACAAAAATAGCAAATTCAGAAAACTAAATAGACAACAGACTAAACCCGCAAACAACTCTAGATGACTCAGTGGTGAACAGACAGAACATGTCAGCAATTAACATTTGTTCACAAGAATAACTATTTCTGTTTCCAGGATGGGACTCGACACTTGCCTAAACATACTGTTCTTCGTACATAAAAAGCAGTGGTTTCCTTTTAAATCTTCCAGTAACCATTTTTGCAGCTATAAGCAGTAAATAAAATCAAGTACAATAAGCAAATTACTTCCCTTGTGTAAAGAGACTTAAAGTGTCAACGTATGTGAAAAAATGTTTCAATCCGCTACACAGAGGCACATCTTACAGAACAATCCAGCTCTACATTTCCCCCAAACAAAATCTCTAATTAAATTTTTCTCTTGTGAATTTCCAAAACTCTTTCTGTAGACATCTGTATGATTCCAAACAGGTAACCCACATCATATGATCCTTTCAGCTCAAAAGGCTCCAAAGACAAAACATTACCCTCCTATGTTTCATTTTAAAATATCTACTAGAGAAGGATGGGGTTTCTTAATCAAAATTCTCTCTTAACCTTATCTCACTAACTTAGGCAAAATTATCTGCTCTTTACATCATAAATATGAATGATGCAGCTTTTTGGGTCACAGGAATTTCTTTTTCTTTCACTGCCAGGCAGCAAGCACCAGCATATCCTGGTGGCCTAATTTTATAGCGGGACAAACTATACTCTTAGTCTCCCCCAGATTGGATCTGCCAGTATTGAGGCTAACAAAGATCATTAGTACATCCCAGGAAAACTTACTGCCATGGGGGTGGGTGACTTATAATGACATACCTTCTTTCTCTCTCCTTTGCATTTGTCCTTTATGTCTGAGGACTACTCCACACTATGGGCCATACCTCCCATAGGGAATGCCAGTACTCTGCAAGGCATTTTCTTAGTTTTATACATTTTCCCTCTCACCACAACTCACTGTGTAATATCATTCATTCATACAGCTATTTAATTCCTCTATATTTGTCCTACCTTTGTTATGTCTTGTTCAATTCAGTTTAATTTTTATCACTCTCCTACGCTAGACCAATTCAAAAGCTTTACTAAGTACAGAAGACTATATCTGCTCTATTTTCTTGCCAAGGTCAGATGTAATCCACTAATAAAACTGGATCAGGTGTGTCTGGTGATGCCATCTGACCATGAACCCATGCTGGCTGCTGTTCTAGTGACTGTTGTCTTGTACAAATTGTAGTGTCCTTCCACTTAGGATTCTCTCTGTAACTTGTTGTGTCACTGTTATTAAGCTAACAGGCCTGCAGTTTCCCTGATTTGCTCTGCTTCTCCCTTGAATAAGGGCACTAAAATTGATCTCTTCGATTCTTCTAGCTAATGACTTGTTGAAGGACTGCTGGGGATCTGCCAACATATTGGATAGATCTCTGAGGAGTGTGACAGGTGTCCCATCTGGTCCTTTTAATTTATTCTCCCTAAGGACAGACAGTTCCATCTGAACCCTCCTTCCTCTTGAGTCCAGTATCTATTCTCTGTTCCTCTTAGTCAATTTTGTCTTCTTTTTAACATGGCACTCTCTTCTTGCTTATCTTTGTGAAAATTGAAGCAAAGTAGTTATTTAGTACTTCTGAATTTTTGCAGTCTTTAGTGATTTACTTCCTAGCTTTCCTCAGTGTGGCCAGTTTTGTCTTTTCTTCATTCTTTTTGCTACATATCTAAAAATCTCTTGCTTCCTTTTTTAATCCCTTCTGCAAGCACACTTTTGCCTTTAGCCTTTGATGCCCTTACCATGAATTTGATTTCACATTTAGCGTTTGATGCCCTTACCATGAGTTTGATTTCACCTTTAGACTTTGATGCCCTTACCATGAATTTGATTTCACCTTTAACCCTTGATGCCCTTACCACAAATTTGATTTCACCTTTAGCCTTTGATGTCCTTACCATGAGTTTGATTTCCCCTTTAACCTTTGATGCCCTTACCATGAGTTTGATTTCACCTTTAACCTTTGATGCCCTTAACATGAATTTGATTTCACCTTTAACCCTTGATGCCCTTACCATGAATTTGATTTCAGCTTTAGCCTTTAATGTCCTTACCATGAGTTTGATTTCACCTTTAACCTTTGATGCCCTTACCATGAGTTTGATTTCACCTTTAGCCTTTGATGCCCTTACCACAAATTTGATTTCATGTTTAGCCTTTGATGCCCTTACCATGAGTTTGATTTCACCTTTAGCCTTTGATGCCCTTACCATGAATTTGATTTCAGCTTTAGCCTTTGATGTCCTTACCATGAGTTTGATTTCACCTTTAACCTTTGATGCCCTTACCATGAGTTTGATTTCACCTTTAGCCTTTGATGCCCTTACCATGAGTTTGATTTCACCTTTAGCCTTTGATGCCCTTACCATGAGTTTGATTTCACCTTTAGCCTTTGATGCCCTTACCATGAGTTTGATTTCACCTTTAGCCTTTGATGCTCTTACTATAATTTTGACTTTTTGTTAGTCTGAGTGTACTGAGCCCCCTCTACTTCCATATATTATCATGATTTTAAACAAGCTGCATAAAACTGCAATGTTTGCAGTAATAAAAGTTTTAAGAAGGAGACAGGATAGTTTGTCTTAATCTTGGTAGTTGTGGCTTCTAAGTTAAAATGTGATGAATTTTAAGGCCCAATACCTTTAACTCTTTCAGAAGTAATCATGTCCTCGTCATTAAGTGAAACTGGCTTTAATACTGTTTGTCACAAAAATGACATATTTTATATTATTTTTATTTTCTTTGTTTAAAAATATATATTTTATTACCTAAAACATATCCCAATAACATTGAAAACATTTACATTTTTGGAAAAAAAATCATCATTTAAAACAAAAATCTTCACATATATCAGCCATTATAAATGTCTTATCAGAAATAAAATCACCTACTATCACCCTATTACCGATTCTTAATTAATCAGTGCAGTTATATCATGTAGCAATTTTATTCTGAATGTATTTTCTTTAGGGCATTTATTTCTGAAATAGGAGACTAACTTACATATACTTGCCAATTTATGGCAATTATTTCTTAACTATAGGACTACCAAAATAAATTCACGCACTTTATTAAAACAATATTTTTAATATCAGCTCATATTCCTTCTCACTCATGTATTCCCTAACAAAAGAACCATCTTAGAGATCTTCACATATTATTGGTACATGCCTCTTCTCTTTCTATTAAATTTCCCTTACTGTGATACTCACTTTTACTATGTACTTCCGTCCAACACCCTCATAAGCCTCAATCACCATTTAGGTATACTTGGGGACATGCTGTCCATTGACAGTATAATGCCACAAGCTTCTGTGCATCTCCCTGTTGATCCAAACTCCTATGTTTGCTATTTCTCAATTAATTAAAAGCATTTCCAGGTTAATCCCTATATAATCTGTTTATGAACATCTTTTACTTTTACCATTTATCAAATAGGTAAAAACCAAGTTGGACTTCTTGACTTTGCACATTTCACACACAGGCAGACTTTTTCTTATTACATTCCAGCAATTTATATTATCCTCATACTCTACTCCTGTCACTATCAATGGTGCCATGTGATCCACTAGTTAAAAACTTAACCTCTGAGCTAAGCTTTATACATTCACTTCCATAGCTGTTACAAAGACCATGAAGACAAGCTATTATTTCATTTCATATTTTAATTTGACTTTTTGGCAAAGGTGGTTTCATAAAATATGGCAAATATAGATCAATGATTTAAAAAAAATCATATTCATTAACTAATCCCCCCCCCAAAAAAAAATCACCATTCACACAGTTGTCTTTTTGTTCCCTTTTAAACATCAGAAAATTCCAAGTATCTGCCTTCCTCTTTTTATCTCACTTTCTAAACAGTTTGGACAGACCATAATTTGGGAAACTATACTTGCTATTATTATTCTAATACTAAGCTAGTTCAGGTTCCTTTATGCTGCCTCAGAATGATAGTGTCATAAAATACATCTGTTTAACATCATCATCATCATCATCATCAGTAGCATAATTAATATGTGCACGATTATCTCCCTTTGTAAATGACATTCATCTCACACAGGTTACACCCACCCCGGTTGTTCAGTAACAATGCAGCAGTACAGCCTCCTTCTTTGCAATGTTAACTTACCCATTGAGAAAATCTCATTATTAAGACCTAATACATGGTGTAGCCAGAACATCTGTGTGGTACAGAAACCTGGGCAGTGAAGCAGAACAGCTGAGTTAGCTAGACATGATGGAGATGAAGTGGCTGAGATGGGTGGTAAGTTGGACACTATGTGGCAGATGAGGAAATGATGACATCAGAGCAGAAGCCAAGGTATTTCCATTTGCAGGGAATATCAAACAGGGCAGTTTGCAGTGGTTTGTGTGTATGTGCAGGAAAACAGAAGATGATTTGTTAAAGAAGATTTATGAAAGACAGGAAGGAATCTGGCATGATTGGTGAAGAAGGTAGGAGAGTTTTACTGAACAGAGAGAGAGAGATGGTAAAGGTTGAGATACTCCAACCTGATGTATAAAAAATGTGAAGGGGGTTGATGATTTATAAATCAAAATAATCTTTTAGCAGATTCCAGTTTAGTGTGTGTATGAATATTGATACACCTCCATATAAATGATCCCACTATATACCTCCAATACCCCTTAAAAAACAAGCCATTAAATATTGACGGACTTCATTTTCAACACACTGGCCACAGAAACTGTATCATTCAACCAGACAGGCCAATCACATACATTTTAAGATGCCAGTACAGTTTCATTGTTTTTCATTTTCCCTTCCATGGTCCCCTCCTATTGTCCCTTTCCATCATATCCAAGACAAAAAAATAAATAAATTCATGCTCCTGATGCTTGCTAACATGTTTCAATACAGCTTTATGTTTGGTCATTCTTCTAAATATCATGCAAATGCTCATAGATCCTATCCTTTAAAGCCCTCTTTGTTTTCCCAATGTAGAAACAGTGACAATTCCTACATTGGGTGATGTATACATTCCTGTAGTAAAATAAATACAATAGTATGGCTCTTGGTGAAACCATACCCCATAATCAAAATGCTTTTGCCCTCTTTAATAAAAGGGCATGTCTTGCATATACCACGCCTAAACGTCCCAGACTTAACCTGATAATTCACAATCTTAATACCCATTTTTTTCAATATAGTTCTTTAAATACCAATCTTTCTTATATATGATACATGGTGTATCCCCTGTCATTTGTAGATTAATATCATTCACCCTGAATATGTTCCAATTTCTTTCAACAATTTCCTTAATTCTCCACACATCATCAATAAAGTTTAACACTAACCTCTTAGTAAAATGTCAATTATTTTTTCTGAATTTCATCAAATGTAGGAAAAAAAATATATACATACATATATATATATATATATATAGGCCCTTGTCAGAACGTCGAAAGTACAGTTAATCAAACTGCACTTTGACGAACTGACTTTAGCGAAAGTGCATAACATTGAACATGCACTTTCACTAAAACAAAATAAAAAATGAAAAAACATGCAGTTTGCATGTTTTGTTAGTTGTACATCAACGTATTCGGTTGATGTACAACTAACAAATCTTTTGAGGAGATTGCGGTACAGTGGGGATAAGGGAATATTCCCTTTTCCTCACTGTAGTGCGATCTTGGAGTTAGAATATTAAAGTAGGGGGGTGTGGGGGTGCAGGGGGGCTTGCCCCCCTGCATAGTAGTGTTTACATTTTTTTGTGTGTATGTTTTTATTTTGTTTTGTTTACTTTAAGCGAAAGTGCATGTTCGATGTTATGCACTTTCCCTAAAGTGGGTTCATGAAAGTGAAGTTCGATGAACTGCACTTTAGATGTTTTAACACAGACCCATATATATATATATATATATATATATATATATATATATATATTTTTTTTTTTTTGTGTGTGTGTGTGTGTGTGTGTGTGTGTGTGTGTGTGTGTGTGTGTGCAATATTAATTATTTTTTTTCAACAAGCATCAAGTCTGGAGCAATATTTAGATGGGTTGTTTAACTGTGTGAAAAGTATTTTATACATGCATAATGTGATTAAATTTACATTCAATGTTTAACAACATGATTGGTAGGGGGAGTGGTCAAGTGATTTTTAAAAATGACTATGTTAATGGAAATTGTAATCCCTGAAGAAGTTCCATAACAGTGAAGGGATGAAAGCACTAAGATTGTTATTTACTATTAAATCCTTTGTTTCCTTCTAATTGATCCATTGTGTTTAATTCCTGAGTATGCTGCATTCCTGGCTTTGTTTATTGTTGTGGTATCAGTATTCAAGTAGTATCTTGGTGTTTTTTTCTTTCTGAAATGTAAATGGACTTTCTATATTGCCTCTCATGAGTCCAGCATATGCTTCGCAACTGTCTCTGTTTTTGCAGCATGTTCCTGATTTTGCCTAGTATTTTTGCCCTACCCATTTTAAAAGATTTTTTTTCTGACAAATCACCAAGGATTATAGTCAACAGTAATGGTATACATTATAGTTTCAATTCTTCTTTTTGATTTCTGACATTTTAGTGGTATTTAAACAACTTTGCTCAATTTTTTTTCCTTGCTGGAATTTGAGGTATTGTGTTTCTACAGATGTCTGACTGAATTTATTAAGTACTGTATTGTTTTTCTCTGTTTAGAATCAAGTTAATTTACAGTAAACTGTAAACACCTTAGTAGATCACTTCCAATAGTTAACTATTATATTAAAAACATTTTGTGGTACTTGCTAATATATTATATCTTGTACTCATAAGAATTTATTAGAGGAAAAAGAAGGATTAATCCTTTGTATCCATAAAGATTCATTAACAAGAAAGAAGCTTTAGTAAACAAAATGTCATGCAAATGAGTCCTGTATCCCTACTTATCTAGACTCTTGGACTAAATGGAAGGTCAGCCATCTTGTCTTCTCTTAGTTGCCATCCTCATAGCACTAAACGTACTCAGGCAATGTGGTAACTGCTTGATGCTCAAAGGCAATGAAGCTGCTTGTGAGAGATGCAAATATTTAACAAAAACAGAGACATCACTCTCACAAATGAAAATTGTCTGGGTACACTACACAGACTCCGCACATATATGTGAAAAATTATCATAAGCCCTGGCTGTAAAAAGTTCATTGCCTAAGACTCCAAGAACAAACAAGACTAAGTATTAGCAGAAATTAAAAAAAACAAAACAAAAAAAAAGCACATGCTGCCAAATCCATAACTGAGAACTGACAAGGAAAACAAAACAAACCCAGTATATTTAGATCCTGTACTAATAGCTTCATAGTAAGACAGTGACACCCAGGCTCCACTCTCACAAGACTGGGCAAAAATGAGTGACAGTGAGTTCTCTTTCAGGTGCCAAGATGTCTGAAGTCTGAAGGGCCCTCAAGACCCTTAAGATGAACAAGTATGACTATTACTTTCTGGTCCATGTGGATGTAAATGACTTGGCAAAATCCTACAGAATATGCTATGAGACATCTCTATGGATGGCACAAATGCAGGAAAGACTCTGGTATTGAGCAGAATCCTAACTTCTGCAAGAATGATTTCGAGATTCTAGGAAAAGATGACTGACTTCAAAAATTGGCTGAATAATTGATGCTATTTGAGGGTGATCTAGTATATGTCAGAGTGGGATGAGTCACTGGACAGACCTACTTAATTTGCCAGGGGAGATTGCAACTGTCTTGTCAGAGCTTCCACATACTGGCTAATGCCTTTGTGGCCCCATAGTGCCCGTTTTATCAGAGTCTAGCTATTGTATCTTCCAGCCTGAATAACATAACAGGTAAAGCACCAGACAATATTGAGGTGCATAATCCTAAGAGTCTAAATAGCAGATTGTTTGATCTTGAAGCCCTCTTGCATTTGGAGCACATTCATGTACACATCATCACTGAAACTTGTTTTTTAAAAGTGCAGAATGCACCCCTTCTATATCAAATTTTTGCACCTTCCATACCTTTCAACCTGATAGCCACTGTGGTGGAGTAACCATATTTGTTAAAGACACCATTACCTTGGAGCAGATCCCAGAGACCCATAAACTAAATTTATTGAGATTTAACTCAGCCTAAATAAAACCAACTAACAGATTACAGCATGTTATAGAACTCTTTTGATGACCCCAGAAAACATTGTCCATTTCTTAAATGCATTGAATGAACTTCAAATACAAGAAAACTCCATCATTCAGGGAGACTTTAATTACCTGTTGATAAACTGAGATACATATACTTCAAAATATAGACTATGCATAAGAAATCCTTTATTTCATAAATAAGAATTCCATGGATGCAATAGGCAAAGATTCCATTAAAAGACACAGCGTTCCTGGCCTGGTCCTCACAAATATAACATCCATGTGTATTTTTTCACAGATGTACCCTTCCCTATTCGAGTCTGACCACAGAATGGTAATCTCTTTCTAAATCCCTAAACCAGCAGATGCAACTAACACAGTATTCAAAGACTTCAAAGATACAAATCTCTTACAATATGGCGAAGTCTCAAAGTTCAAGTACAACTGTTACCCTCCAAAATGTTAACACAGCTAGTAGTCATGCAAATGAATTCTGCACTCTCCTAGAAGACTGTGCAAATCTGTTAGATACTACCAGAACTAAACAAAATGGGAAAGATAAGAGCAAACCAGCTTGTTGGTCCACGTGTGTACATAAACAATACAATAAGAGGAAAAGACTCATTAGAATAAACAGCAAAACTAAAGAGTGAAACATCAGGGTCATCTTCAACAGGTTATCTAATATAATGAAAAATACCATCAGGAAAACAAAGACATCCAATGCATTTAGGATGACACTGGAACCTAGGGATGATTACAAATCTTACGTCAGGAAGTTATGAAATAAGATCCAACATTGCTCTAAACGTATTCATAATGACATTACCTAGTCTCATCAAGTGGATATCAGAAATATATTAGCAAACAAATTCAGTGCAAGTTTCATCCCAAAGACATCTACAAACCACACATATCCAGTAAGGATCTCAAACTCTGTATCATGACAAAACAAAACTTACTAAAAGTACTCTCCAAAACAGAAAATACTTCCTGTATGGGACTTAATAACATACATGTGCTGCGGCCTGCTCTTACGGCTGTTCAACCTGAGCTTATCCACTGGCTGAGTCCCCAAGGCTTGATGCCACTTTACAGGGGTGGCCCACCACGGACCCCAGAAATGACTGATCTATCAGCTTGATGACCCTCATCTGCCTGGAACAGATTATTACTAATCTGATAAACTATTACATAAAAATATTGTAAGACTTACTCCACAGCAATTTAACTATGTTAAGTGTCTATCTTGTCTAATTAATCTGGTGATGTTTTTGTGAGGTTAATAAAAGCCATGGACAGCAGTGACACTGTCCATACAGCACACTTCCACCTCACCAAGGTATTTGATACTATGCCACATGTCAACATCATTAACAAATTAAATGTGCTCAAAACTGATCCCTATGTAATTAGATGTTTAAAAAATTGGATGAAGGACAAAACCCACACTGTAAAAGTGGCAAGTGTGTTCTCATAGAAAATAAAGGTAACCAGAGGGGTCCCTCAGGGATCAGTACTAGGACCTTTGATGTTCATAATATACTTCTCTGATCGCCAAATAAAAAAAGGAACTATGATTAACCAAGTTTCAAGATGCCTGCAGACTGGGAATTATACTCAAATCCCCTTCTGATATGCAGAAGCTACAAAGTGAACTTACGTAATTTAATAGCTGGTGCGCAGATAGGCTAAGACTAAATGCTAAAAATCACAATATTGTTGCATTTGGTAAACAAACTCTTCACTCGGCTTACAGTATAGACAATACCCCACTCCATAATGAAGATGTGACAGACTTTGAAACATGGGTAGAAAATTCCCTTGTTTGGTCATAATGTAGCATCAGTGGTCAAGAAATCCTTCTGTTTGGCATAGCTGATTACTATGGTATCTCCCCTAGATCCAAATAAGTCCTTATTCCTCTATACTCTGTACTTATCAGGCCCATTATTGAATACAGTGCCATTTTTGGGCACATCTTACTAGACATATTGATCAGTTGGTGAGATTCAAAAGTTGCTAACAAAAAAGATCCTGGGCCTAAATGATCTGAACTACCAAGAGCACCTAGAGGCCTTGTCCAAATATTCAGTGTCCTATAAATTACTTAGGGATGATCTGTATCTTCCATTCTAGGCCATTAGGCATCAGGCATTCCAAGACCTTTTGTATCGCCATATATTAAATAGTACAGCACACATTAGTACCAGTGATTTGAATTTGCTTCCACAAATAAACAAATCACAGTGGAGAAGCAGATTTGTTATGCAACTCCCACTCCTTTGAAATAAACGTCCACTTCATATGAAGTAATATGACACACTATTTGCCTTTAAGAAGGAATTAAGCAATTGGATGGGTATTTCTAAATCCAACCCCGCAGCACTGCAATATAACTGGTCTATAACTCCACAAAAAAAGAGGTAAGATCCAAGGGTGGGTACTGGCAGGGAATAAATGGCCATGAGGCCAAGTTGTTTTTTATAATCTATGAATCTATGAGTCTAAGATAATACTTAATTTATAGTCAGCACACTTATTATGATCACCATATGGTTTTATACACACAAGTCCATATTCAGAAAACAACATTTATTATTATTTCAATCCACCATTCAAAACCAGTCTTTTAAAAACATTCAATATTTCAGGTCATGGTATGTTCTAAGCTCTGCAATATAACTGGTCTATAACTCCACAAAAAAAGAGGTAAGATCCAAGGGTGGGTACTGGCAGGGAATAAATGGCCATGAGGCCAAGTTGTTTTTTATAATCTATGAATCTATGACTCTAAGATAATACTTAATTTATAGTCAGCACACTTATTATGATCACCATATGGTCTTATACACACAAGTCCATATTCAGAAAACAACATTTATTATTATTTCAATCCACCATTCAAAACCAGTCTTTTAAAAACATTCAATATTTCAGGTCATGGTATGTTCTAAGCTCTATCAGCCATTGAATCCCCTATCAATGACTCTGGACATAATAGCCAGATTTTAAACTAGCCTGGCCAGTTTATCACTGCCCTGCAATAATCCAAAATTGTCTAAGGCTACAAAAGTTGATGAGCATGTGCTACACATATCTCTCAACCTCTTTGCTCAGGACATCTGGACAAACCCAAAATAATGAATGTAGGACAAAGGCCCAGAAATAGGGACAGCCTTTATATCTTGCTCTTATAAACTTAGAAAGCTGCTAGAATTATACATTTTGTGTTAGCATGCATTTTCTGAAGGATATGAAGTCTAAAACTCAAAAATCTGTCATTATTTATGACTTTAATCTCCTGTGATTTGTCAGAATACCACAAAGTTTATGAAGAACAGTGTGACACTGCCAGCCCAGCTATGTGGAATTTTGTAAATAATCATATGTCATTTGTGAATAGTAATGTGATTCATATGTTTGTCTTACAAATGTAAGAGATCTATATTTTATGTGTATATTAAACTACTGGTGCAGAAGTTTGTGTTGAACTATATGTTATGTACTGAGCTTCAAGAATGTAACCACAGTGTACCCTACTGGAAAAGAACAGAAATTTATACCTGTGCAAAATGTATGTTTTAATAGTAGAAGTTGGAACATACAGAGTTAACTTGGACAACTTCAAGAAAATAAGTGGAAATTGTTTTACAATGTGCTATAAGGTTAGTTAATACAGCAAGAAGAGAGGATGTCTAGAGCTAGAGGTTTTCCTATTGTCTTGAAGCAGAAATAATTACTAGGTTTCAAATGTAAAGTGTTTTTATTGCTCTGTGACTTCCTAGCAGCTTCACATCTGAGAGATAAGCATTTTGACACAGATATGTTGGTTTCTGTTAGCCTGGGAACTGAAGGCAGGTGACAAGGAGTGCTATCATCAAACTGACCCAGTAGTAATGTTCTGATATTAATTTGGGAACTCTCTCATAGACTGTGCATTTTGCATTTGTTTTTGGACCTGGAAACATCCTCTCATCAGCACTTACCTTGCGGATAGTAAGTAACCAGGGTACAGTAATCTCTCTTAGATATAGACAGAAATATAGCAAAGACTAGTTTAGATGTTTTCTGTATTTATTTGAGACTGTCCTGCAATGTTGTTTTCAAATATTTCCTGTGATTCTGAACTCTGTAGTTACTGTGTTGTTTGAGTACTCTCTTGTTCTTTTATTATTTATTATTAAATATATTTAAGCATTTTAATTGTGGGTGGTTTGTTTAGAGATATTTAAGCATTTAGAGTACTTGCATATGCATTTGATGACACTGTACAGGCAACTCCAATAACCTTGAAAGTCTTGGTCACACTTACCATTTGGATAATAGTAACATTACACAGTAGGATTGGTCACCCTTGGTAAGGGCCTTATAATAGCTGATAAAGAGCTAGTTGGTGGCAGTGATAACTAACTTTTAGTCTGAGTAGAAGGGGCAGAGCTAGTAAAGCTGTGCCAGCCTTTCCCAGGAGTGTGTGTGTGTGTGTGTGTGTGTGTGTGTGTGTGTGTGTGTGTGTGTGTGTGTGTGTGTGTGTGTGTGTGTGTGTGTGTGTGTGTGTGTGTGTGTGTGTGTTTGCATATAAATCAAATCTCAAAGTGTGTGTGTCAGCTACTTGGGCAGGAACACAAAGCACTGGTTGAACAGAGAAGTTGCTGGAAGTTTTGGCTTGACCGCTCGGCTGAGATCTTAACCCTATAGCTGTGCCAGTGGGGATTCTTACTGGGGATCTGGAGAAAGAAGGAGAAACCAGCCCCAGACTGACTGTGATCTCTGTGTGCTCTTAAGGGGAAATTGTACTTTACTTTGTGTGTACTTGTCATCCTCCCAATGTGTATGTCCTTCACTGGTACTAGTGGTGAGGATTGAGGCTGCTTGATTACTGGGTCATTGCAGAGGCATCACAACAGAACAAATATGCAAAGCAAAAATCTGATGTGGACATTCTGTGAAAATCTGGGCAGTTGAAAGGTATGATGCCACACCAGCATAATTATTCAGATCTACCATAACACTTGTGCTGAGCCCAGATAGTCACTTTTGGGGACATCTGCCTATCATACCCCAGTTGTGGTGACATCTACCTGTCATACCCTAGTCATGGGGGCATCTAGCTGTCATACCCCGGCCATGGAGACATCTACCTGTCATACCCATACCATATAAACCATTAATATCTCCCAACGCATAAGCACAAGAAATATGGGCAAAGACCAAGAATAATAGGGGGGAAGCAAAATCAGGACAGATTTTAAATACTTCTCTTATAAAATTGCTCAAATAACAGGTTTTACATTATGAAGGGTTTGAAGTGTAAAACTCAAATTTCTGTCATTATTTATTGTCTTCAATCTTCAGATCAAAAATTTGTAGCAAAAATCTGGACAGTTAAAAGGCATGAAACCAGCAGAGGTTCCCACTTGCTAAATCTACTGGGCAGGTGAGGTGCCCCCTCTGCCTTTGATTAGTTTACTCAAACTTGATTATGGACTCCATATGCTGTCCATATGTTGTAAGGCTGAAATGTAACCTTTCCTTAATTCTGACTTTGTCAAGTGGCATCTGGTTCCCTAGGGGGTGTCTATATACCCTGAATCTATTTGGAACTTATCTTTTGTCTACCAGGCTGCATTCCACATTGCACATGAACTGCTGTATATCCCTCCATTTCTGCTATATAGTAATATCTTAACAGTATCTATCTGAAATGTCAGGACCCACTACAGTGAATCCTGAAATATGGATACTGAATTGAATGGCCAAAGGAACAGACTTACATATGTTAAGTTTAAAATACAATTTCGTGGAATATTCCCTTCTCTTTAAGATATAGTGATCTTGGTGTTGGCATATATAAGTTTGGAGGTGTGGAGGAGGGCTTGCCCTACATGTAAAAAGACGTTTAAAAGAGAAGAGTAATTTTTGAGATACGTTCTTCAGTCTTTTTTTTTTTTTGGTTTGTTGGCATTCAGCATTTCCAATGCCAGATTTTCAATAGGGAGCCCTACCCCAACTTTTAATCCATTTGCTGCCTTACCTCATCATCCATTTTCCTTATTTTTACTCTCAAGGCCCCAACCCTCCATTACCTTCCCTCGCTCACTTTTAAAAATAATTCTGTTAGCTTGGGTAACTATCATCACCTCATGTCTTCCACCTTATTTAATAAGCATCTGCAGCAACTGGAGCGACCTCAATGGTTTCTAATAAAAGAAGATCAAGGGGCTCCAACATGTGCCTTACACGGACCAAATAAAGTCCCTGTCACTATACTCTGTATCATACAGACTTCTCAGGGAAGACTTATGCTTGGTCTACAGAGCAATCCAAGACTCAAACCTAATGAACTTGCTACATATCAGTAAATCACACGGGACTAGGGCTACCCATTCTAAGGACCTAAATATGGCCTGCAACTTAAATAGGACATGCTGGAGGAACAGATTTATTTCCCAGCAACTGTTGCATCTTTGGAACAAACTACTGATTCATGTGAACCAGAGCACCTCTATGACACTGTTCAATAAAAACCTGGAAAAGTAGATGGGGCAACATAAATTCTTACCAGGGATAGCACTCTTAACCCTTCTGGACATGGGGAGTCATCACTAAATACAATCTTGGTATTGACTAGCATTTATATGCTATGACATTGGGATGAAACGACTAGGCTTAAAATGACCTCCAGGTTGATAGTTTAGTAATCTTCTATGATCCTATGATAATTTATTTATTTATTCATTATTTTATGACTCTTTTGAATAAATGTCTTCAAGCAAAAAATGTGTATGCAAATTAAACAAGTCCAGTTCTGTGTCTACCAGGTGACCCCATCAGGTTCATAATTAGCAGGGTCCCTTTCCTCTAAATCATAATGCTTGAGAAACATAAAAGTCTGCTACTGTACTTCCTTATACAACATTTTTTTTTAAATATGTTATGCTATCTCTGTCCCTTTATGACTCACTGTCTTGTTCCAAAATTAAAAATCTTTCTATGAATATGTTACTAACAACTTACAACCTTGGGAAATGTTTGATTAAGGTAAAAAATATACATTTTAATTATTAAAACCAAATTCTTTTTTGATACAGTTCTTAAATCACTGGAGAATCACATCTGGTTTACAAGCATCTTTGGCCAGTTTGTACACTACTTTCAATAGTGGTGCCCAAGAAATGCTTCCAATATTATCACGCTGTATCCTGCACTTAATCTGTTCTAGGCTTTTTTCCTTACCCCAAAATCATAACAGTGCTCTAAAATCCATGTTGTCTTCTATGTACAAAGGAAACAAAACAGAACTATAATCAGTACATAGTAATCATGCTCCTGCTGTAAGTGGTTCCACTCCAGCTGCCCTCTATAGTCCACATTTTCTCTTCCTTTATTGGTTCTGTTTCATTCTTATTAGTTTCTCCTTTTTTAATTTAATATGCTATTTGCATACTTTCAAGATCCACTTGCCTACCTTATAATAAATTCAACGGATGCCCCATGTTTTGCACGGTCAGTCGCCCAACTGAAAATTAATCAGGATTAATAATTCTCTAATCCAGTCTTGTTTTACAATACTAATTGAAAATGATACACATGCAAAAAACTACCTTGAAGAAGATGCAAACACTGGGTCAGTAAGCCCTGCTCATTTACATAACAGCCATAATGTCACCACAAATCTGACTAAACAAAGTAACCACACTTCACTGTTTACCAGGATAACCTACTGGCCCATCCTAAACTGATCTGTCCTGGAATCCAGATGTCAGAGTGTTACTTTTCTCAGTAATGATGACAACACCCAAAGTTAGAGGGTGAATGGCTCCTTTTATTTTACCTCTGGCAGCTCATTTTTATGGAAAGACCCCCAATACAAGAAAAATATCAGCATTGCAAGCTATGCATATTATTTCTTATTGATACAGATTCCATGAAGGCCTTGTTTCAATAATGGTAATATGTCATATTCTAGAGGCTATGTCACATTTTGGAAGCTGTCTGTCTCCTCCTTGCATAGCTTGAATCCTAACCCTTTTGAGAGTTTATCTAAACAATCCTGTGCTGGTTTGTGACTGATTGTGTAATTGCCTGGTAAGAGAAAATTTGTTTTGATTTATATTTTATTTTTTACCATCATTTTTTCGCAATTTGTAGGAAGAGGAGGACTGGTGTTACATATATTAATTACTGGACTGATGAGATAAATAATTTCAGTCAAAAAGCAGTTAGAACACATGTAGGAAAGAAAATTATTATTGTCAGTAAAGATCACTCAATCCCTGTTGAACAAGATAATGCCACTGACAACTTTAGAATTCTGGATACAAGTATTCAGCAATCGGAGGATTCAGAGCATATAGAAGAAAATTAAAAAAAGGAAGAAGTTCAGAACAAATAACAAGCAGGAAAAAAAAAAAAGAGTACTTTTCCGTTATTGGGACAAAACTTGTAACGCAGTAGCATGTGCACGCACAGCTGTTAGCCATGAAGTGCTTGTTTGGAAAGAGAAAGAAACAGATGTTAATGTGCTGCACTGTTTTTCTGGTCTGGGCAAAGCATTATAAAATCTATTTTTTTCACTCATGACCACTCTGTACATAAGCACTGTGGCTGATCTTTGGGAGAAAAGTACTAAGCACACATTCGAGTTTCAGATGATATTCTCTATAAAATGCATGCCAGGGCAAAATCAGTTTTTCCCATTAACTTTCAGTTGATAACAGATGGATTTCATGTCTGCCCTTTTCTTATGCCTTGGCATCTCTGTTACATTTAAGATGTTCAGCAGTATAACCCTTAAGAGGGGAAATAAAGTAAATCATTGTAAATTATTTAGTGTAAGAAAAACATGACTGTTGGTTTGATCAGTTAGTGCTCCCAATTCTTCTGATATTTTCTGCAGTTTGACTCATTATAATGCAGTCCAAAAAAGGGTACTTAATATTTGTGTCTTTGTCTTTCGAAACAACCATTTCACTAAGCACACATCTGAGTTTCAGACTTGATATTCTCTGTAAAAATGCCTGCCAAGGCAAAATCAGTTTTTCCCATTAACTTTTAGTTGATAACAAATGGATTTCAACTCTGCCCCTTTTGTTTTGCCTTGGCATATCTGCTATGTTTACCTTTGTGCAGAATGCACACGCTGAGATGTTCAGCGTCCTTAATAGGGAAAACAAAGCAAATAATCATAAATTATTTAGTGTAGGAAAAGCATGACAGTTGTCCATTTGACCAGTCCGTGCTCTCATTTTTTCTTACATGTTCTCAGTTGGTCATTAAAAGGCAATAAAAAAAAGGGTACTTCATGTCTGCTTCTTGGCCTTTCAAAACAACCACTTCAAGGCTAACAGCTGTGCGAGCATTGCATGCATGCACTAGCATGTTACAAGTGTTGCCCCGATAATGGAAAAGTACCAAAAAAAGAAACTGATTGTCTGTAAAGCACAGGGAATACATACTAAAAAGGACACTGCTTTGTTGTGTAACACAAATTACAGGGAATGGGAACATTTTTCTAACGAAAAACCTTCAGTTTACAGAAAAAAGGCATCATTTGTACAAAAGAGAAGATAGGAAAAAGAGGCAAGAAGCAGCTGAAAATGAAGAAATCATAACTGAATGTGTAAGAACTGAAGAATATCACTAGAAGAAAAAAGGAGAAAGACAGACTTGGCCACGTGGCTTAAGTGGTGGATGTACAAAGCTGTCTGGATCAGAATTGAATGCTAGCAAATGTAACATGAAAACAGTGGGATTAATAAAGTTAATGGCGATGAAGATTATGCCTTTCTAACAATTAATAGAACAGGCATTAACAAATTAGAAGTTGAAAATTCTTCAGATCTTCAGAAAAATGGAAATATGTTGAGCATCCGAGCCTAATTAGTTTTAAGACAATGTAGTGTGCAATGGTCAAGATCAAGGAAGACATTTTTTTGCAGCAGATACTTTGTAATATTTGACAAACAGAAAGCAGTATTTTTGCCAGGTCGACAATTTAACAGTTCACAGATAGCACCAATTGATGCATCTCTGATGGTTGTTAATGTCAGGAGCATTAATAATAAAGCTTTTTTTAATTGGAAAATGTGTACATTCCCATAAGACTGATGCTGCTATTGTTTGTGAAACATGGTTAAAGAACAAGGGCTGGAAACCATTTGTGTTAGGGTATAAATGTATTTACTGTAACAGACATTCTAACAAAAAATCAGGTGGAGGTGTTATGAAAAGGATTGACGAGTGTTATGAGACCTGTGATTATTACATGTTCAGTGATAATACCAATGCTGTAGATTGTGCAGCTGTGATAATAAAAACAACCTTGGAACATATAACAATTGTTGGAGTGTATAGACCACCAAAGTGCTGATAACAGAGAATTCATACGTTTCTTGCATGAAACACAGGAGGGATGAATAATAGTGGCTGGGGACTTAAATTTATCAGAAACAGACTGGAATAATATTGATTCAATAACATTAGTAAGGAAAATATTTACTACGTATGTTCAGGCACAATTGCTTGAGATTGTAAAAAAGCATGCCAGGGAGCGGAATTTTACGAGACATTGTTTATGCGCCTAAAGAAATTACAGTTAGTTCATATCAGGTTTTATCACCATTGATGCACAGTGATCATGGGAATATTAAGATTAATTTGTTGCTAGTTAATTCTGCCAAACTGAAATCTAAACCAATGCACAATTACATGGAAGCAAAACTGTCACTATCTAAAACTAATTGGATTGATGCGATCAGCGGAAAAGCTGCAGAAGGAATGTGCAAAGTACTGAAAATGAAATAGTTTAAATGCAAAAAATAAAAAAAAAATGTTTAACATCAGGATCTAGGCACACAGTGTCAGGAGGATATATTTCCATAAGAACAAGATACTTTAAGGTGAGAGACAAAAAAATATAAGAAATGGAAAAGAGGTTGAGCTACAACTTTGAAAACTGAAATAAACAAGCAGGGCATGCAAACTAAGCACAGTGTGAGACAAGATCAAGAAACATTTGAAGAAAATGTATATAAAGATAAGAAGCATAATATGAAAACATTTTATAGATATATAAGATGAGGTAGGAGTAATAACATACATATCGATAAACTGCATGTAAATTCTAAAATGTATTCTAAGAAGCAAAAAAATTATTGCTATATTTATAAAATCTTATACAAAGCAGTTTGGCTCTATAAATGGGGTGATAAATTGTCATAGTGACATCCAGGTAACCTCAGACATTAAAATCAAATTAGATTATATTGAAAAATAACTATACAATCTGGATCCGAACAAGGCACAGGGAGGAGACAAAATTAGTAACAATGACATGGGAACACTTTGGCATAAACTTACAGTACCATTATATCTGTGATTTACTTCTTCTTCTTGCTTTTCCTGGTTAGGGGTTGCCACAGCAAATCACCTGTCCACTCATGATTGGAAGTAGAGTTTTATGGTGTTGAGTTGCCAGCCCAGCACCCAACCTTCCATGGAAGGCACACACATGCACACACTCACATTTAGGGCCAATTTAGAGTGTCCAATCCACCTACAGCATGTCTTTGGGATGTGGGAGGAAACTGGAACACCCAGAGGAAACCCATGTGACCACAGGGAGGACATGCAGACTCCGCAGAGAAGACACTGCAGCTGAGGATCGAACTGGAGAACCTCTTGCTGTGAGGCAACAATGCTAACCACTGCACCACCATGGCAGCCCATATCTGTAATTTATTAGGTTGTGTAAATATGGGTAGATTCCTCAGGACTGGTGACATACACTTGTTAAACCTGTCTTTAAGGTAAAGGGAAGCAGGATAAACCAAGAGTCGTACCGCCCCATAAGTTTATTTTGTAGTAGTGAAAAAATAATGGAGAAGGTTATATTGGATAAATTATTGTCAGAAGTGCAAAGGTTGGGACTTGAAACCATATATCAGCATGCACATGTTGAAAATAGTTCTATTATGCCGTGATGTAATTTATATAGATTTAATTTCAACATTTTACACACAAACACTGATCAACAAATTAGAACTTCTAAGTACTGATGTACTCTTGACAAGATGGATAGCTGCATGGTTTTAAAATGGGACATGGCAAGTATTGTACAGCAAATGGACAGGTGAAATTTGAGGTTACAGTCAGAGTGTCCTACTGGTCTCTATACGTGGCCCATGCTTGTTTAGACTGTATCTTTCAGATCTATCTTTGTAAGTGTTCTACAGTTTGTATATAGATGACATGAAAATGGGTAAATTGATTGCATATGTTACAGATAGGGCACATCTGGAAAATATCTTGACTAATTTTGTCAGTTTGGGTACAGGACAATAATATACTGATAAATAGATCAAAAACTAAGCATATGAGATTTGGGAAACATAAACTGAAAGGTGAGTACTTAATATGGCGCTCATTGATTGAAACTATAAATTCATTTAATGACCTTGGTATATGGGTAGATCCAGTGTTGAGTTTTTCTAACTATATCAACCTATTTATTAATGATATTTATATAACTATAGGTTTTATCAAGTTATTTATAAAGTCGAGAAAATCAGAAATGATGAAGCCATTGTTTGTTAGTTACATTAGCCCCAAACCTGAGTATGGAATAACAATATTGAAATCTTATAAGAAAACAATCATGGGTAAACTGGAAAGAGTACAGTGGAAATATACCAAGGTTATCCATGGAGGTGAAAATTTAAGTTATTCTGAAAGACGAAAATATCTTTAGTTGTACAGTGCCTTATATAGCTACTTAAGAGGAGACCTTATTCAAGTATATAGGATAGTTGAGACAACTACCTCTGGGAATGTTTGGGGTTGTCAAAAAGTAGTAAAGAATTGCATCAGACAATCTATGTAGAAGATTCTGTAGGAATGAGAAGTATACCGATTACTTTTCTGAAAGAATAGCTGATGCATGGAATAGACTGCAAAATTACATTAAAGCAACACTATTTTTTTTAAGAATAGTCTGGACACTTATTATGGGAAGAACTATATTGGCACATTGGCAGGTTAGAAGTGCATTATTGCCTGTGCTTGAAATGTTTGTTTATATATTGTATGTAAACCAACCCTTTAATCCTGTGCTGTCTAGTGCTTGATATGGTGCACCAAACCTTTTTACTAAGAGGCAAAGACCAAGGCTGTCAACTGCACCCTTGCACCCCAATGATTCTGACCACATCCTGTCATCATCTGTATGGTAAATACTTCTGCACCAGCCCCAAAAAGTTACGTCTTTCCTGTGGTGCTAAGGAGAGCCTCAGGCCTCCACATACTTTACATGTTCTATTGTATACTATCCATGTACTGGGAACCCAGAAATCTTTTTTCAACCAGCTTGCATGCACTCTGCATTCTCCCAGACATCTTATGGAGCAGTAATCAGATGTAACACTGTCATAGGTACCAACCTTTGAAACCTTTGCAGCTTGCAGGTGCAAATGAGACAGGCTGTCAGAAATTATGGTAACTTGCCTCAAAAGTATCCTCCAAAAAAGGTTCTATTAAATTTCAAACATGGAAAAACCAGTTAACTAAGAACAATTTGCAGTCTGTCAAATTTTGATTTTTTTGTGCAAAGCACAGACAGGTCCCCTTCAGTAAAACACATCACACCGAATGACGTTTGACGACCTTTATTAAACATCCATAACATGGCTTTGATAACCAATATTATTAAATACAACTGAACATAGTACAGCACATTTTAATGACAACATAAACAATCCTGTAATGTTAATCAGGACAGCATGACCTTATTAATCCTGACCTAGTAAGCAGAGTCCATATCTCCACTCACTTACTTTACTTATGAAGCAGTGTTCAACAACTCACTTTATGTACCATTTATTGAATTACATATCCCACCAAGTCAGTCAAGACTAGGTGACCTCCCTCATCCTGACCCAGTAAGCAGCGTCCATAAATCCACTCACTTACTTTACTTATGAAGCAGCATCCAACAACTCACTTCATACACCAGTCTCTGAATTTCACCTCCAACCAAATAAGCAGGGTGCTTACCTCTGCTCGCTTGTATTTACCACTTATTGCCTCCAACTGCTCACTTTCCTTTCCCAACTTATTGAAATGAACATCCAAACACCAGAGGGGGAACAGAAGAGGACAATCTTGCCCCTCTTCTCTGCCCACTAGCCTGACCAGGCTGCTCCCCCCTCATTTACCAAACTTCCAACCTAACCAGCCATCAAAAGGCATAAAGCCAACTGTCATTTGGTGTATGGCATCATCTCTAACCAAATTGGATTCATGTCATCCCCTCCCACAGTCCTGTCCCATAAACAGCCAAGGTAGCCAATTGCCTAAACGCTAAATTAAACCCCAATCCCTTAATGCTAAAGTGACAAACCATAACCTTTTAACCTAACATAACCTCTGTATAATGGGTAAACTCTTGCTTATCTAACCCTCAGTAGTAGCTTCACCATGATTCCATGATCAGTTCCTACCAAATGCACCACCCAAAAATAAACCCATGCCAGGAGAAACCCCACAAGGTCAATGTACCACCAAAACTCTAAGAAGCCCAATGTCACCCGAACAAAACAAGGTCAATGACTTGCCATCATGCCTAACTGCACCACTTTTCCTACCCAATGGATATACTAATAACCACAATGATATTTCTTTTCTTAACGGATTCATTGCCCGGTAATCCTGGCATCGAATCCACTATCCCTTATAAGGCAAGAAAGCCTTTGGCAACCAAAAACCACCCTGTAATTGCCATCAATACATCCATGGAGTAATAACCATGCAATCTGTAGGTGAATGACCCTCCATATACCAAAGCCAACCCTTGCAACCAACTTAATCTGACAATGGGCAATGTGCCACAGTCTTCACCCTATCACCTATACCCTTCCAGCATAAGCCCCTTCCAAAAATGTTATAAATTACCATAACCCTGTCACCCATGGAACTGTAGTCATTACAGCTAAATCTTCCTTGACCAACTGGAATGCCCCACCTTCTTCATAAACCTGCACCAAATAACTAAACAATCCATCCCCCAATTTCCTACCCCTTGGTGGCTGCAACACCCCTACCGTGCTTCACTTTTAAAAGCTACCATAGAGTCCTGCAATACACATCTAGTACTACTAACCCAACCTGACACACCTCGGCTAACAGCACCATCAAACCATGCCACTGTCATATCAACCAAGTGAACATGGACCCTATTCCCCCCCCCCGACTCCCTCGTCTTAAACCATGATGCCTGCTAAATTGACTAATTCAAAGTTACAAACTCCCATTCCAAATCTTTCTATAACTAAAGGTGGGAAGTGACAGGTTATGAGACCCCCACCCTTGCCCCAAAACTCAGTTAACTAACCATTAACCCAATCCAATCTTAAACCAATTCACTTCAGCTGTTACAACTCTATCCCACCTATGTTCAACCCCAAAGTCCCCTTAATGTAAATTAAACACCTGCTTTACCATTCTCCTAACTTACCTCAAACACATCTGTAACCACAATAATCCCAGACCATATGACTCTTATTTGCCTAAATGAGCACCTGAAATCATGTCGTTACCTGCGACCTCAATGCCTTCCCCCAATGTCCAGAAACCACAACAGCAGTCTCACCTGTCAAAATCCACTTCCTTCAGATCCACCAGCTGATATAACTCTGTACTTCACCATCTCTGTCTGAAACTTTGTAGTTCACCATGTCTGCCTGAAATTCTGTACTCCCATCACCTGCAAAAGAAAAACAAATTAGGCACCTTGCTGTTATGAAAAACTGCAGTGTTTATAGCCATCACTCAATCCACCCAATTATAGAGACACCATTCAAATTCCCAACCCCATGGTAACAGGAATGAGTCACCTCTCCTAGAGAATTTGGTCAGTAGAGGTGCGACATGGGTGCTTTACACATCCCCCACCTTCTACAAGTATGGTGGACACAATACAATTAAAGACAGGAATCAAACCCTTTACTCTGTGTATGCGACAAGCACAGTAACACTAAGCCCACCCCTTACCACCTGCATTAAGCTAGCTGTCCACTCCTGTGTGTCCATAGCAAACTCCCATTACTGCAGGTAGCAGCAGAAGTGCATGCAAACCATACCTCCCAACCTCTTAGAGCAAAACATCTGGACAAATCCATAAATAAAGGAAATTTTTTTTTAATTACATATTGTTCATACAACTTATACTGGTCTTACAAGCCGATATAACCAGTCCAGCATAGTAATAATAATAAATGAAGGTATCGCCACCGTCCAAAGGTCCAACTCCAGAAATAAGAGACCAAGTATCAGAAAAAACAGGAAAGGACCACCACGAACTGAAACATAAGCAATATTTATTCCAAGGACATAAAATAAGCGCTTTCACATGCTACCAAGGCACGCTTCATCAGATTTCAACAAACTAGTTAAACTCCAAGATATATATACATATTCATTCCATCTAATTCAATTAACACACATCATATCAATCAATCAATCAATCAAATAAAATTAACTCATTGTTATACTTCAGTCACTAGTTTTCATGGCTGCATTATACAATATATTAAAGCCTTATTCACAACTATACAGCTTTCCCAATACTCGTAGATCCATATAGGGATATCATATAACAAATTCATTCTAATCAAGTAAAAACAGAAATAAATAGAAATATATATATATATATATATATATATATATATATATGTGCAGAATAAATAAATGAGCATATAAATAAATAAGTAATAAATCAAATATAACCATAATATATAATATATAATATTGAATGAAATATCACCATAAATAAAATTACAATTGAAGTTAATCTATAATAATACAATAGATATTACTACCATATATACATCAACAATTCATATAAATTAAGTATTCCTGTTAAACTATCTGCCTATCTACATGCAGCAAGAATAGGTTTAATACTAACAAATTGATTAAGACCCGGTTCCATATGTGCTCGCAACTTAAAAATCCAACATAACTCTACTGACTATAAATAATTCATATTATCACCACCTCTCTTATTATTAATAACTAACTGTAAGACTCTAAACTTGAAACTGTGGTTCATATGGACAACAATGTCCCCAGGATTCATGAAGCTCGGCGCAAGGCCGGCGTAAGGCTTGCGCCAGCCGTGCGGCGTATATATGGTGTAGTAGTGCCATATGCATATTAATGAAGGCGCGCAGCCGCCACAGCCACGTGCATAGGAAATGTGCACGAGTGCATGGGGTGTATCGAAGTTGCACACGGAGGCGTGTTAATGTCGGCTGTCGATGAGCAACCTAAACTGCTGAATATTATATTCCGCCTGCAATAGTAATCGCACCTATCAGTGTTCGTGGATACTGAAATGTATGCAAAGCATGCAAGATAGTTCCTGCGAACAGAAAATGAAGAAGCAAACACAAATGCACGGTAGGGAATAACGGGTCCCTAACCCTTGAACAAATGACATGGAAAACCGTGTGCCCGTAGTCCAACATAGTGTAGATAGCTATACCATGTGGAAGTGAAACGCATCATATGTTAGCGCGCCGCCAGTAGGTACGTCCAGCCTAATGGAGAGGGTCACCAGCTGACCCATAATGTGAGGGAGGGTACATAGCTGGGCAGATGTGTCCATAACAAAATACACGAGGAGAAATGTAGATATATTTAGCAACCGTATGTCCGAATCATATCCCACAAGGCATGTAATAGTCACATACAAAAGGTATGTCTGTATTTCACATACCAAATGTGATAGGAAATAGAATACGCATGTAAACGAAACAGAAGGAGCATATAAATAGCTACAACAATAAGGACACATGTAGGCTGAAAGGAACAGTATGATCCGTACTGTCGACTAAGATTACCACCTGTCCCACTTTGCGAGTGACAGTCCCTCTGTGGGCAGATGTGTCCTGACAAAAACTTGTAAAAATGGCAAATGTTCAGAGATTATAGGACAGAATTATTCCTTAGACGTTATGTAATAGTTGCATTAAACAGTTTCTCTGTACGTATATTACATAAATGTCATAAGAAACAGAATAAGCCACTAAAATGCTACAAGAATAAGCTTATATATAGGCAAGAATTGTAAGTTCTATCTGCTGAACTGACCGTGGGTATGTGTTGGCCTGTAAAATGTGATGTGTTCACCCCAAATGTCCCACTGTGGCCAATTGAAAAGGTGGAAACCCTACCGTCGACTGTGGGGAGGCATTTTCCACCTCAGTCGGATATGTGTAAGGAATAGCTTGGACATAGGAAAAGGTGCCATCCTACAAATGAGTACAACAGCCTGGCAAAATCCGGAAGTCAGAGGTACAAGCCGAACCTGTATGTGACACAGTCGAACGGGTAGTACTCGGGTATACCAACCAAGTAATGAAAGTTAAGTATGGGCGTGTACCTATGTGGGTGAGGTATAGCATGTGGAAAGCAAACATGGCAGGGTAGTCCACACAACCATAAAGGTACCTGACACATGTAGGGTATTCAATGTGTTACTCTGGCCGTGTCATGGGCCAACAACCAAAGTAGTGATCTATGGGGTGTGAGGAATCTGCATGTGTGGGGTGGATGGGTAATGGTAAAATCCTCCAAGGCGATACTGTGTCGTATGCAGAAAAGGTGAACCGGAGGTGTATGAGGGAGCAGCGGGTGAAGCTGAAAGAAACACAAACACATGTAGAAACAGCTGCAAGACAAGCAGACAGGCCAAAGTGTAGAACACAATCCCACAAACATATGAATATGGAAATGTGCGATACAAATGTATTGATATGTCACCATCACATACCCACAGATTGGTCCTGATGAAACTGGCCATAACAAATGCAACACACCTGGATGCATAATGGCCTACCCAGCATCCCCTCCACATCACACAACCCGCTCCTGTACCAGAACGTCCACCAAATCCAGCCGTACTTGGCCTACTGGTTCATTGCAGACACAGCTACACATAGTGACCCCTACGCATATGTAGTAGGTAGTGTCACCCTAGGCAGTTCCAGGATTGCAAACCATGTATCCCTTGCATGTAAAACCCCCTGCACATTTTCATAATGCCAGAAATATCTTCTGAACCTGTCTTGTTTTGGTCATGTCAAATGTTTGGGATATCCCTCATGGGATAAGTAACCTGTGTAAATAGTAGAATGGGTATGAAGACACGATGTCCAATCTTGTAGATATCTGGACACAAGTCAGAATGTGCAGTAGAGGTCCATGACACTGTCCAGCCCTACGTGGTCATGCATAACCTACTACCCAGGATAAAACACCTGCCCGTGATGCACGTGTCCCGACACGAATAGGCGGGAGAATATATTGCACACATTCGCATAGTGGCAAACGGCATAAGGGTGATGAAGACACTGACGTAAACAGGATAACCCTGATCAAGTGTGAGGGACACTTACTGTGTGCAGGCGTGACTGACCATACCTGTCAACCTGTGTGAGCAAGTTATCTGGACAGAGCCGTGAATAAAAGTGAGACAAAGGCCCAAAAGTAGGGACAATTTGTAAAGATAGCTCTTAGAAACATAGACATTTGATAGAATAACAGTTTGCACATTGGCATTAATGTCCTGAAGAGTATGAAGTCTGAAACCCAACTGTATGTCATCACGTTCCGACTTCAGTCTTTAATGATTAGCTACTGCTTTGCCAGAACACAACAGCGTATTACAGAGGTCCATACATATTTACAGTAACAACCCTTCACATTTGTTTAATGTACAACTGCATACCTGTAGTCACTTCATGTCCAAAATAATAATCCCCGTATGACTGAATACAGGAAATAGTCAAATGTGAATGGGAACACCCTTCACCGTGGAGTATGGACTGTAACAACCCCCCCATAATATGTATTGCCAACAGAATAAGCTGCTGACAGGTGCCCAAACACCTGTGTCTGTAAACACAGGTAAAAATTCATAATAGGGAGAAACTCCCTGTCCATGTGCTTCATCTGACATTTGAACTCGGCCAGGGAAGTTCCATTCACCAGGCAGACAAGCCTAAACCCAGATCACTACATGAACACCCTGACCATCAAAGACCTGTATGTGCCAGGACTATAAGCCTTGGTGTTCTGCATATCCTTGGAGTGATTAACTATGCAGCTGGGGTCCACAGCAGTAGGCAATAGGGAATGTGTAATATGTAGTACTGCATTTTTCCCAGCAGGAGAATGGATGCCTGTGTTGTAAGTGAAGCTGTGAGGCGTATGTTGCTGTAGCTAAGTACTATGGGTATGCGTATCAATGAGGCAGAACACCAATAGAATAGTGGTTCCAGCATCCGGCCAGCATGAATGCAGTTCCGGTTGAACTACGACCACAGTACATATAAGTTTAAAGTGTAATGAATGCATTTGTGCTGTAAACACATTTAAATATGTAAAGGTGAGTGTATGTTTTGCATATGTCCGTAAACCGGAATACAGATATGTAACTGTTACGGTCACAATTAGGAAAGCCCACGTAAGCACGAAGATTTATTAAACATATGTAACCCACAATAAGGATATGCAAGTGCGCCTGCGCATGTGTAATCCGCTCACAGCATAGCAAATGAATGCTGTTTTCTCCACGTTATATATATATGGCTCATACCTGTTAACCCCGTAAAGTAAGAAACCGGACAAAGCCATGAAAACAACTGGTACAAATAGGGACAATTCCCAAATATTGCCCTGACAAACATAGAACCTGGATAGAATAACAGGTGTTTCACTAGCATGGATTCTCTGAAGGGTATGAAGTCGTAACCTCAAATGCTTGTCATTATTTTCCAACGTCAGTCTTTAATGATATGCCACTAATTTGCCAGATAGCCACAATGTTATGAAAAATGGACCAAAGATAAGAGGCAAACATCTGTACATTCGGCAAAAATCTGTACAGTTGAAAGGTATGATATGGATATATATATCTGTGTATACACATATATCCACAGACTTAAACCAAAGAAATTTATGAAATGAGGAATGTACAGACATATATGGACACATATATATATATATATATATATATATATATATATATATATATATATATATATATATATCTATACACACATTATACATTAATAGATATATACACAACAAACATAAACATATGTCTTTGTAGATATAACACATGTACATAAATAGGTCACGGTATAGCTATTATGGATAGACAGACAGACATGCATGAAAGGTGAATACACTGCTGCTTTCCAAACCATTGCCCGGAAAGTACCAGTGTGACAGACCTGCAAGTTCTACACTTTAAACATGGATATAGGTGTCCTTTGCAGGACCCCAAAAATTGATCCCGTACTAAGTGTGTCCAATTATCATTGACGCAAAGGAGTCACAGCTGCAACTACAATATAGCTGTACATGCAACAGTAGCAGGTGCAAGGGTAATAACACATGGGTCGATAGAATGTATGACGTACGACCTGATATCCGGAGAGTGGAGAGTGCTTAGAAGTGTCTTCATACTTTATTATCACTCACATTAAATATGTCTAATGAGTACTGTGGAGTGGTGTCAGGTATGGGAATCATGGGTATGCAGAAATGGGCCTAGGTGTTGGTTGGCACAGATTTATCAGGTCCGCCCCATGGGAGTGATCAATATACCTATGTGGGTATAGCACACACTTATATTCTCCAGAAAGGTAGAACCCATCTACTGGATATTGTGTAAACCATTGGGGGAAGATGTAGGGACTTATATCAGTGTCATGTAGGTGATTATCATGGATGGACATGCGTATGACCAAGATGGTAACCATACCTTCCAACCTTTCAGAAAAAGACAGCTGGACAAAGGCATAGTACATGAAATACAAATAGGGACTATATTAAATATACTTCAGACAAAGTCAGAATGTTGATAGAATAATGGCGTAGTCAGGAGTACGAATGTTATGAGGGCTATTAATCATGAAATACAAATGTCAGTCATTATTATCTAACTTCACAGTCCTTAATGCCTTGCCAGTAATTTACCAGAAAGGCACATTATTATGAAAAAAGTAACTAAATCATAGGTCAAACCTCGGGACATTTACCCATAATGTGTACAGGTGAGAGGTATGAAGGTAACCCGTCCTAAATAAATATACAGAACTAGTGATACTAGGTGACAGGTGAGAAGAAAGATGTTAGGACAAATGACAAAACATGTCCAAGTCACAAGCATGTACCTTGACAAATGTGAATGACAACGTATGCCCTGTAAAAGTCAATGTGGAAGGTTAATAGAATCAAAAGAAATGTGTCCCTCAGGGTGTCATGCAGTGTCCCCAATACAGTGTCCAGTCCCCAACACTCGCACGTGAGTTCTGCCACTGACAGAAAGCGCAAATACCGGCGAACACATAAGGTACGTGATATAAAAATAAGTGTGGATAAGCACCTGTTGCCCTTTGTGAGGAATACAACCCTCTGGATGGGTGTGTCCTGCAATAGGAATGTAATGGCATCTGGCCTGTGATGCCGCCATATATTGTGTGTATTGGTGTAATAAAATGATATCCCATATCAGAAACAGATGCATGTCAGAGGAAACAGTATTATCGACTGCAAGATAACTCAAAAGGTATGAAAAGCGCTGCAGTAGGAAGGTCAGTATTGACCACAGGTATGTGCTGACATGTCAAATGACACAGCAGTCTATATAAAGTACCTATAGGGCTGTCACCTTTACAAATGAAGACAGTGGGAGCTGCTCTGTAGAAATGCCAGACGTAGCAGGTCACAACATACCCACAGCCATGCATACACCACAAATAGACATAGCACACAGCAAAACCTAGGCCATGATACACGAAGCCTCCAGCGTGTACCAGTAGAGTGAGAGTAGAGCAAGGAAAGATGTCTGCCAAGCTATTCAGCAAACTCCTGTAGGGGCGTGTAAGACCACCCATAACACGAACATTGCACGGACAATGTTGGGATTTGCAACATACCCCATTTGTAGGTGAAAGCTATGCAAATGATGTAAATATGCGATACATGAAACAGTAAGCTGTCCATGCAAGAGCAGTTATGTGCAGAAATATACCCGGATGTTAAACGAGTAACGTTCTGCATGTTGCTAAACGGAGCAATGACAGCTGCAAATACAGTATGAATACAGTCGAAGAAGCATGCCAATGTCCAAATATAAGGCCAGTGGCATTATTGTCCATTGGATATCAATAAAACTGTAGTTGTCCTCCCCCGATCTCCGGTGTGGAAGCATAGCGCAATGGCATGGGAACGCGCTGCGCTTCAAAACAAGTCAAATATGTATAATATACATACAAAATGTAGGTTTAGTTAGATTTAGTTCACCATACAGATGAATGGCAAGCTGGAGACAACATGGCTACTGCGTACTGGTTGTTATGTGTGGAAGCACTCTGTCAGAGATGTAACCAAGCATTTGTAGGCAATCTGATGCAAGTGAGGCTGAGGATAGTCAATCACAATATGTTATGCCATATGGGCCAAGCCTCTACAGTGTAGTGTAGGATAAGGGGACTATCAGAGTAGAAGATAGGTGACAACATGAGTGTGTATGTATAAAACACTGTAATCTTACCGGAGCAGTGTCACATGTTTGCTGTCAGTACTCATCAGTGCAAGAGGCATGTTATGATCTATCCTAGGGAAAGTCAGGAGACTGATGGTGTATGTCATGGATACCACCGATGTTTCCTGCAAACCTGCCTACAGTGTGTCCATGCCTGTGCGTGCCAGTACGCCCGAGTAAGCATGTGTGCGTGCGTGTCAGCCCGTGTGCGCGCGTTGAAGAACGAGTAAGCTAGTGTAGGAATGTTGACGCCTGTGTAATGTTGTGTAAGCCAGTGTACGCGTTTGTAAGCATGTATAAATGTGTACTACACACATCACACAGGTACTGCACACTCAGAAACACATGCTGCCAATACTACACACATCAGTGAAATGGCACATGGATGGAGAATACATCATCAGAATTAACAGTGCTGTAAACTATGCTACATTGATGGTCATAGCTGCAATGCATCATGCCTACTGATATACACCTAAAAGGATATTACACTTTGTATTAACAACATTCTAACATCAATACAGTGGTATAAGGCCACTGTGTGCATCAGCACCAGGTTAGTCTGATCCTGCATCAATGTTACACATCACAAGTGGTGGCATAGGTGACATCATATGCACAGGGTGTGGTGTTACATTACAAGAGCTGTCATTGAGCCATCCAATCTACACGTAGGTATGTGTGTGTGTGTGTGTGTGTGTGTGTGTGTGTGTGTGTGTGTGTGTGTGTGTGTGTGAGGGACAATGGTTATTGCATGGCCCAATGGTGATGCAATGGGTGTGTGTATGTGATAGCCCTAGCTGTTTGTGGTAAGTGTGTGTGTCTGCATATACACAGGTACAGCATGTGTCAGCCATATACAGGAGGTTGTGGGACAGTCACAGACCATACCTGCCAGGCTGTACAGATCGCCATTACTGGCCATGGACACCCCTCCATGCATCCAACACTAACCCAGTCCTGCACCTGTCAATGTATACACATACAGTCCTGGGATCTGTACCACAACCTGTGGATAAACAGGAGTCAGTAATGTTAACCTGAGTTGCATAGTATTGTCAGTTAATACATAGGTATATGAGCCATACTCCCCCTCCAAAGTAATAACCACTGCTGACTGTTGCCGAGATGTGCACACGACCATTCAAAGGTGCTGTACTAACATTGTTTCCAATGCCCCTTGTAATACCCAGCAACACAATAACTGGTCACTACACAAGTGTAACCCAGGATCACTACAGCACACAGTATGTGCACTATCACAGAGCCATAGCAGATGTACATACATCCAAGGTGATCACGTACAGATAATGCAGCACATTCAAGAGTGATAAACTCAACATACATATCTATATACAATATATATATATATATATATATATATATATATATATATATATATATATATATATATATATATATATATATATATATATATACACACACACACACACACAACACACTTGGCAGGGTTGGGAGCAGAACACAGACATAACCACTGTACCACACAACAGCATTACGCAGTTACAGAACACGCTACCGTGATTAGTAGATCACAGCATTCACACAGGCATACGTCTAGCCTGCAGACAGCAGCATCAAAGGCAAAGACGCCGTATGGATGTTATGGAGAGTGAATACTGTAAAAGCAATGTACTGTTGTCATGCAGCTGGAAACACACACACACACACACACACACACTTGGCAGGGCTGGGAGTCGAACATACACCTAACTACCCTATCACACTACAGCATGATGCATTTACAGAATGTGCTACCGAGATTACTGAACACAGCACTCCCAGACGCATACTTCTGGGCGTGTGTCATCATCCACAAAGGCAAAGACCCCGGTAGGATATATCTGTGGTGTGAGGCGTCTAAAAGCATGACTGAGTCCCCAGGTGGATGGAAGCATGCGCGCACACACACACACACACACACACACACACACACACACACACACACACACACACACACACTTGGCAGGGTTGGGAGTCGAACATACACCTAACTACCTTATCACACTACAGCATGACACATTTACAGAACACGCTACTGAGATTACTGAACACAGCACTCCCAGAGGCATACTTCTAGGTGCGTGTCATCATCCACAACGGCAAAGATGATGGTATGAAATATCTGTGGTGTGAGGCATCTAAAAGCATGACTGAGTCCCCAGGCAGATGGAAGGACACGTGCACACACACACACACACACACACACACACACACACACACACACACACACACACACACACACACTTGGCAGGGCTGGGAGTCGAACATACACCTAACTACCCTATTACACTACAGCATGATGCATTTACAGAATGCGCTACTGAGATTACTGAACACAGCACTCCCAGAGGCATACTTCTAGGCGCGTGTCATCATCCGCAAAGACAAGGACGCCGACAGGGATTGTATAGAGAGTGATCAGTCTGAAAGCATACAGACATATTACTGTCCCATGGTAGACGTAGACAAACACACGGCAGTGGTGTGATCGGGGCAACTAAAGATTTACGGAGCACTACAACAACAATACATAGACATGGGACATGCCACAGACAGTACACCCTTCAAGATAGTCGACCAGTGTGTACTCGGTAGGCATCCATCGTGATGTTGAAAATGGACATCTGTTGCCTGGATGACCACCATCGCTATACAGGATGTCAACGGCCATGCCCATGCACAGAGGGACATCACCGACACAAGGTGTCACTGGCCATGGCCACATGCTTAGTAATACACGTCCGTTCAGACTGTACTGTGTGTCGATCTACACAACGGCGTACTGGGCATGCTCACACACTTAGCAGTTGCAAAGGGCCGTTTTGCATGCAGACAGAGTCTAAACATGCAAGGGCTCAGTTTGGACTGTCCTGTGTGTCCATCTACACAATGGCATACTGGGCATGCTCACACACTTAGCAGTTGTAAAGGGCCATCTTGCATGCAGACGGAGTCTAAACACTCAAGGGCTCAGTTTGGATGGTCCTGTGTGTCCATCTACACAACGGCGTACTGGGCATGCTCACACACTTAGCAGTTGCAAAGGGCCATCTTGCATGCAGATGGAGTCTAAACACAGAAGGGCACAGTAAGGTATAACTGTCTCCATGCACAGGGAGGACTCTCACATGCAGTGACCAGTACACACTCAGGTGTCATCACGGCTGTCACAGGTGCAGATCACAGATGTACACACCGCAGTCTACACTGTAGCCCTCAAGACATCACCATGTTGTTGGTGCAGCAATACACAGCCATACATTACCACAACACCGTGTGACACATGACCAGTGAACTGTACAGAGGTCTACAGCAACTGTGCAGAGTACACATGTACTGACACGGTTCCAACAGGTCTTATGCATTGTAATGATACCATTATACATGACCAGGTCAGCTCAAGACATACCAGGTGCCCTGGGTCTTACACAGCTGTGACAGATGAGTGTTGCTGTACACAAGCGAACACACATGTTTGGATATGTCAGACATGTGATTGCAGTGGATGTGTGCATGGACCACACACACAACACATATGTACATAGCATAGCATTTGCTGTCCCCCGTGCAGACAAGTGGCTTAAGCAATCATACGCATGCAAATGGAAGGTGGGTCCATGTCTGTTGAATGCTCACAGTACAGGAGGTAGCAATGTTGACCGAGGACACATTCCCCTGTACTAGTCACCCATGACACCCGTGATATCATACCACAGTCCATGTGTTATGTATGTCAACACACATGTCCACCAATAGCAATGCATACAAACATGGCTACAGGAGACGCATGTAGGACCAACACACATGTACAATCTGTACTGTGCATGCAGCAACCATGCATGTGCAGTGGCTGATGTCCGTAACTCATCTGTGCCTAACTACAACATGCAGTCGCAATGCAGCCCCATCATTGACACCTGTATATGGTGACATACTGACAGTACAGTTGGTTGTACATCACGTATGGAGGAATGTGTGTATATAAAGTAGTGATCCACATGTGAAGATGGATGTTTGCTGGGGATAGCTCACAGGTGTGTCACACGCCATCCTACCATGACATGTGCAAACAGTATGCTATGTCACTGTTACTTGACAGTGATGACATAACACTTACACAGCGGTCAGGTGTTACCGACTGTACGTCACATGACACCTGTAACACTTACATCCTCCCATGTGCATATAGCAGCACAATTGCCAGACATAGCGTTGATACACATAATGCGGACAATACCACTGCATGTCTGTCAAACATCTCATCATATGGCAGGTGTATCATTCCCAGCACTGCCATGTGTGTCCGCTTGTGTGACCACATATGCCACATATGGTGGGGATTACGTCCCAATTGTTACACACCCCTGTACACCATTGTAGAGATCTGTACATACTGCAGTGTGGAAAGCATGATGTCGGCAGGTGTGGTGCATCACACACATTGGCTATCCGTATACACATTTGTGGTCACCACAGTGTGTGTGTGTGTGTGTATGTATGTATGGCTGTCTGGTGCTTGGTGTGAGGGTGTATGCTACCATACAGTGAAAACAGGATCACTAACCCCTCATGGTGATGCAGTCTACTACCCTGTTGATGCCATCGGTCCCAGCCGTACTGGCTACCTGTGCATGTTCCTTCTCTGTGTCACGTTGTGTGGGTGCAAAGTACTGTGAGGGTGATGACCACATAGGCAAGGGTCCTCACCTCAACACTATGGGGTGTGTGTTATAGTGTTGTAGACCCCGTGAATGTGGGCACGTTCCTGTATGTTCCTGTAATGTGACAGGGTATTACTGCTACACAGTGTGGCCTCATGCTATCAAGTGGCCTCTAACATCATCATTGGCCAGACCGCTGTGTACAACCCCTGCACCATGTCAACATACCTGTAATGTTTCCTGGTATGTATGTCACATCTCTGGCCGCTGTAGCCTGTTCAACTGACCACATGCTTCAGGTGCAGTATATGTGCAGACATCTGTGTCATGTTAGACTTTCCAACAGTCAGGTTGAGGGTACGTTTAGCATGCTGATATTGCCATACGTGCCTGTGAGTACTCCACAGTTACACATGGGGGACTGCAAACACTGCTACCTGTAGGCACATGCCAGTACACCATAGGAGGGAACCAGGGCATCATTACCAACATGCTGTTACTGTTGTAACCGAGACACATACTGTGAACATATCACAATGCATGCTGCACCTGTACTACATGGTATGTCTGGTGCATGTCGACAGTACACAACCGATGTCATATACACGTCTCTCACTATTCACACACAACCAATGCAACATACACTTCCCTCACTATGCATACACAAGTAATGTAACATACACCTCTCACTATTCTGTTCACCCTGTGCATCAGACCATTTGAGCATATCCCTGCACCGATGGTGTGGATGACAGGGATGCAGCAGGCTTCATCATATGCACAGGGTGATAATGTTTGCCAGGGGCATAGGCTGCACCAATGGATGACATCATGTGTGTGGGTAAGGGCCGGTGATTTGATTGGACATGTCTGTTCAGTATGCATGTGGGTGTTGTGGAGCCCTACAGTTGTGTTTGCTGTGTGCGTGTATGTGTGCACACAGTTCTGTCATTTGTGAGGCCTACACAAGGGTATTATCGACAGCTCCAGATTGTACAGACCAGGTTGTACAGCTCACTGTGTCCAGCCACGGCCACGTGTCCTGTGCCTGCCAGGGGTTGCACGGGCACTACCAGGCAGAGGTACAGAATGGCTACTGTCCGATGACACATGGCCACTGGAACCGTGTCCCCACTGGGAACATCCAGGGCCACATCCACGTGGCCTGCTGTGTCCTGGTGTGGACAGCGCAGCACCAGCTGCACTGCTACTGCTACCGGCACTATGGGAGCAGCCATGTGAGGTGGCACACTCACGTTGACCTGCACTAGGTGGTGTAGCTGGCCTACGTCCACGTGGCCTATGCCTCACCCCTACCAGATGTTCCAGCACAGACAGCTCACGCTCACGGATTGCCATGCCATGGTCAAGGATTCTGACCATGTCACCCAATCGCCTGTCCAGAACATCAGCAATCTGCTGTTGAGCACCTGCCAATGCCTGGATGTTGTTGTTTAGGGTATGGATAGCAGCCCTCTGCAGCCTCTGCCCTTCTCTGTTCTGCCATTCGGCACATGCCTGTGCCGCCATTACAGTCTGGAACATGCGTCTGGTGATTCCAGCTGCTGCGCTATGTCCTGCA
Organism: Protopterus annectens; assembly: GCF_019279795.1. Classification (NCBI taxonomy): domain Eukaryota; kingdom Metazoa; phylum Chordata; order Ceratodontiformes; family Protopteridae; genus Protopterus; species Protopterus annectens. The sequence continues at coordinate 955,036,870 of NC_056725.1, read as the reverse complement.
GGTGCATGTCTGCCAGAGGTCCTCCTACGAGCAGCACCGGCCACATGCCTGTGTGGCACATCTGCAGTCAGTACACTGACACCATGGTGTGGAGACACACCTTCTGTAGCCACCACATGTTCCTGTTCAACGCTAGCAGATGCTGACTGTCCTTCCTCTATGGCCACTGGTGATGCGGTATGTGTTGGCAGCTGAACTGTGTGCAGGGAAGAGGGGGGCATAGCTGGGATGGCAACCATTGGCACAGATTCAGCCCCTGACAAACCTGCCTGTACCTCATGCATATGTTCATCACTGCTAGCATCTGTGGGGACACTAACATCAGATGGACCGCAGGAGGGTAACGCACCTACATCACCTGTGAATGCAAAGAAAGACTCTAAATCACAATAGACACACACTGACACACACACACACACACACACACACACACACACACACACACACACACACACACACACACACACACACACACACACTGACACACCATGCATGTGATATGACAGATGGCATGCAGCATGCTTGTGATACAGCTGACAGCATGTGGCTCAGACATCAATAGTGTTTGTAAGCATACCCCCTGGAATGCACACTACAGCAAGCAGGTGTCATATCATTAGCCATGCAATTCACACGATCATGGTAGTATGCATGCATCCCCGTGATACACCATGTGGACCAGAACAGGATAACAGTACACATGGCTGACGTGACCTTGACATGTAATCTGCTGACGTGTGCATTAACATGCATACATGTCTGACACAATGGTGTCCTGACACATGTACAGTGTCGTACTGGGTATCACATTGCGGTGTTGTCCGTATGCCCTACAGATAGAATGCATGTTGAGCAAATGTGCATGGGCATGGTAGGGGACTGTGAGCCATCTACATTGCTGTACAGTGTGAAGTACAGACACTGTGCCATTGCATGGCATCATGAGGCATCTATATTGCTAAACAGTGCATAATATGTACACATTGCATATCCAGAACTGCATGCATACCCATGACATACCTGTGGATTGTGACCCACGATGCTGAGGTGTATACACACCACACCAAACCATGCTGTGTCATGTGACAGGTCACTGGAGGACATACAGATGACACCCCTGCACGATAACTACAGAGTGTTAGCTGCCTGGCAACCATGTCCACACATAGCGGACCTGTCACTTCACCATTTCACACATGACATTGATGTACCACACACACAAGGTGCACAGCTAACAGTGATGTCCTACGGCAGCAAGGGAAATGTACAGTATCTGTGGCCTGGTGTCACTGTCAGTGGAAGCTGTAGAGGTGACTACTGTCATGCTATGACACAGGCGTCATGTTCAACACATCTTATGAGGTAGACATCAGTGACACCTCCACTAGCTGTGCACAGGCATTTAAGATGTGCAGCGTACCACATCACCTGTACAATCGGTCTAGTAGGGCTGTAATTGGACCATGTGTGGACAAAGTGAGACAGGGTGTATCCACATCACATCTACTGTGTGGCTACGTGTCTCTGGCCATCCCCCATGGCCATGTGTGCACATGTGTTGGTCATATGTGTGTGATGGCCATCTATCACACATGTCTGTGTTGTCCCATATGACATACACCCATAGATGTCGGATATGTCACCATCCACAGGGCTATGCAGACAACAGGTGTATGTGTGGTATGTGGGGTATGGGTTATGGGAAAGTGTGACAATATTGCAGCCAAAACACTACATGTCTGAGACATGTCGGATGGCACATCACAATGTGTGAACCCATTGCAGGGGCATATAACACAATGGTGATGCCTGTGGGCTGCCCATATCACTGCTCACTGTGTGGTACTGTTTTGTGTACCACACATTTTGTTCCACTGTATAGTACATATGCCTCCATTGTAGAACACCTCCACCATTGTATGCACAGCTGGACACACATGTAGCAATGACAAATACTGTGGTTTCATGTCTGTGTGTCATTTCATTTGTATATATTGCACATGGGTGGCCTGTGTGGATGATGGGTGATGCGACCTGTATATCATGTCTGGAATGAACATCATGTGTACAAGTATTAACTGGCCACATGGTGAATAGATCTATGCTTTGACATGCCTGATACCGATGACAGTCTCACCTGCAATGGACTCTTGTCTGTGCGGCACGCCAGAGGTACCTGTATAGGGGTGACACAGCAGTATGAACATTATCCATGACTGTATGACAGCCACAGGGTGCACTGTGCAAGTTAACACATTCGCCTGTACAATAGCATATAGTAAGCACATGTGTGCATACCATACCTCTCAACCTCTTAGAACAATAAATCTGGACAAAGCCTACTATGATGGGGACAAATAGGGACAGATGTTAAATATTGCTCTTACAAACTTAGAAAGTTGCTAGAATAATAGGTTTGCATGCACATGGTTTTTACAAGGAATGTGCAGTCATAAACACAAATGTTTGTCATCATTTAATGACTCCAATCCTCAGCTATTTGCCAGAAAGGGACAGATATTAAGGGGAACACACCGACAATATGAGGCAGACATCTGGACATTCTGCAAATACCTGTACAGTTCAGAGGTATGGTGCATACACAGGGTAGCATACTGTAGTATGCAGCATGTGTGTCCACATACCTTGCATATGTTGTTACATTACATGATGTACAGTGACACATGCACGTACGTGGGATATACTGGCCATATGTTCAGTACTGACTTACCAGGCAACTCCAGGCTCATTGGTTGGGAGACACCCACCTCCACGATGGCTGCTAGTGTTTGTGGGAGCTGTTCCGAGGGTGTCCCCAGACTGGCCAGTAGCTCCTCTGTGTGTGTGAGTGGAGGCTGGGTTGGTGGCCCACCACCTGTTCCACCTTGTTCCCTGGTGATTGCAGTGGCACGCTGTTTTGCATGACATATCAAGTCCATGCAGTGTCTGCACACCTGCTGGTAGGTGCGGTTGTGGCCACCCACTTTGTTGACCCTCCTGCGAAGATCCTGCCACAGGTCATCCCGCTGCTGTGCGTGCTGTGGCACATGGCTAAATAACACCTCATGGTTCTCATGGAGGTACAGGATTAGGACATCATCCTCCTGTCGGCTGTATGCTGGTAGGCGTGTATGAGGCATTATCTGTAAGACATAATGAAGGTGACAGGTCACATTTTCAGACATGTACAGTGATACAGCTGCACATACATTTCTAGTACATCTGCACAGTTATCTTTGCAAATCATCATGACACTGACACGACTGGCATGTATGTGTCTCACACATGTAACACCCATTATGCATTGGATATCATCTCCATATATGTGTGTCACCTCATTACAGTGTTCATACTGCATGTGACTGCTGTCTTCATGTGGGCATGTCTGTTTGCCTGCACTGGTGTTCTTACCTATCTGCACATGCCTGGATGTGTCCACGGTAATGCTGTTGACCTTGATGCTGTGTATATGTCACATATCAACACAGACACAGCCTTAATGGACTTGGGCAGTGACAATGCACAAGTACGCATGGAAACCTGTACATGCATCTGTTTTGCCATAGACATCTACACTGCACTGTACAGCTGTTCAACATCCTGCCATGGATCGCCTGTGTTGCACATGTGATAGACATGGGACAATGGCTAGTCGGACGTCATTCGCAGGTAAGGTTATCGGCTATAGCATGTACGGGCAGGGTTTACTAGCTGTATCCGACACCCATTATGCCACCGCGAGGGGCATCAGTGACACATTACTGATCCAGACAGTTGATACTACATCTACCATACGGCCATCACACCATGTATGACAGGGATGATATGTGCAGCTATGTGGACAGGGCTGCATGGTATGGCGGGAGTATGTCACAGGTATGGCACAGGGATCTGTCCAGCATGTGGCCATCCTAGTCATAGGATGGTGGTTGTCCATGATGTATGTCTTTCAGATCAGGCTATGGACATGTAGCATGTCCAACAGCATAGTGTGGCATATGTCTGTATGCAAGGTGGATAGCATGCTGCATACTGGAGGTGAGTATTGTGGAGGCTGGTATCGGCCATCCACGCATGGCCCCTACCCCTGGAAGGTGATATGTGTTCCAATATTGGTCACACGGGTGCTGTGTATGCCTGTCCAATGATCTCCGTGCTCATGGATGCCACCCTGTCATGACATGGGTACCTCGGATGACTACCTAAAGGGCCATGGAGATGTCTCCAACTCAGGGAGGTGTACTGCACAACACCATCCCTAACACAGTGTCCATAATGTTGACCACAGCCTTGGTGGTACTTAATGGGTACAGGGATATTCCCCTAGCGGTGACATTGCTGATATCATCCACCAGAATGTGCACATATGTCACACACCTCACACACACAGCCCATTCTGTATGTTGTTCACAACACTCTGACAACTATTGCCCATAGGTCATGGCCATTCACATCCTCACATACACAGATGGCTGACATTTGTCTGTGTGGTATGGGCTACAATGAGGTTGGGGTACAACACATTAACCCTGGTTTACTGTAGCTGACACTGGTGTGATATGCACATGTCACTGTAGCACCTTTAGTAGTTGTGAGTCTGTCAACAGGCCACTGGTAGAACACTCCTGTGACATACAAAGGCATTTGTAGTCAAACATCCGTACTGTCTTGTACATCTGTACTGCTAACATCTACATTGATGATGGTTCATGGACTTGCAGACCATACCAGACAGTGTTCTGATGCGGTGCCACCAATCATGACTGTCGTCAACACTTGTGGGTTGATATTATCCAACACCCTATCTGTATTGTATGTTCATGCTCAGCACTTGTTCAGAGCTTCTTGGCACGTTATGAGCTACTGCTTAGTATAGCACCCATTCCACACCAGTCCTCACAGGTACACTGTCTGTCCATACATTTCCAGCTTGCTTACAGTACAACAGCTGTCGTACACACATCACTCACATATCTCGTGAGACATGGTGGTTTATACGGCATGTCCACCTGGCATGTACCAGTTATATACAGGCATGTCCAACTGGCACGTACCAGTGCTATTGCCTGTCTATATGATGACTATGTTGTACATGTGGCAATAGAGCTATTCTCATGTACACAGTCAATGCACACCTCCCAACATACAACAGTACAGCCTGTGGGGGATGCACATATGCAGCCCTGCTGGGGGTTATACTGTCACCAACCCTGACTGCACCTGACAGTCATGTGGGGATGTGTAACATTCGCAACACACCCCACTCATCACATAGTCTCACATGATCCCCACCACAGGCCACACATACGAGGACACCTTGTGCAGTACCCCTCCATACTCTGTGTAGGCACCAATGGCAGCCCACATCACCAAACACAACCACACCAACCTATAGCCCACAGACACATGTGTGCCCATCACATACAGCCAATAGGGTGTCATAACATACACAACACACCTGTCATAGGTGACTCTGTCGGTGGTCACACTGCTGTTCCACTCAGCAGGCTACACAAGGCGATAGTCACTTACATCCTGCTGTTGGGTAACTGGTTCTGCAACATAACCTATGCACCCATGCCACACCTCAGCAGGTACAATGTGACTGTCATTTTCCATGTTAGTGTGACTGAAGTTGTATCTCAGGGCACAGACTACGTGTGCAGGGACATGCAATAGCCCACCAGTCTTGTAGCCCTGATGGTGTGGTCCAAGCCCTGGGGAGCATTTTGCAGTCATCCGGACCTGTTACCACTGTACAACGACCGACTGTGTCACTCCAACAGTTGCCCATGCTTCTGCTGTCATTCCACAGGAGTCTGGTACCTGTCCACTTTGACTGACCTGGTCAAACAACATGATGCTTTGGCACAGTTGACCTGCACCTGTCAGCCCTGGGAGTACGGATCACATGTTGGACTCTTGCTGCTTTTATACTGCCTGTCTTGCACAGTGTCCAATAACAGTCACCACCAGAATGGGAACTGGCTAGCGAAACATGTGGTCATGTAACACAATGCTTGACATCATCCTCTGTGATGCACGCAGGCAAGGCACACCTGATACTGCACCACTTCAATATCTCTGCAGTGACTGGGACCTGCCTCTAGGCTCTGCAGAGCACACCTGCAATGACTGGTTATAGACAGACCATACCTCTCAGGCATGTACCTGGACTGGCACACCCACGGCTGAGGTGTCCCCATATTCCACTATGTTGTACACACATCCCAGCTGGTTACTTAGCACAATGCATCACAGGTGCTCCACGTGCAAATAACTGTGTCTGGAACTGCTATACACAGTGTTACAAGCTGCAGATTCAACATACCCCATGGTTACCAGACCTCATTTCATGGTGTACTGGACAGTTGGGCTCAGACTGCTGCTACTGATGTGAGACTGACAGTAACCCACACTTAACTGTGATAGCCACACATGTACCGACACATTAGGCATACACTGTCCGTGAGTCATAACCTCCGCTCGGCAGGATCGACCCATACACACCACCTCCAAGACCAACAGTATCCTTGACATGGACACTACCAACATGTGACTGCTGTTCCACACCTGGGGTTATCCCCTCATTGGTGGAATCCGAACATATGCTACTCACCCTTGTTAGCCACATACCGGCACCACACACTTCATGGCATACACAGTACAAGAGTACTACAACACCTACTACAGATGTCTTATGACAGTGGTAGTTGATGTCATGACACATGTGCAGGTGGACAATGCACATACAAATGCTGAGACATACCCCAGTGCACTTCATTAGCACATACATGACAAAATGGATCATGCTATTCCACACAGAGCCATGATGGTACACACCAGATAACAGACGCCACTCTGCGGGTGCAGTTCCATGGACATACTTTACAACAACAGGTGGGGGCTGTTGCACAGTGGTGTACATTCCCATGGGTGGGGTAACTCACTGGTCAGCCTCGGTAGGGCCACAGGATCCCTCATCACATACTCCATAACTAGCTACGTACACATTACTGCGACACATTCTGGGATGTACCACAAGTCATTATGGTGGTATGTCAGTAGTCATTGGCAATACCCACATCTGCTCACACATACAACTGTCACTCTGGAACATGACAGAAACAGGTGATGTTGGCAACATGCTGTCTGATGGCTTCAATGCTAACATTACACCCTCTCACTCCCTACGGGGCCACATTCCTTGCAGGAATATTGTGGTGTCCCTGCGGTCACACCTACACAGTACTGACCTGCACTCTATATGTCCTGGGACACTGGCCCCTTGTCACCCTACAAAATCCCAGGCTGTGATGTCCACAAACCTCTGAACGACATGTCTCCCCACTGGGACACCATATTCAGTAATAGCCTTGTACCAGACATTGTGGCCCCTGACTGGCACACAGCGACAGTTACACTCCACACAGGTGGTGCCACAATGCACGACTGGGACTATTGCCCTACACACCTGACTGGACTGTTCTGCATGGCTATAGGGCACATCATCATGGACATCATTCGCTGAGACTTTGTTGTGCTCCGGTCCTTTGATGCCACCCGGGTTGGTCTTGTTGGGGCCACAGCATGCCTCCTACACCTGGTGAACTCCTTTCATACAGTGACCAGAGTAGTTGATGATGACACGGGGTCCACACAGCCTACATTGTCCTCTCGCTGCCTTTCAGCACCGTTCTCCATTCTGGTATTGACAACATACACATCCACCTGCACATCAAAACATATGTCTCAGGATGTTATGCAAAGTGGCTAATGGACGGGACACACACACTGAGGGTAGCATACCATATCACATACTGCATTTCAGTTACACTTGGCATACCACAGTCCTCAGTCATGGGGCCCTCATGTTCAGTATATGCTTCCCTGAGGTACAGGCTACCACAGAGGGACCTTCCCTGCCTAGCTTTACAGACCACTGCATACCAAATGCCGTTGTTGATCCACCAGCTGATACTGACCCCATCCATATGGGTGTCACTGTGACGGATACCTGATATGAACATCATGGCCTCAACCTGCATGACACTAGGTGTATGAACATCACCTTTGCAGTACACCATCCACCCACTGGTTATCACATAGGTGTTAGTCCCCTACATACATGTCGCATTGTACGTGTTTGTACTACACATGTATGTTGCACACACTCCTGTGATTACCACATTGCCACTGTGGCGTGGATATCCTTCTACGTGTCCACACTTGTCTGTACTGGGTGTGTAGCTGGTACATAGGCACCCATTGTACCTCTGAACACCGGACTTATACACACATTCAAGGGTACAACACCCCGCTTAGGGTGTACCTTACACAACAGCTACAGCTTTACATAACACAACATTAACACGCCATGACGTTTATTGAGCTACGACAGTTAATGTATGCTGCTGAAGTACAGACACCATGTCTGTACACATTTGTGGACTACATACTCAGGGGTGACCTCTGCTGCAAAGACAGGGCCCATGTCTGCAACTATGTTAATGGATATACTCCGCATACGTGACATAAACAATAGCCACTGTGAGCATCATGCTCATGGATATGTGCACACATGCAACAATGAGTGGTATGTGCTTGGGGGTTGCATTCCCAGACCGGACACTCACCATGCTTTGGAACAAGATTCCTATGTACATCACGCAGGGACACTCAGTAGCACTGTTCATGTGATACCTCACTTGGTGGATGGGGGACACATGTACGCCAGGGATCACTGCAGTGGCTGTACTGTGCAGAGGTGCAGGTTACACATGGCTCTTCTGTTCACAGGACACTACCCTAGGGAGGTGCCACTGGTGTGAACACTGTAGTTGTTGTTACACATAGACTTGCCAGACTGCATGGTACCCCACTATGAACCTGTGGAGCTATTACATGTCCTTTGTGCATGGTTACTGGAGTAGCCCTTCCATTTAGATTAGCTATCATGCTATTACAATGTCCCGTGACTACAGGCCATATGTATCCTGTTATTGTACATGCCAATCATGTTCTTGTTTGTCTGTCACATCTCTTCTGCTATTCTAGTATGGGAGAAATGTTTGTGTCCTTTGCAAATGAACAGAGTGGATTACATTATTTATTTCATCATAACTGTTTATAAATAAATTAACTAAATAATGCTACTCACATCACTATATGATAGCTTTGGTATGCATAATATGCCTGTTCTCCTGTGTAGCATATCCAACATATCACTCTACTATACTATATATTACACATATTTTACATGGTATCCCATAATGCAAAGCATACCTGCACAGCGGGGCCACCTTAGACATGTCATTGTCATTATATGCCCATACACATGCGTACTGTTACAGTATATCAACATATACTATCCCCTGCTATGGCACGTACTTGTTGGACATACCCTGCCACTGATGGCGGGTCGTATGGCATTGTTCTGTTTAAAGCCCTCATGTTGCATCCCTTGTGGTGTCTGTGCTGTTTACCTTGTGGCCCACTGCTGGACGCACAACTTCTACAAGCGTTAGTATGATCAGCAAGACATCACTACATAAATACCATTTCCCACTTTATGCATTGCGGACACTTTTAATTAATGCAAACCAGGCTATACATACACTGACATAGTTAATACAGAACATGCTATACATACAGTTACATACCGAGTGTTCTACATACCTTGATATCGTTCCGGTATTTCATCTCTATCTCGCTCTTCTGTATCACTCTTTAAACTGTTTTACGGTATGAGCATACGGTTTGCATATCTGGCAAGTCATCCTTATATACGTCGATACCTGCAACATGTGGTTTACTGCCGCCAATTGGTGTTCCTGTGTGACTAATTACATGCACATCAGCTGTGCAGCTACTCCATTCGCCAATTACGCGGCAACAGTGGGGTATAATTGAATTCTCCACTTGGGCATTGGCCATTTGCCCTACCTTCGGGGAGACGGCCTGTATTGTGTTTTGTTGTGTGTAATTGCAACTGCTATGTGTAGAGCCAAGTGTAGTTTGGAGTCATGTCCCCCATGGATTGTGTGTGATGGCTTGAGTATGTGGTTCTACATGTGACTGTACCTGTCATCGCACCCGTCTGATAACGGACTATTGCAAACAACACCTGTAACATCGCCGTTTGTTCCATTATACAACGGATACAATTTTGCATGGCACCTTTAAATGTGTCTCTCACAAGGTATGTTAATGGTTCAGCAGATGTAATTGACTAACTGGATGTTTGTGCTGTGATTATGGTCTGTATTGCTATTGTTTCCAGTGTGGGGGATGTAGGCGAGTGTACTTAGCATATATGGTTTTGTGGGGCTTGCATTTCTACATAGTCCATATATATGTGTGTGGGCTCCTTCCCTAATTAAAGAGATATCACTTAGTAGTCTTCTGTTACGAGATTTTACATTGGGCCATTGTTAATTGGTTTCTATATGGTATGCAGGTGAGGTTGATACATCCATACCTCCAGATGTACAGCGATATGTGCAGGGATATTTCTAAATGACAGTTATCCCGTGTATGTCTGTCCCAGATATTTGCAGTCATTGCAGTGGTGTTGGTGACAGACCCTCTGTGGCATGGGTTGCCACCTTTTCATATGGCCATAGTTGGACACTTGCGGGTCACACAGTGGTGTTTACAGGCTGACATATAGCCACGGTCAGTACACAGGATAGCACATACTTTTATCCTCATTACATACCTATTGTTCTTGGACTTTGCCTACTTATCATATTGCATGTAACATTTCCGTTTCTTACATACAGGCATGACTATTTCCTGCAACTATTGCATAATATTTGGGACATACTAATGTCCTAAACTCTCGGACAGTTGCCCTTTGTAATGTTTCATGTCAGGACACACCTGCCCAGGGAGGGGCTGTCCTTCCCAATGTGGGACAGGTGTTTACCGCATGCCTATGGCTAGTTATACCCGCACCTACTGTAATGATCTACCTCCGAGTTGGCACCTACAGACACACAATGCGGACACACACACACACATTACAGTCACACGGAAACGCACATGGCACCCTCAACACACACATACACAGGCTACATCACTCACAAACACAGTTGTACACAGTACCTACGTGGACCACACCACCAGCAGCAGTGACTACATGTCCCTTCCTATCGGCATAATATTGCTCGCAGTTCTACTGTTCCAGTACTGTGTTCTTTCTGTCTTTCAGCCTCGTGGTTACGCGTGTCGGTGTGTGACACATTCCATACTTGGTGGTATCCTATTTATTTGTACCTCCATGGTGTTTTGAATGTCGGTGACCTATCTATATATTTGCAGATGTCAGTGACTCCTTATATATCGACATATATCACACTATCGCCCTTTCTATCTGTATTATATATGTGTAGATATATATATATATCTCTGACAGGGGTGGTGACAGGCACACTACACCTTTCATTGTGTGTTTGCTGGTGTATACTGTGTTTCCTGGACTCCGCACATTTGTGTCTGTACCTGTCACATTACACACCTGCCATAGGTTAGGATTACCACCCATCCCACTTTGCGAGGGACAGTCCCTCTTTGTGCAGTTGTGTCCTGCAAAATATTTGTGAACATGGCAAATGTCCTGCAACTTTGGGACAAACATATTCCCTATAGTTTATGTAATAGTTGCATACAACACTTATTCTGTATCTGAACCACCTACATGTTACAGGACATGGAACACGTAACTACGACCATTACTAGAATAAGCTTTTATCTAGGCAAAACACTGACGTTCTGGTTTTTGTACTGGCCGGGTGTATGTGTCGGCCTGCAGACATCTGGCGTATGTCCCACATTGGTCATTTGAAATGTGGCAACCCTACCATAGGTACATCTTGGCTAGCAATAGTGTTGGGTGATTGTATACATGATTGCCTGTTCAACTCCTGGCAGTGGTCGTTTTACCCTTCAGAGCAGGCGCTATTTGTTCAGGGGTGACTAATGCTGGTTTCACCTGTTCTGTACATCACTGACCGTGATCTGTGCAGTGGTCGGTGAAGCTTAGCCCTGTTTTGCGCATATCCGTATAGTCGTATTTAAACATCGCTTACCAGCAGTGGGCAACGCATATTCCCGCTAACGTGTGCTACACATATTCTGATGACCTGCATCCAGAATGCATTACCGTGCCGTCGGGATTACGTTACATCCCTTGCAGGATGTGGGACCGGGAACATGCATGACGGTCACTGCATATACCACTTGGACATCTGGGAGTTGTACACGTATTATGTCATTTTGTATGTGGAGTAGACTACAGCAGTTACTCCACACTGCACTCACATGGATAACTCAGTTAGTTTACATATTGATGAGTCCAGTTAATGGTATGTCCATGTGATGTTTACTGGATGTACTCTGGCATTGGGTATGTATATCACAATGAGCTACACCCGATAATGTGCTACACCTTCATACGACCGTGGGTGCAGCACGCTGGGGTGACGAATACCTGTCATGGGTACATCCCCTGCCTTGACACAACATCCATGATTACATTATGTGGAGCCCCTCATTAATGCAGCGGGGAATCCATGCTGAGTGTGTGCAGGACAGTGCTTACACACATGTGCTCCCGTGATTGCCTCTGCTCCAGTAAGCGACAGTTGCTTACTCGATGTTGTGGCGACGGGAGACACTGTTTGCCCTGATTGGTGTTTTGCCTCTGACAATTGGGCATGTACCTACCGATGTACCTGAGAACCTATACACACAACACTGATAGATGCTGATAGGTGCATGCATTGTTCAGGTGTTGACATTCTGTGTTCCAATGGCTGTTGCGTGTACAATGTTTGACGGCTGCCTATGAAGGATTCCACAGTGGGCCACCTATACATCACAATTTACAGGTGGTCGTGTTTGTGTGCCATCCATTTTACTGTGTGTGCAGGTGGAGAGGAGTGTCAGTCTGTGGGGGCCTACACTGTCAGAGTATGTACTATACGTTCCCTCTTTGCCAAGGCATAGGCATATTGGGCACACCTCCACCTGCCTACTGGGGCGGGCACAGTGTGTCCATGGTCTGGATCCCTCTGTGCCTGTGTTGGCCTTAGCAATTGCGGTGGGCTGTGAGGCCCTCCCCCATTTTGACCCTGCTGCAGCTGTTTCCACAGGATCATATTATGTAGCATGGCACATACTATGAAGATGTGGGCACACGTGCCTGGAGAGTACTGCAAGGCTCCATCAGATATGTCCAAGCACCGGAACCGTGATTTCAGCATCCCGAACACATGCTCTATGATGATTCTGGTTTGTGCGTGTGCCTCATTATGGCGTTCTTGCATTGGTGTGTGTGCATTTCTGATGGGGGTCATCATCCATGGCTCCAGTGCATAGCCAGCATCCCCCACAAGGTGGCCTTGTGGGATGTCCCCCCTGACAAATACCTGATACAGCTGTGAGGCATGCCAGATATGGGAGTCGTGGTAGCTTCCAGGGCTGCCAGCACACACATCCATGATAATGCCCTGGGCATTGCACATGACATGGCAGTTGATGGAGTGTAATCCCTTACGGTTTATGTAGCATCTACCATGCTCACCGGGTGGTGACTTGATATGTATGTGCGTGCAGTTTATCACACCCAGTACCTCCGGGTAGTTTGCCACACGGTGGAAGTGACGCATATTGCTGGCCAACTCCTCCTGAGTTCGGGGGAAGTATATATGCTCATTGGCATGTGGTAACATGGCATCCAGGAACTGGTGTAGTACCCTGGATGCTGATACCTGTGAGATCCCCATTATATCTCCAGTTGGCCTTTGAAAGGTACCTGTGGCTAGTATTTGCAAGCTTACACATACATTTGTGTCCACTGGGATGGGTTCCCCTCTGTTGTTTCTGGTTCTCAGGCGTGGCCGGCACAGCTTTACTATTTGCTGTAAGATGTCCCTGTCCACCCTGTAATGCTCTACTATCTCCAAATCATGTAGCCCCTGGTAGGTTACCCTTGGTCTGAACACTCTTCTCCTCCTCCGAGGCCTACGGTGGTTGTCGGCATCATCCTCCACAACACCGTCGGTCTGTAACACATGCTGATGAATCACAGCTATGGCAGCTCCCAACATGTACATTTTAAAAGTTCCCCGTCTGTTTACACCTATGGTGCATTGTTTGGGAATACACAGGTGTGTGTTGGGTGCTTTCACACTTTATACTATTTTGCTGTGAACACTGATGATGTCATAGGGTGTGTATGTACGATCGTGGCTACAGGGTATCTTCTGTGTTTTATTACCGGAACCACTATTTTGTTGCCTTTGGTGTTGCATTACATTTGGCTGCCGTAAATTACCTCCTGCCCTTCCCTTTACATTTGTGCACATTACACCTACCATTTGCTGGCATGCATCATGCAGCCTGCTTTCATTTGTACTTTCCTAGACCTGGCTTATCTTGCATAATGTGTTCTATTGCCAGTCTACTGTGGGTTTGCTTTGCTCTGCTATGACAGTTCTCCTATCTTTGCATTCCAATTCCTCCCCTCCTTTCTTTGCAATCCTATGCCTTCCCTATCCTGTTTTGCAGGTTTCTGCATGCAGGCTTGTCTACTGCCGTTGATTGGCCGCCGTGAGTTGATTGGTGTTAATTGCTCAGTAGTACGCCAATTACCCTACTTCTGCATTTCCTTCTTTTCTTCACCTGACCTTCCTGCTTGTGCCATTGTTCGCGGCGCGTACATCCGCATACTGGATTTCGGGCATGTTATCCTCCCCGTGCACATGCGCTTTCGGGCACCATTTGTGCTCTCAGCTGAACGATCCTAGACCCTCCTCCCCACCCCTGTCCTGCAGCTTTGCTTAGCAATGGCCAGGCCAGATTTGCATTGCTCCAATGTGCTTACAGCTATGGTGATACACCCCTCTGCTGATGTCTTGTTTCACCTCTGAGACACTCCTCAGTGTTATAGTGCTGCACCGTCTGGTACATCCTTCATCCGGCGGGACGTTTGCGATTCAGTATTACCTGCCTCATTTGCATGGCATTGACTACTAATTCATAGTTACCATGCCGAACACTGTCGCGGGCCCTTGGCAGCCCTTGCGCCTTGCTTGTGGTGTACCATGCCTACCATTGCATATTATGGTGAAATCCTGATTTGTCTTACATTGCAATTTTATGACATTTGTATATATTTTTTTGTATTCCTGTTTGCGCACACATGCCCTGCGGTTGTACTGTGCGTTACAGTGGACATGACATTAAATGTTGTTTTTTAGGTGTTGTGCATCTTTTCTTGTGCCATTGGCTGTGTATTTTGCCATTGGCATATGTTAACTTTGTAATACATGAGTCTGGTCTGCTTCCATAACTCCTTTGTTCTGTTTGGGAAAATGTAAACCGTGTTTTTTGGTTTACATTTCCATGGGCTTACGCTACACCTGCACCACTTCGTGAATCGCTGTATGCCTTCATTTGCATGGTGCGACACTGCGCATGGGGTGATTAGCATACCTATGCTGAGGGAAGCACAGATCTGGCGTACGCTGGTAGTGCACGTGGAATTGGTTCGTACTTGAATCGCTCGGCGGACATATTTGGCGTTATCCCGCATATGCTACGCCTGCGCCTGGCGCAAGCTTCATGAATCTGGTGGTGTGTTTGGCTAGTGTATTAAACTGATTCTTTTTCTTGATGTGATTATATATAATTATACTTCCTATCTTTTAATTTCCTTGAAGTCATCCCTACATAAAATGCTGTACATTCAGTACAGGTAGCTAGATAGATAAGGTTCATACTAGTACATGTCACATGAAATTTTGGTGTAAACACATAATCTAATGTGGGGTGAACAAAAGATTGTTCACCAGTAATAAAGCCACATAAACTACATTTATTACATGGGAAGGTACCTGACCATAAGCATTCCCTATGTATCTTTTCCTGCTCTGTATATGTGTGTTCTATACAGAGTAACTTTTAAGATTCTTACTATTCTTATATCTAAACATAGGTGTCTCTCCTATTATTTTAATAATGGAGGGGTCTACAGTCAGTACATTCCAATTCTGTTTGGTAATATCTACTATCCTTTTATTATCATTAGTATATCTAGTTGTAAATGCAACTTTAGAACTTTAGTCCAGAATAGTATTAGCATGAATTTCCTGGAGAGTAGGAATTCAGCAGCCAACTGCCTGTCCTTATGTCTAACACCATTTATGAAAACGGACTAAATTATGAAAAAAGGACGTGGGCATTCTCGGCGTACCTCTCCCTCCTACAAAATCTGTGCATGAGAATTAAGATGCTAGTGGAAAATGTCCGCCTATTGAAGAAATGGTGCTAGCACATTCCATCCACAAAACTCTGCGCAGATACTCTCCACCCATACCTCTCACCTGTTAGAACAAGAAATCAGAACCAAGTCACAATTAATTGGAGGACAAAGACTCAAAACTAGAGACACTTAAAAGTCTATCATGATCTCAACTTACCCAGTTTGACAGTGATTTGCCACAGTTTTATGAGAAACTGATCAAAACATAAGGCCAAATTCTGAACATTCTGCAAAATTCCAGACAGCACAGAACTATGTAGCCAATCCAGTATCTGTTATAACTAAATTCCCCCCAACAGATACACAGGATATCCCACTGAACCAGATCCTGTCCGTATGAAACAAACTACAGAAGTAAAGCTTATAAGGAAAGTAAAACTTAGAGGACACAAATCCTTTTGAGGGTCAAACCGCTTATTGCAAGGTAACAGTTTCTGCTTCTCTACCTGGACACATCAGACTTCAGCACAAGTCCTAACAACAGATTCAGTACAACCATTTATAACCTACAGCCAATTAACCAATTCAGAACAAAGGAGTATTATGAAAACATGAAATAAACATTAACCGAACAAGTAAACCTAACTCACCCAGTTTCCCTTACCATACATTCATACTTTAAATCAAAGACAACTTAATACATACCAGTGATACACAACATAACCTGCTAGACACAGCTTCAAAGTTCAGCAACCCAATCACCACAGCCACTAAATGGGAGCACCTTTCAGGAGGGTCTGCACTGCATTCTGCTCAGCTTGTCTGCCATACAATTTTGCTGTGATGGGATGTAATATGACTATGTGCTATAAAACTATATCCTTTGCTAACATGGCTAGTCTACACAGTGGTAAGATCTGGTTCCCCTTGCTTGTTTATCTATGTCTCATATGCAAAGCCATGGAGAGAATGATCATAGATATGATAAATAATGACATAGGAAACCTCCAGACACTGGAGTTTTGTTTCATCAAGGGCAGGCCATGCCTACTCAACCTGGTAGACTTCTTTGAGAAGGTCACCAAAACAATGGATTAGGGCAAAATGGTTCAGACTGCCTATTTTGATTTGGCCAAGGCATTTGATGCAATCCTCCACTCGGGCATTGTTGACAAACTTAAGAAATTAGGTACAAACTCTTATGTAACCCAGTGGATAGCCAGCTGGCTTACAGACAGGACCAAGAAAGTTAGAATTTGAACATTCACCTCTACAAAGAGGCTAGTCACAAATGGTGTCCCCGAGGGTTTGGTCCTGGGACCGCTCCTTTTTGTCATTTACTTCTCTGAAGTCAAATCCAATGTCAGTGGCCTCTAGCTGACTAAATCTGCAGATGATTGTAAATTAGGAGTTGTCACCAAATTGCCCACTGTTCTCCAGGAAGGGCTGACAATGGCAAACAACTGGTGCCAGAGCCGAGGACTAAAACTAAATGCCAAGAAATGCATTATAGTATCCTTCAAGAAGTCATCCCCCTGCTAACTATCATATTGACAACACGCTCAAGAGTTGACCCAGAAGTTAGGGACCTGGGAACACATATAGACAATACTCTAGACTTGGACTATCACATGTCTACAGTAGTGAGGAAATAATTCTATGTTGTGCAACTTATAAACAAAGGTATGGCATTTAGGTCCAAGGAAGTCATTATTGCACTGTATTATGTATTTATCAGACCTATCATTGAATACAAAGTCCCTTTTGTTATGTACCTAACCAGGCATATCCAGCAGTTGGAATGTCCACAGAGGTTCCTCACTAAAAGAATACATGTCATAAGTAATATGTACTATGCAGACCACTCAAGGCCATATATCTGTATTCTGTCTACTACAGGCTGCTGAGGGAAGAGCTATGCCTGGCATACAAGGTATTGTCAGACCCCACTCTGATGGACCTTCTGCATATCCGCAAAACAATCAGCACCAGAATTACCAAGGCTAGAGCATAAACCTTGCCTGTGATATAAAAAGGACCTGCTGGAGAGACAGGTATGTATGCCAGAGACTATCCCTTCTCTGGAACAGGATCCCCATCCATGTGAAGCAGAGTCCCTCCCTAACTGAATTCACGTCTAATTTGGACAATTGGATAGGGAATAGGAAATTCATCCCTGGTTTGACACCTATGTCTCTAATGGACACAGGCAGCCTATAAATGGTTCATCTCCCAGACCCCTGCATGTGCATGTAAATGTTTCACCTCCCAAGCCTCTGCTTACACTTATCAAGGGTACCAGAACTTGTCAGAGGTTTCGAATGCATGGCTAGGCTTAAAAAGGCCCTTGTTATCTTAGCCTAGTAAACAGCTATGAACCTATGTACTGTATCACTGTGTGTTTTCTGTAAATATTTGAAGAGGTCATGAGGATTACAGATGATTCAGAGAGTGGAGAGCATTTATAAGAGTTTGCATCTTTTTTATATTTGTGTGTTTTGGTCTGTCTGTCTTTTTTGTTCCAAAGTCCCTGCACTATTATGCTTTTACGCTCAATGATACTGTTCCCTAAGCAAAGTCCAAGATATCTGTTGTGAACTTGTGACTGACTGTTTTGGAGCAGGAGAGTAGAATGGGCGACCTGAATTCTCAGAAATTTGATGTCTCCATCACATAATCTCCCTTTTCACAAATTCCAAGACAGGAAATGAGAAGTCAGTGTGTGTTGGTGCTGGAACCATAGAACTTTCACATACCACTGTATCTTTTTCATGTGGAGTCTTCTAAGAGGAATCATGAGAATCATGGATGCCATGAGGCTCAGAATCTTGAGGAATTCCCTTGCCTATACATACTGGTACTTAATCAGAACAAACTGAACATACTACACAGCTCATTTTAAAAGACACTATTATGTCCCAATAGTTATAGGGGAAAAGTGCTTAACAAGAAGTTAATAAACTTTGTTTGCTGTGATTCCAATTTTCTTTTCTTATATTGAGTTGTAGGGACTACACCAGAAGGATCCGAATAGAAAGATGAGTGGTCTGAGGAACCAACTCTGGCTGGAGCAAAGTCACCCATCTGCTGCTGAGGCAAATTACTAGCCTGCTGTGGCAGCAAAGGTGGCTTAACAATCTTTTTCTTTTTGTGGTTGGAAAAGGGTCCGGCCATGGAACCAGTACATTGTTCCATGGCCAAGCCATGAATATGTAGAAAACTGCAAAGAACCACCACGATGAAAGAAAGAAACAGTTTTATTTAACAGAAGAAACAAGCGCTTTCACGCACCACCATGGTGCGCTTCATCAGGTTACATTAATCAGTTAAAACTCAGTGCTTAAATACATAAGACTTTCCCAATTATTCAATCTCAATCACCAATTAAAATAATTAAACATTTAAAACATTTAAAGAAGCATCACAAGATAACATCAGATTTTAAGTCAAAGGAGATCATTTAAATAGACGTAGCTTATTCAAGCATATATACCCATTCTGAAAGCAGCTGAACAAGACAAAATAAGATATTCACTCTTATATGCAATCATTGTGTTCAATTAATGTGGCTCATATTAAGTATTTAATATTAAATATTAAATATTTGCGTTAAACTTTTATCTCAATATCAAATCCAAAAGTCTAACTGGTTCTTATAAAAACATCAGACATTGGACCAATATAAACGAAGACAACTGAAGGAATAAATATATAGGTATATAAATAGATACCTATATATGAATATATAGATGTATATACAATGTTATTATTAAAAATGGAATAAATATATATATATATATATATATATATAATTAATACTTATGCTATAATATAAAGTGTTCTATAAATTTCATTAAATTTCCATTAAATTACGAGCACTGTGAACATGAATCTAATATGTAATAGAACCAAATGAAATGAACATATAAATATGAGTTCATACTTATTATTATAGCTAACTTTATGTATTCAATAAAGGTAGAATACATATATCATAAATTCATTATTCATATGTCACTTTCAATAAATAAATTTAAAAATATTTAAAATAAAAATGAAAAATAAGAATAAAAATAAAAGTAAAACGAAAATTATACTATACAGAACAAATAAAACCCAACCAATATGATTATAGAAGAATTCATCCATCTCCTAGTAAAGCTGGACGGATGCTGACCGCTGAGTTCAGTCCAGGTTCAACATGAGATCTAAAACTTAGGATCCATTTCAATTCATGAAGCTCAAGGGATCCCATAACATTTCCTTCCCTTTTATTTTTCTGTACAACCTGAATAACTCTGAACCTAAAAAGATGTTGGGGAAACTGCTGACAATGCTTGGCCAATGCATTATTGGTATTCCCCTTCCTTATTTCATAAACATGGTTATACATGCGATCTTTAAGCCTCCTTGAGGTCATGCCTACATAATATGCATTGCATGAATCACAGGTAGCTAAATAGATGATATTACTCGAATTGCATCCATGGCCAAGCCAAAAATGGTGCTTGATTTTTGCCGAAAGTTTGCAGAAATAGCCAGTAAAAAAGGAAAGTATCTAAAAAGTAATCTTTCTCATGGTAAAAAAGTAAGCACTTTCTCCAGCCATAAAAAATTAAAAGAGCAGTTTCTCCACAAAAAAAGTCTTAAAACAATGTTTTAACACAGAAGTAAAAAAGTGCAACCCGTTTAAAAGTACACAGATGTCACAAAACTGTAAACAAACACACTTTTTTTAGAATATATAAGTTCTCTGTAAGAAAAAGTAAATTACAAGATTTTTCCCAGAAGGGAATGCATCTTCTTAGTATTAGAAGAATGTTAGCCAACCATCAATCATTAAAAGCCTGCAGGGGAGTATTCTTCTTGGGGCAGGAAAGCTTAGAAGGGCTTAGTACCCAAACATGGCTTTTAGTTAGCTTAGCTCAGCTGGTTAATAGTTTGTGTGTTAGTAAGGTGCACTGAAGCTTTGGAAGCTGATGGCTGTTATATGCAGCAGTGATCATAATGATTATCCCATTTTCTCATAGAATAATATTATTTGGGGTTTTTAATAATGCAACCAGTGGGTGTTTTAGCTCTTAACATGTGTATATTGCTCAGATGTAATGAGAACTCAATAAATTAGCATTTTAGACTATTAACGTACTTAGTTTACTGATCTGATGGAAGATGGAGACATTCCAAACAATAACCGCAATGGAAATTGTATATAATGCAGAAAGTAAGACTGTGGCAGTTAGCAGTTCTAATCTGGTGAACCAACTCATTATAAATAAAAGGCCATATCTCACACCCCCTTTCAGATTTCATAATGAAACTTTTAGTCAGTCAGCATATGGCACTCAGCTGCAGGCTAAGACATTCTATGCTTAGGGTTCTGGTGTACATCATACTTAATTTGACATTGCCACCTCAGTGGTCCCAACCTGTGGCATGTTATCTAGGCAATTTGAAAACAAAAGGCATCTCTGGTAAAATTTAAAGAAGTTTAACTTGAAATGTAATGACAACTCAGTAGAGAAATATTCTTGGCTATTCTTGTACTCAGCATATATAAATGAAGTTCAAAACAACACTCATAATCGAAATGGAATATACTGCAAATATGATACATTGACAGAGAATACTTTGGAACCAATGGGTCAGCTATTATCACGCATACCATATACCAGTCCTCCTTTCAGATTTTACAACAAAATTTCAGGCAGTCACCATGAGATATTCAACTACAAAGAGCTCCTAAGACTATGTTTCTATGGTTCTTCCTTTAAGGTTTCAGTGCAACACTGTGCTGAATTTGACAACAGTAATTTGTAGCTATGGCATGAGATATATATGTGCAGTTCATTTTGTCAGATGTTCATCTGTTTGATGGAGTGAACTGTAAGTTCATATCTTCCATTTCACTGAACATGTTTTGTCAAAACAGGTAAATTGGTTGTATTATGTGTATGTGCCTGTGTTTTGAGTGTTTGTAGGTGAGGGTTAGGTAAGGGAATAGATTTGATGTTTGTGTGAGTGCCTGTGGTTGTAGAGACAGAGTTAGCTTTAGGTAAAGGGGTAGATTTGGTGCTTTATGCATGTGCATATGTGTTTGTGACAGCCTGTCTTTGTATAGTGTCTTTGCAAAGTGCAGTGTTGCAGAATTTTTTTTTCATGATAATAAGTTGGATTAAGGTTGCAGTTAGTGTTAGGTGCAGTGTTAGGGTAAGTATTAGCATGCATTACTAAAGTGGTAATGTGTGCTGACCCTAATACTAACCCTAACCCTACACCCTACATCTTACATATCAAAAAACAAACTTCCCTTATTGTTACCTCTATTCATACAAATATAGTACTAATTGTTGTATTACGGTTTTGTTTTAAAGATCACAAAAGGAAACTGTTTTATTTTCGTAATATTTTTTAGTTTCATTTTTTTGGGCTGTTTGATATTGTGAACATTTAAAGTGTTTTTTTTTATCTTCTGCCTTTTGAAATTTTGATATATACACATATATATATATATATATATATATATATATATATATATATATATATATATATATATATATATATACATATATATATATATATATATATATATATATATATATATATGTAATGTTTACTTTTGACGTGATGACAATTCTGTAAAAAGATGAGCAAAAATTCATAGCAGTGCAAATGTAAGACAAAACATCAGGTGCCTATGTATGGCAGGTTATATCTTAGTCAACATTTAAAATTGTATTAAGAAATATTAATACATTAAGAACATGGCAGGCAGTTATAAAACATAGCTAAGACTAATATTGTATCCCAAGGAAATTAATTTCACACAGCACTGTGACCAGAGATCAAACAGAACCCACGTGGAAATCATGTATGCGTCAGACTTAACAACAAAAAACACAGATTTCTTTAGTATTTATAGAAGGCTGTATGATAGTTTCCCAAATACAGTTCACAATCAAAAACAAATTCAACAATCTTTTATAAACTTACAACTGAATAGTCTGTTCCAGCACACTTAGGAAAGCACGGACACCAAAGCTAGCGCTTTCATTCATTTTATTTCTTGTGAACTTCTTCAGAAAAACTGAACTCCACAACTAAAACTTTTATATAACAAAATATTAAACATCATAAAACAAATCATAAAAAACAAAAATTAAAATAAACAATTTTTCAGAAAAGAACATTTACATCATCAAAATTTGAATTTAAGATTTTTTTTTGAGCATTTTTAATGATGGGTTGAGGCTGAAGGTATGATAAAATGTCCATTAGTTTGAAAAAAGTTAAAAAAAAAGTTTTGAGAAGGAAAAATAAGGTCCTACTTTTATTTTCACAACAGTTTAACACACACACACACAACAAAGACAAATACAATAAATTCAATGTTTTTTTATTTTTTTTTAATGTAATGTAAATTAAATGTGTGGAAAAAAAAATATCATAGTGGCCATTTAAACCCATTTTACAAAAATAACTAATGACCGAATTTTACATTTAAGAAAATCAATAATATTAAGAGCTTATTAGAACATGGAGCTAATAAGTGTGACAGTATTGGACACAGTAACTTTTTGACAAAAGGGACCTATGTTTGCAACAACTGTAGGCAGTGTAGGTACATCAGTAACTCCTCATCGGTAACATTTTTCAATGCTAGAAAGACATATTGGTCTAAGAATTATTATGCATGTAACAGTGAGATGGTGGTTTATATTGCCCACTGTCTCTCATGTCCCAGTTATGTCATTGGAATGACTACTAGATGCTTAAGGAGAAGAATCTGTGAACATCTTTTAGCTATAAAGAAAAAAAGATTTAGCTAATGCTCTAGGAAGGCACTCTACTGTATGCATTAATTGTAAGAAATTTAGTTTATCTGTTTTAGACAGTGTTAGCCAAAAAGCATTTATGGGTGATTGTAAGATCATTTTGGAATGTAAGGAATAACTTTGGCAACTTTCCCTAGGGGCAGATAATGTTCCTGGGTTAAATGAAACTATAAATATAAAATGTTTTTTAGAAATGAAACAGTAATACATAGCTAACATTTGATATATTTATATACATAATGATTTTTGTATTTTATGGTATTTTACAAAAAAATATTTTTTCAAGCTTAGAAAATTGTTTAATTGTTTTCATGACATCCTTTATCATGTAATTAATTATTTTACTATATAAAAGTGCTTGTGGGTGGAGTTCAAAGTTTTTCTGAAGAAGTTCACAAGAAATAAAGTGAATGAAAGCGCTAGCTTTGGTGTCCGTGTTTTCCTAAGTGTGCTGGAACAGACTACTCAGTTGTATATTTATTTTCCTGTGGAAGTTCTTTTTTCTAGTTTTTGAATCTTTTATAAACTACTTGAATACAGAACACATTCTAAAATGCCATCCCACCCCTTTGATTTCACTGCATACTAATTATGGTAGCACATTGCATTTGTCAGAATAGAGTGTATAGTCCCTACTCTATGTAAAACAACTGAACTGATGCATTAGATGGTAAAATTATATTTATAAAAACAGTGTTGGGTCTTTTATAGGTATTTTGAGTTTTGATCTTAGTGGTTGACATTTGATGTCAAAATTTGTTTCTTAAATGTTTTCATATGCATACATGTTTACATTTTCTTGTATTTCTGGTCTAATGAGTACTTATTGCTCATATATTTTTGAAATTGGTTTCACCCATCTTTGTTAGCAGAAGTCAAAACACCCCCAGGAGGAAGAAGTTATAGTGTCAGACAAAGACAAGAAGTAGCCTTCCCCGAACAACTGCATTTCCTAATTGTATATAAAGCTGTATACCAGAACTTTTAAGGCAGTTCACAACATAGAATTTTGTGAATTCTAATAAGACATATAGGAACAAAACATTCTTAATTCTGCCACTTTACCCAAGGATGTCACTGCACATTAATTTGTATTAATATGGTGCCTAATATACTTTAGCACTATGTAGAATTTTCATATCCCCCTATGTGCAGTAGTAAAAATATTGCACAGGCAGGCAATTTTTTTTTTATCTTTGTTCTCTTGAGAAATTGGTACATACATAGTCTGGACATTAGCTTTACGTATCCTTGTGGACAGAGGTCAAATACCTCCCAGGTAGAAACAAAAGTGATATGACAGACTGAAACAGTACAAACCTTATTAAAATATATACTTCCTAGCTGTATAACAAAGGACTACATATCCATCCACTAAGGCATTTCAAAATGAAAAATAATTAATTTTAATGATATGCTTGGATGCAAAGCATACTCATTAATGTCATTATATCCACAAAGAATTTCCCTGAATTTCAAGTCTGATTTATTTAGCAGCGCGATAGCTTTATGAGTGTACAGGATATATACCTCATTTTATATGCAATAGCAGAAATATTGTTTTGGCTGATGACATAAAGTGAGTTTTTGCCATTGACCTTGTGCTGACTTACTATACATATATATATTCTGTATATTAGCTTTCCCAGAATTTGTGTGCAGACGTTAAAGAACCGCCAGGTGGTATCCAGGTATCCTGCCAGACTGTTACAGCAAAAGCAAGCTAAAACATTGTTTTCTCATTGTATAGAAGAGGTCATATGTAAGCTGCACTGACAGTTTACAAAGAGTAATTCAGGGAAGTGTAATGAGATTCTTAGGTACAGAGCAAACTGAAGAATGCCATTCTTCCCCACAGATTTCATTGCATCTCACTTCTGAATTACATGGTCATGTAAACAGAGCATACACATCATCCTATTTGCAATAACAGAAATGTAGCCTTGGCTAGTGACATAAAACATATTTTTAATTGGGGTCAGATAAGTATGTAATATACTTGAAGCCTGGTCATTAGCTTTATTCAGCCTTGTGAGAAGAGATGAAAAAGCCTTGGGTGAAAGCTATGTATAATTCCAGACTGTGACAACAAAAGCCATCTGAAACACTGGATTTCCTAGCCTGCATATAAGATGTGATATGTCATTTCTCCACATATGTTGAGCATATTAGTTTCATACAACTTTATGAGCAGAGGAAATACAGCCACTAGTTGGAAGGCTGCTATAGTGTCCGGTGGGACAACCAAAGCCATCTGTAAAGCTGGATTTCCTAGTTCACATTAACATTTTCAGAAATTCTAATAAGATACTTGAGCACAAAACCACTCAACAATTCTATTTTACCATCATGGATTTCATTTTTTCACAACAATGATTTATGTGTCAGAACACTGCTTTTTTCTGTATACAGAATGTAGACATTGCCCTTTATGTAGTAACAGAAATGTTGCCTTGATTGCTGAAATAAAAACTATTTTCTTCCTAGTCTAATGAAGTCTCTACAAATTGATTCCCGACAATGTGTTTCAATAGACCTTGTGGGAAGAAGCCAGGTAAACTGAGCTGTGGAAAGTGAAGGCAGAGGCAGACTGAGACAACCAAACTCCTCTGCATGTCTGCATTTCCTAACTGTGTATAAGGGGTCATATGTCAGTTCTCCATAAGGCAGTACATTATTACAATTTCAGGGAGTTCTGTCTGGTTATAAAACACTTTAAAGATTGTCATTGGATACAAAACATTCTCAAGATTGTCACTGTACCCTACAGATTTCACTGAGTGTAGACCTGACATTATCAGCAGTAACATAAATGGTGCCTTGATTGGTGACAGAAAAAATATTTTTTTTACTTATGTTTAAGGATAGTTTCCATTTTTTCATGGACCCAAGTTTCTCCTAGTCTTGTAAGAAATATCCCCAGATAGAAAATGTATAATGTCAGACTGTAACAACAAAAGCCACCTGAAATGCTGGATTTCCTTGCTGTAAATAAGAGACTGTTCATTATTTGTTGCAAGGCAATTCACAATTAAAAAATTCAGAGAATTCTAGTAAGATACATGAGAAGGAAAACACAGTCAACAATGACATTATACTTGCAAGGATTTCACTGCATCTTAATTTTGATATATATTATAGCACATTGCCTTTGCTGGTATATACAGTGTAGACCATGCAGTAACAGTATAAGACAAACATTGTTTTGGCTGTTAAAGTAACAATTATGTTTTACTTCTGTTGTAATAAGGATTTACTGTATATTTATTCTTGAAATTAGTTTCACTTAACTTGTGAGCAGATGTCAAATAGCCTCAGAGTGGAAACCAGACTTTATGCCAGACTGAGTTTAAAAAATCCTTTGTAATGTTGGACTTCCTAATTGGACATCAGAATTCCTATATGAGTTAATTTAAGACAAACCATAAAAAATTCAGGGACTTTTGATAAGACAGTTCGGTACAAAACATAGTCAAGCATGCTGTTCTTCCTCACAGGATTTCACTGCACCTCTGTTCTGATTTAAAAGGCAGCACATTGCATTTGTCAGATTGTACAATATAAAGCTTACTGTTCGTGCAATAAAAGATGCTGTCTTGTCTGGTTAAGTAGAAATGATTTTTACTTCTGGTCTAATGCTGATTTAGTGCGCATATATTAGGGACATTAATTTCACCTAACTTTGTGAGTAAAGGTCAAATTGTCCCAGTTGGAAACTGGGTATACTGTCAGAATGCAACAACAAAGGCACTCTGAAATTTTATATTTCCTAGCATTATATAAATGTCATATATCAGTTGTACTAAATCAACCTACAATAAGAAATTCAGGGAATTCAAATAAGGTAGTTGTGTAGAAAATATAGGGCAAAATACGATAGTCTTCCCAGATATTTCATTGCATCTAAACTCATATTTTTAAGCTGAAGACTACCTTTGTCAAATTTGTAGACCTTGCCTGTAACAGAAGTATTGCTTTGGCTGTTGAAATTAAAGTGATGTTTATTTCTGATCAAATATGAACTTAGTACACCCATAATCTGATGACTTAGTTTATATAAATTCTTGACTTTAGTTTCACCCATCCCACTGACCAGACATCAGTTAGTCCACAGTTGCAAAATGGGTATACTGTCATGGTATACTGCCAGGGTATACTGTCATGCTATACTGTCAGGGTATACCACCAGGGTATACTGTCAGGGCATACTGCCAGGGTATACTGCCAGGGTATACAGCATGGGTATACTGCTAAGGTATACTGTCAGGGTATACTGCCAGGCTGTTACATCAAGATACAGCTAAAAAACTGGATTTTCTAGCTGTATTATAAACTAAGTATGTCAGTTCCCCTAAGTCAATTTGTATTAAGAAATTATTATGCATTTGTTAGAATAGTGATAACAGACTTCATTCTATATACAGTAATATAAATGTTGCCTTGGATACTAAAATATACACACACACACACACACACACACACACACACACACACACACACACACAAAAGATTTTTACTTCTGCCTTAATGACTACTTAATGTAGATATATTCCAGATATTAAGTTCACCTGGGCTTGTATGAACAGGCATAACAGCCCTCAGGTAAAAATTGGATATAGTGCCAGACTGACAGGAAAAATCTTCTGAATGCTGATGTTTTCACCTGAATGCTTCATTTCTCACCAGCTAAATCTGGCAGTTAGTACAGAGGACTAAAGCTTTGAGCTTGTGCTATTCATGAAATGCTTCCTGTGCATAAAGTGCAAGGTTTGATTCCTTCCATCTTTATTAGCCCACTGTGTAACTCTGAGCAATTCACATAACCAGACAGTACTTCTAGACTGGCCTTAAATAGGGATGGACTTACCTGGCGAACAAACTCATACACAAATAAAAACATAAAAGGGCTCCCAGAGGTGAATGCAGCACTCGTAACAAAACCCAATGCTGCAAAGTAGAAAAACTGAAAACACAGTAACTACTCCACCACTGGCTAATATTCTTCCAAAGGCACTGTGTATGAAAAAAAATCTTCAGTTTCTTAGAATAGATTGAGCTCTCTCATTCTGTGAACTGGAACTTCTTCCAAATCTAAAACAAAACCATCTTAGTTCAGTATAAGCCTTTCCCTTAAAGAAACAATCTCATATTAATCAAAGCATATGAATCTTATATAATAACTACCATGCTCAAGAATACATAATAAGTGATTGATAGGTGAAAATCATAAAAATACACATCTATTATATGCATTTTTCTTATGTAATCCATACCCTGTAAAGTTTATAAATTGTTCAGTCCTGTTAAAATGTAAGTTAATTAATTTCATTTGTGTAACTCAATAAAAGTAAAATATTAAATTTAGAAATTCTTAACATTTTCTAAATAATAAATATTTTTTAAATTATATGAATTATATAAAATAATATTTAAACAAATATATATGTACGTATTTGTATGTGGATATGAATTATAATTGAACCGACCACAATTTGAGAACTGAGGAAATAGAAACCATCTCATTCAGACAAGGGGGATGGATGGCATTTAACCTAAGTTGTCAAACAAGTTATTTAAATTTTAGTTTTGATGACGAGTCCCCCCTTCAATGTTAACTTTGTTCTAAGATGGCAAATTTAAACTGACAACTATCCTCACATATAAGGTAATGTTTGTAAAGTGCATTATTAGAAGTTTAACCTTAATATCACATAAATGTTCGCAGATCCTTTTCTAAAGTGCACATTTGGTTTTTCCCATATAGAAACTTGAGCAATGAGTACATAAGGAAATATATACTACACCAGTTATTCTAGAATTGCCCCTACTTGGTCCAATAATGCTGTTCATACCATTATCTAATATAATTTGTTCTTCAACTATAATATGTGGGCATTATTTACATATACCACATTTAGTTGTCCCCTTTTTAACTGGAGTGATTGATTGACGTTTATTATTAAACTCCATAAACTGTTCAAAAATTAATAGCAGTTTTATACACAAATATTGGTTCATCTCCTAAAATACATGGGAAATGCACTAATAATATTCCAATTCTTATTAATGATATCCACCACTTTTCTAGCACTATCATTGTATCCAACAATTACAGGCCTGTTAAACTTGATCTGTGAAGACATACAAAATAAACCACCACTATTATGAATGACGGTGTCCTTCCAAAACACTAATCCTAGCAGGAGGACATACTTCTTACCCCATTCAGAAATAATGGGTTTACTAATACCCCAAATGAATAGTAAGTGGTAACCTCTCTCCAAAATGGTTGATTCTTTACAATACTCCGCACACGATGGAAATGCTTTTTGATACAAAAACATATGTTATAACTTCACATTATGAAATTAATACAGCACATCAGAAAATTGATCTAGTTTTGAAAGAATTACTATTGGAAGATAAAATTGATCTGAATATTTACACATTCCTCACAATTAAAAATCCAGGTAATCCTTCCTTCTTTGGAATTCCAAAAATTCATAAGGGTACTGATGATTTAAAGGACAGACCCATTGTTGTGCCTCATGGGTCGAAGATGTACCCATTAACTACTTTTATTGATAAACAATAGAATCCTCTATTTAAAGACACATTACATCTACTTAAAGATTCTTGGGACATTCTGGGTAGATTTTCTCCCTCACTTTGGTCAGAAGACATCAAGATTCTTACTATTGACGTTATAGATTTTACATGGATTCCAACAGTAAAAGGAATGGAGTTTTTTCATGATAGTCTCATTGATTATACTTTTCTTTCAGGTGTGGATATACTACTATTTATGGACCTCATGAATATAATGTCAGAGAATAATTTTATCTTTTTTGAGGGAGAATACTTTAGGCAATGGGAGTAGCAATGGGGGTAAAATGTGTCTCCACTTAAGCTTACTTAGTTCTTCATGCCTGGGAGAAAGCCCATGTCTTTAATTCTGTGTATGTTAAGGATTGTAAACTATATCTCAGATACCTAGACAATATTATTTTATTCTATGGCCAGGTTAAGATTCTTCGATGGAGGACTTTGTCAAATATCTAAATGGTAATACAACATTTTTGAAATTCACATGGGAACATAATGAATGTGGTATGAACTATATGGATACATACATTAGTTCAAATAATAAAGGGTTTGGAACTAGGATTTATTGCAAACCAACTTTTAGCAATTCATACCTTCATTTTAATAGTTTTCATCAAATGGTTAAAAAAATAAGTCTTGCTAGAGGCCAGTTAATATGTATGTATGTATGACTTCAATAATGGAAGATTTAATTGATAAATTCCAAGATCTGGAGCAGATGTTTTTGGAGAGATGTTACTCCTTGGTATTCACGGTATTATTAAACCCATTCTTTTTGGATGGGGTAAGAGATACCCTGATAGGTTGTTTTCAATCTCCTTACTGCCTGCATTTGTTTTAACTGATTGTCCAAATCAAATGGGGTACTCATGTACTGTAGCCCATATATGAAAGTATTGTTCCTGTATTGTTCCTGTTTTCTTTCCTTGATTACCCCCAACAACCCTGTGTTTTTTGGGTTGAATTATTCTCTTGGACATTGAGTTGCTCCCTCACTCTGTCCACCTCCTTTTCTATTATGAACAGTTTGTTGAAGCAGCCTGCCATCCTTTTGAATATGTGCCCAGTCATGCTGTATGCATCTGTGGTTAATGCCATGGTATTTCTCAGCATATCCTGCTGATATTCCACTTTCTACTTTTGGAACACCATGTCTTTAACCAGTCAGGCAACATTTGAAGAACTTCATTCATAGTTTCCTCTAGGCTGTTCAGGTCTCTGCTATTGTAAAGCTCCATTTTGTTTCTTCTAAATTTAGGACTGCTGTAAATAATCCTTATTTAGGAGTTCTAGGCTTGGGCAGTGATTTTTCTGGAGTTGACTCCTCTCATAAAAATAAAATGTTTTGCCTGCTAAAATGCAGTTCAGAAGTCAATGCACCTTAATGTAAATCCAGGACTTGTAAATGTAAGCCCCAGAATTGAAAAAAAAAAAAAAAACTTAAAAACTTTAGGAGGCACATACCAAATGATAAATGTCACTGTTCTCCTATAAAGTTGTTTTTTTTTATTTATTTATTTATTTATTTATTTTTTGCAGGGCCAAACCCCTAGGCTTATACATACCAACTCTGATTTTGTTATACCTTGAAGAAAAGGAACTAGTCCAAGAAACCAAGAAACTGTGATCTTAGACTTAGTATACGCTTGTCCAAATTTTTGGTCATTCAGTCTCGCTCTTCCTAGACTCGCACTAATATGTTTAAGAATATCACATGGTTGCCAAAAGTTGAAAATATTTAATGGTACTGAGTTTTTATTCTTTTCATACATGATATACAAACAATTCATTTATCTGTATTTGAGCAGCGGTGGTAAGAATTTCCTACAGTGTTTTCCTGTTTTCCTACTGTTTGAAGAATGAATTATATATATCAACGTCATAAATGACTGCAGGCAATGTAACTGTTTAAGGTGTTTAACGTGCAGCAGAAGGAAGCCTGCAGTGTAGGGATTTGGGTATTTGTCAGTTCTGCATCACTGCAAACTATTAATCTAAAGGCTAAATCTATGATTCAGACAGACGTGATTTAGAAAGGGTAAGAAATGCCAGGCATCTGTACGAAAACATCATCTCCCTGTTGTTCTGCATTACTTGGCTCTCTGCTTTGATTGAAAATGGTGAGTCATGCCCGAGTGAGCTCCACAGGTTTCATAAATCTGGAGATGATAAGCAGCAAGTTCAGTCAACAAAAGCAGCTGACATTCTAATAACTTTGCTATCAGATCACCAGTCCCTGTTATACTTGTCAAGCACTGACCTCCAGAACCATAGCCACAAAGGTTACCTCCTTAGAGCATCATTAGTGTAATGAATTTAACTCTGGGATGCCCACTTCAGGGAAAATGCAGGAAACAGAACAGATGATAAAGAAAGCATTGCAAAAAATAACCAAAATGAGGAAACCGCAGGCATGATGGTAAAATATGTTACTAGAGAAGAATTTGTTTTGACTTTAAGAGCTCATAGCATAGGAGAAAGTGTTCATAAGAAGCAGCAACAGTTAGCATTCAGTATGATTCCTCTATAATGACTAAGGCAAAATCAGTGACCATATATAATTTTTTCCTATCACTGCAATATCATCAGCTTTGCACAAATATATTTATTTCACAAGATACTTAAGTACATGGGAATAATGTGAATTCTTAGAGTTCAATCAACTGATTACACAAAGTCATATTAATGTACAAATGAAATGCCTAACCTGAGAAAAGGTTGCAGACACCCTCTGAATACTGGAATGCTGAAATGTTTTATGTATTTTCCAAACTGATATTGATAAGACTTGAGGGTGTCAGCTTCAGTGAATTTTCCAAAATTCCAAGTACTTATATGCTTAGCAAGACCAGAGCTCAATGGAAAGTTATTAGTACTTTTAAAGACAGAATGCTATTGGCCATCACCTTGGAAATCACCTTAATGTTATGTATTTCAGTAATGTAGCATTACACAGTATACATTAATACATATGCAGAATCAGAGCTGCTACATATATGACCTTACTTACTACTTCAGTTACACATATGCATGTCTACATGGATTTTTATGACATATGATAGTTACACTTTTACTTTTTAACCTTTAAAAAAAAAATAAAAACATGAAATTATCAGTAAACTGAAAACCTAACACTGTGTGCCTCATTTTGCATTTACCAGATACTCATACTAAATACATGTGTTAGCATCACTGACTCATGATCAAAGATTATTACAATAAGGGTTCCACTCAGAAGAGTGACTTTTCAGAAAGTCAAACTTCATACAGTCGAAATCATATGATCAAATTTCTGAAATGTTGAAGCTTTTGTATGGAGATTGCAGTACAGTAGGGATTAATGAATTTACCCTTTTCCCCACTGCAGAGCGATCTATGAGTTGGCATATATAATATGCAGAGGTTGTGGGGGATGCAAGGGGGCTTGCCCCTGTAAAACTGCAGATTTTTGTTGTTTTATGATCTTTAACATTTCATAAAGTTGATCATATGATCTTGACCATATGAAGTTCAACTTTCTGAAGAATCAATGTTCTGACATAGATTCTACAATAATTATCAAACAGTCTCGGTCAGGCTTAATGTGGACTTAAGATGGTCAAATGTAAGGTGGACTGACAGTTGTTCATGTATAAAGTGAATGAGATTTAAATTCACTGAGTTCAAATCAATGATACATTGATATGGTTTTCCTCTGAAAGTTTCTTCTCTGGCACTCAAAATATGATCTAGCCATCAGAGATGTGGTCTCTGAACATGGATCAATGAACTACATAGGACCTTTAGGAGTATGTCGTATAGGGAATCTGTGGTATCAGCATCCTAGATACTTCAGGGATTGAAATTAATTTGGTTTTCTATATTTACCAGGCCCAAGGTCTGCTCTATAATTTCTCTGGATATCAAACTAGTCATGCAGTTCCCTCTGAAAATTCTTGTTGTCATTCATTCTTCTTCACTTAAATTCTTGGCCATACTTTTACCTTGAGATATGGGTTCTGCTATGCATTTTCCTCTAAAGGTTGCCTGATTGCAGATGTTTTTTCCATGGCATTATCTTTCACATGAAGACTCACCTGCACCTGTATGTATACACTGGATCTGGATAATCTAGTTGTGTAGCACAACTTAACTGCTTCAGGTATTTTCTTCACAGAACATGGTCCCATATCAGTTGTACACCTTAGGATTCCATATTTGAATCAGTTTGATCACATTGCCATTTGCTGGTCCCGTAATTTCTGGTCAACATTTTTTGGCAACATCTTTTGGCATATGGCAATACATCCAAATAGTGTCGTATTTGTATGCAAAAATTTTGCATTGTGCTCTCAACTTTGTGCCTGTGGTTTTAGTGCAGTCTTGGGGGCATGTTTCTGTCCAAGAAGAACTTTATTAGTACAGTAGTGATGGTTGTATGAATCACACTGAGATAAAAGATAAGAAAACAAATCCACCTTGTGTTGCAGTGGATTGACATTGGGACTCATAGCCTTGACTACTTTCAAACATATGAACAATTTTTTCATCTATCAATTTATTTTTGTGCTAGTTTGACATAGATATGAGGGATATAATGAATTTTTTTATCAATGTCGAATTAATCTTTTTCTTGTAAGCATTATTTTTAATACTACTACTGTTTTTGATTTCCATGAGGATATTAATATGAAGCTAACCATTCTTTAGAACACAGGAATGCAGATGGTGGTGCATTCTGAACTATTTTGTATACAATGCACCTTATGGCTGGGTCTTCATTCTCCATAACACACAGCACTTGAAGTAGTTGAATTTGTTTTTACAGCCCACAAATGCCATGTTATATAGCATTCAATACTATGGATGACATCTTGTTTGGAATTACCAGCCCAGATCCATATGCTTAGTTATTTTGACGTGTGGGGAGCTGCTTTTCCTTCCTTATTAGTGAGATCAGGATGTAAGAAGTTATAATTTCTTCACCATCCTTCTTTAACTAAGTCACATGCAGGGCATTTCTAGCTTCTCTTTCTGCAACAACATTCATTATCGATAAGTGGGCAGAAAAGGATGTGTCTGTTCAATAGATCCATGAGTGTTGGTTCCTCAGGCTTTTCATGTGGCAACCATAATAGTCTGTTAGCATTACCTTGTCAGCTTGTGTCCATATACTTCATATAATTTGCATGTCTCCACCCTCCAAGAAAAGTGGCCAATATTTTAATAGAGCTCCAGTCATCAGAACATCAATTGTATAGGACAAAATATGGCTACTATTGAATAATGATCCATGACTACAGTAAGTTTTTATTCTGGATAAGTTATTGGTTGAATTTCTTTTCTCCAGGACAAGGCAAAGGTTTTCTGTCAGTCTGGACATAGTCACATTCAGATTTGTTCATTCGCTTTACAGAAAATACGGTGGGTTTCTGTGCACCATCCGAGAGATGGTACAATTGAATAGCAATAATGCCAGCCTAACAGAAAAATAACGGATCAAATCATGTCAGAACTTTATCCGTTAGGATCATTTTCTTTATCTCCTTCGGGGTATATTTACAGTCATTGCCAGTTTCGATTCATCCCTATGCAGAAGCATTGCCTTTAATAGATGTGGTATTTAGAAATTTGGTAGAAACGTGTTACAAGACTTATCTGTCATAAGTAGACTTCTTTGTGAGACGTTCTGAGATCTGGATATTATTAGCTCAGCTACCAGGTTACTTTTTGACTTGAGTAGTCAATTCCTGTCAAGATCAAGCTATCAAAAAAAATTTTTTTTAAAGTTCACACGTGTTTATAGGTTCATAGGTTCATAGGTTGGTAATAGGCTATTGGCCCTAGGGCCTATACAAGCCTAGCCATAACAATTCCCTGGATATTTCTTCCCACAATATTTACTTCTCTGGACCCCTGTCTAGCAGGGTGACTGACATGATCCTCGGGGTGAATTTCCTATCTCCCATCCAATCATCAAGGTTCCTTTTGAAGAGGGCCAGTGAGGCACTCTGCATGACATGTATGGGCAGTCTATTCCAGAGTCTGGGGAGTCTCTGGGTCAGGAACCTATCCCTCTACCATGTTTTGTTCATTGTGATGACAAGGTTTAGATCCCCGGAGCGTGCGGCTCTGAGGGATTGGGATTTCTTTAAATGTAGCATGTCCAACAGCTCAGGGTTTGACATGGCCTTGTATGTTAAGCAGAGATCGCCTCTGAGTCGACAATATGCCACAGAGTATAGGTGGAGTTTTTATAGACGGTCAGTATATGGCATCTGCTTTAGGCCTGTGATTCTTTTAGTGAGGAATTTCTGTGGTCTTTCCAGCTGTTGCAGATGTTTTGTGAGGTACATTCCAAACAGGGCATTATACTTTATAATGGGTCTAATGAGGGATGAGTACAGTGGGACAGTGACCTCCTTTCTTCTGGATGAAAAGCCCTTAGTGATGAGGTGTGCCACATAGAAGGATTTTCTGACTGTTTTGGTGATGTGGTTATCGAAAGTGAGACAGCTGTCCACTTGTGTCCCTAAGTCTCATCACACTTTCAGTGTTTAGTGTACTGCCACCTATGTGGTAATTCTTGGATACATGCTTTTTTCCAAAGGGGATAACTATACATTTCTTGGCATTAAGCTTGAGCCCATGGCTCTGGCACCAGGCATCAGTTTCTGTAGGGCCCTTTTGTAGAATATCCACATCATTTGGGGATTCAATAATGGCTCCCAGTTTGCAGTCATCTGTGAACTTTGTTAGCCAGAGTCCCTTAGTGTTGGCCTGTACTTCAGATAAGTAGATGCCAAACAAGAGTGGTCCCAGGACTGAACCCTGAGGTACTCCACTTGTCACTTGTCTGGAGCTGGATTTGGAGTCAGCTACTTTTACAGTCTGGGTTCTGTCAGTAAGTCAGTTGGCAATCCATCAAGTGACGTAGGGATTTATGCCCAGCTTAGTAAGTTTATCTATGATTCCAGAGTGGGGGATGGTGTTGAAGGCCTTGGCAAGGTCAAGATAGGCTGTGTGGACCACCTTACCCTCATCCACAGCTCTGGAGACTGATTCAAAGAAGTCAATCAGATTCAGGAGACAAGATCGGCCCTTCGCAAACCCAAACTGGGTGGGGTCCAGTGTTTGAAGGTTGCCAATGTGTTTGTTTATAAGTTCCATGATAATGCATTCCATGCCCTTGCAGGCTTGTCAGACTGATGGGACGGTAATTCCCGGGATCCAAGGTGGATCCCCCCTTGTGGAGTGGGATAACTGTAGCTGTGCGCCACTCAGTGGGCATGAAGCCTGAGGCGAGGCTATGATTAAACATGACACTTAGCTGAGGTGCCAGTTCATTTTGTAGTTCATGTAGTACACAGCCTGGGATGTCATCTGGTCCCATGGATGCTGTATTCTTAGCTTTGGCGAGTGCAGTTTCTACCTGTGTGGCTGTGATTACCGGAATTTGGCAATCTTTTGGTATTGAGATGGGCCCTTTAGGGCGTGAGAGGGGGGTGAAGTTGGCACTAAATCGATCTGCCAGGATATTGGCAATATCCTTGGGATCAGTATATTTAATGCCAGTCTGTTGTAGCTCAGAGCAGATCTGAGCATTACCATTTAGATTCTTGACATAACTATAGAATGCCTTATGGTTGTCTTTGGAATCTTTGGCAATTTTATTTTCATAACTAGCTTTTGAGGATTTTATGAGGGATCTCAGCTTCTTACTGAGGCTGGTGAGAGAGTTTTTTGCATCCAGGGATTTTACTCTTTTCTGCAACAGTTTCTTCCTTCTGTTGTATAGTTTGTTTATAGAAAGGGACCACCAGATTGGCTTCCTTTTTTGGAGAAGAGCATCTTGGTTCTGTTTGGGATGGCACAATTCACGCACGAGTGGATGTGTCATACAGTGTCTTAGTGTAGGATTCTGCAGTCGAACATTCAGATCCTGTCTGCACGGGTGTTGTGAAGTTTGTCATTTCTGACTTCAGTAGCATGAAGTTGGCTTTGGAGAAGTTTTTTAAGGAGGTTTCCTTTCTCGGGGGGTGGGGGTGGGATGTGAATGTCAAGGGTGATTTGCTTATGGTCAGACCTGCCAATGAGGGGGTGACCACTGGTGTGGAGCATCTATCTCCCATGTTGGTAATGACCAGATCTAGGATATTGGAGCCCCTGGTGGGACAATGGATTAGTTGATCCAGGACATTGGAATTTATGAATTCCAAAAACTGTTGGGAAAAGGAGTTGGGAAAAGGAGTTGGTACCCAAGTAGTTTTCCCAGTTAATGGCAGGGTAGTTGAAATCACCCAGTATTAGGGTGTTTGGTTGTACCTTAATATTTTCCAGTATGTTTAGAAAGGTGTAGCGAGAATCTTGGGGCACATTGGTGGAGGATCTGTAGCAAGCTACAATTTGGATTGCAATCTTACCTAGTGTTAGTTGCACATGGAGAATTTCAGATGCATTGTGTTGGGTGACTAGCCTGGAGGTGTGAATATCCTTGGTGAATATGGACATTCCTCCACCTTTAGAGTTTCGGTCTTGGTTTTGAGGCCGAAAAGTGTGGTAAACGTTGTAGCCTGGTATTGCAGGGGTGCTCTCTGGAGCCTTGAACCAGGTCTTAGTTACTTCACAGATATCGTTCTCCATTTTTAGGAGTGCCTCGAGAGAGTGCATTTTGAGGTTTAGACTTCTAGCATTGAGCAGCATTACCTTCTGATTTTGCATGCTTGTATCTGTTATGGTGGTGGTTTTATACTTTGAACCTTGCCTAAAAAAGGTACTATAGGGGTGGCAAGAGCTTTAGCCAGTAACCTGAATCCCAGGGGTGACAGGTGCAGACCATCTCTGGCAAAGCACCATGGTTTGTCGATCATGTCTTCCCAGGCAGACAGATACTGGATCCCCTTTGAATGACACCAGAAACTTTGCCAATTGTTGAAGTCAATCATTTTGTCCTTATTCTGTGGTATCATTCTGGGCAAAGGCAGGATGATACTCAGAGCTAGGGTCATATCTGCCTGGGCCACATGATCCAAGAGCTCTTCCATGTCTCTTTTCATGTAGTCCAGGGAGGTATGTCTGAAGTCATTCACTCCAGCATGGACAATGACAGAGTCATAGTTGTATTTGTTGTGGAGTGACTTGAGTGCATGAGTTATGTGGCGGATCCTGGCACCCGACAGGCAGCTGACTCTAATTTTCTCCTTGTTCAGCCTGGTGAGTGGGACATCAGTGTGCCTGACTATAGAGTCACCTATGACTAAAGTGTTGGGTACATTGTCTTGCCTTAGGGGCTGTTTTTGGGTGGCAAAATGGTGTTGTGAGCTATGTGTCACTTTGGTTGTGACTGGTGTTTGCGTTTCAGCTTCGGAGGTCCTTGTTGCTTGGGCAGGTTAATGTTAAGGGCCTCCACATATGTGGGTTTAGTGTTGCTATGTGTGGGTGTTGATGGTGTGGGTTTTGAAGGGCTATGAGTTGCTTGAGGTATAGTGCAGGTGTTAAACTTCTCCTTTTGACTGCCTAGCACAATCTTGGCCAGAGAGAGCTTTGCTTCCAGTTTGGCTATGTAAGTGCATCTCACGCAGGTTGTAGTGTTGGGTGGTAGGAGGAGAGGATTGTCTGTGTACATGATGCAGTTGCCGCATTGCCCCAGTATGCCCAGATTCACCACGTGGACAGGAGAAATCACCAGAAGCTGACCCTTGGACATGCCTGTTTAGGTGCTTTTTTGTAAAGTTTAAGAGCTGTTTTCCCTTATCTTTGCAAGGTACTTTGCAGTTATTGGCTGTTTAGTGCCTACAATAAATTTCTCCTTATTGACAAGGAGAGTTGAGTGCTTGTATCAGTTTCAGGCTTCCTAGTGCTTACCAGCAGGTTCCAGAGCAAGTGCTAGTCACAGGGGTTAAGATTTTAGTGCTGCTACTGATCCTTCTTTATCAATAGGATATTACCTGGGTTATACTTTTTATTAAGAACTCCTTGTCATTCCTCCATGATAGCCAGCTATCAAATGGCAGGTACAAATTACAATAAAATCCATTTATACTGAATCAACATGTTAGGGATGTTATTTAGGAATTTCTAGGAATACTTTTTTGTTTGTATGCACATCCTGCTAGGTTATTTGTTTTTAATCATCTGTCACCTGCGCCAGATATATCTTCATTTCTTGGCAGGTGATTCAATGCAGTACTGAGCATAGGATTCTCCATAGACATAAATATACTCTGCTTCACCTCCGTCAAGCATTTATATTATGTGTATAATACATTCATTGTGTCATATCCAAGTGCTGGTAGAACAATGGCACAGCTATTAGTGTTGTTGCCTCACAGCAAGAAGTTCTCCAGTTCTGTTCTCAGCTGTGGGGTGCTTTTTGTGTGAAATCTGTACAGCCTTTCTGTGTTCACTTGGGTTTTCTCCTAGTGCTCTAGTCTTCTCATATATTCCAAAGATAATTGGGCATGTGAGTGCAAATGTGTGTGGTATTGAAGAGCATCTGCTGCAGGATTAGCCACCAAGGCAATGTGAGCATTGGCTCTAGATGATGGTCACTATTGATATGACACCGTGGCCCCATGTGTAAAAAAGGGGAAAAGAAGGTTGTGGATGGATGGGAGGACCCTCTGTTGTCTTCATTTCCTTTTATTCCTTAGGTATAAAAATAAAAGACACTCCAATTACTTCAAATAATATTGGTCTGACATTTCATTCTTGTGCAGTCTTTGCTGTTATACATTTCAAAATTCTCTTGCCTTTGACAAACATTTCTTTGGTATCCATAAATAGCTATGACCATAACTATTTCAGGTCTGTCACTGTACTTGTATGTCACTGTCAGTTTCTTAATAGGATACTAATTAAATACAATATGTCCACTCTGTAGTTAAAAATGTTTTTCCTACTGTACTGCACACAGCAAGTTCAGCATCTGCATTTTGTTTTCATGTATTACAGACTCAATTATTATGCCTGTTAGAGACATGTTCACTTCTGCTTAGGCATTTATTTACACTCCTGACTTGTGCACTCACAACATGTGAAATATTTTTGTATGCTCTTTCATACAAATCAAACACCAAGTAACTACTATATCCTTTTCCAACATAATTTCACTCTTGCTGCTTCTGAAATTATCATCATCATCATATATTGTACTTTTGACACTTCTGGAGTAATCAAAATAATCTTTCTTTCAGTTCAAATTATGTCACATAGCAATCAGTGCTTTACTTTGTAAGATTCATCTTCTGTATCTAATTCTGTTTGTACAGCCTTTCATTACTGCCTGCATTCACCATTTTATGCACCTGCACTGAAGCCTGTTGTAATACTATTCTCTATATATTTGTAGTTTACCTGCATTTTACAAATCTTCTACTAGTGCATTCTGTCAACATAGCCCTTTTTGTGATATCTCATACAGTCTTTCTATTTACACTATGGATGTCTATTTTACATGTTATTCTGTAACACAGAAGATGTGGCTGCTTTTTAAAGGAAACTTTGCTCTCAATGTGACTTTTTTGACATCCATTTTTCAAACATGTAGCAAGTGTATCATGATTGGAGACTCAATTGTAATCCCCAGTGTTTTGACATCACACTGCCATTGATTCTTCGCAAGGGTACACAGTTCTTCAGAGCTTCTACACTTATATGTTACTGAGTGTAAATGTTTTGAGTGACATGATTCATTAATAAGTAAGAAAATAGATTATGGTATACAAAATGATCAAACAATGGCAAGCTATTAACAGCAGCAGATATGACCTTATCAAAAGCTATGAATATCTGTAGATAAAGTGAAATTAGAAACATACAGTTAAAATAATTAATTGAGACAATGGATGTTTTTAAGATAAAGGGTGTGCCATTCAAAATGGGAAATTATAAAAACAGTTAGAATGCATTGTAAAAGTAAAGAAGAGAAAAAACAGCAATGACCTATGCAGGAAGCAGGAGCCAGCCTCATGTATTACTTGTAGCTATAGCTTTTAGTCAGTTTCATAGAATATGTGTTAGAAATCAAATATTTTATAAAGATGTGTAAAAGGAAGGATAAGTATGGTTAAAATAATGTTCGTGTTGTTGAGTAGAAACATCAAAATGAACTGCTTTGTTGTTAATTAAAAAGATGAAGATTCATCTGCAGCATTGAGATCAGACTGAAAATCAGACTGTTGCAAAAATGTAGAGAAATTAACAAAATGTTGAATTTAAACTAGATGCAGCCACAGTATGTAATACTGCATTTGAATATAGTGTTGAAGCACCAGGAATCAAAGGTGCAGAAAACAAAGCTAGTGACATATACATGTAAATTTAACAAGTACAAAACCATGTCTCAAGTAGTAGCACTTGAATAAGTCAATTCTCATGATATTGTTGACCATAACGTGAGAATTTTGGAACA
The DNA here is from genome assembly GCF_019279795.1 of Protopterus annectens. Lineage (NCBI taxonomy): Eukaryota > Metazoa > Chordata > Ceratodontiformes > Protopteridae > Protopterus > Protopterus annectens. The sequence continues at coordinate 954,993,768 of NC_056725.1, read as the reverse complement.
GTAAAGCAAATGTACAGTTTTAAAGCAAAGAGTAAAGATGGTGAATGTGTACAACAGTTAACTCATTAAGACATCGCAGATGCTGTTTGCTGTTGCTCATGACTATGCTTGTTTATTTACACATTTAGGTTGTAACTGGAGAACATCCCATGGCTATATACATATACACACACAAACACCCACATACACACACACACACACACACACACACACACACACACACACACAAACACCCACATACACCCACATACACACACACACACACACACACACACACATACATATATATACACACACACATATACACACACACATATACATATATATATATATATATATATATATATATATATATATATATATATATATAAATCATGAAACAGTGGCAATGGTACAAGTTCCAAGGAAAATGGCAGTAGCTTTCAGAAGTAGAATAAAGCAGAAGATGACACAATGAAAAAATGTAATTTTATTAAGAAGCAGATAGAGCTAACAAAATGGATGAATAATATGGGTATTCCGGAAGGAAAGAGATTATTTTCGTTTGTTAACTGACCTGCAAGGGATGAATAAAGTGATCAAACAAGAGCAATACCCATCACCCATTGCTTAGTGTTGAAGAAGTGGTCTCAGCAATGCAAAATACTATATTCTTTTTAAATACTAATGATAGACTATGGTAGAAAAAGCTAAGTCAAGAAAGTTCCAAATGTTATAATTGTTTTCAAAAGGCTTTTTGTCACCATGCCTGTTGACCATGAAGCTTCCAATTCTGACTCTCCCCATTCATTCTCCCATAATGGGTATACCCAATATACAGGAGATAGCTGTCCAGAATGGTCATTATTCAGGCAACCATGAGGATGGTTTATACCCATGCTGGTAACCTGGCAATTTGCATAAATTTTTTAGTTCCTAAATCCCTTAACTTTGTTGGGACAGTGAGTGACCTATATCAACATGGTGGGTATACACTCTCCATGATATGAATACACACTCATATGCACTGGTATATAGCTTTGAGTGTAACGATGCCTAGCTACCAGAATTTGAATGTCATGTAGTAATGACAGCTATTATTAAAGCAGCTTGGTGGCCGAACACCCACTGTGGTCTATCTTTTGCATTGTCATCACACCTCTTAGGGATTGTGACATTAGACAGCCTCAGTTCACCCATCTCTTCTGGGATGGACATCAAAACATAGGGTCATAAGCACAATAATAAGCAGGTGATTCCATGAACTATAAGATACCCAGCCATATACACCTTTAGCAGTAGCACTTAATAGTTCTTGTCACCCTTTTCAAGCAGATAATAATGCTTGTCTCTCAAACTGAGCATAATATACATTCTAACCCTGGATTAAATTTGTGTCTACCGGTCCAGTCATCAAGACAAGCCTTTAAAGTAGTCATGGTGTTACTTTGCTTGACCTGTGGTAGTAACGTATTGCACCACAGGCTGGGAATACTTTCAGTTAGGAACCTATATAGTCATTGAGTCTTATTTACCTGTTGATATAGATTTACATCTCTAGTGTGGGTATATGTAGAGACACTGTTTATTGAAGAAACCAAACAGTATTGGATCTTTCATGGTTTGAAAAGTGAGACGTAGGTTACCTCAGTGCATCTGGTAGGTTTATAGGGAGAATAATGCTAATGTACCAAGTACTTGAGAGATTTAAGGAGTTTAATTTTCTTGGTTAGAAATCTTTGGGGCTCTACTAGCTGGGCAATATATTTGGATTCACCCATGTATTTGTTGATGGGTCCGATAAGGGAAGGATATAGTGATATGATGACTTGTTTGGATTTTTAGACTATCTCCTTGGAAATCAGCTGGACTAGATAGAATTTTCTGACTGCAGTGGAATCATGATAATCTACCCTTCCTTATGTACTCGTATATTTTGACTAATCTGGTTTCTACTTTTCATAATAAACCTAAATGAGTATGTGATTCAATAGGCTACATGAGAGTTTTACTTATCATTATCACTCACTTTAGGATACAAATTTTCTTGGATGGCTTGAACTTAAACACAGCCCCAGCTTTATTCAGTTGTGCCTGGGTCATACATTTTCATGCAAACCCAACCTTCCATTTCTGTCTGAAAGTCATTTAGGGATCCCCTGCTCAAAACCTTAAGAACTGACATTTCACCTGGTTTGCATTTCCAGATCTATCAGTAAGCATGACAACTCAATGTTTTTTTTCTTGGTCTGTCAAACTGTGGAACATGTTCCTCCTAAAATTGGAAACAGTCATAATAAGCAAACATCCAAAGCCATATGGCTTCCCACCTAACCTACAACTGGATGTGCAACCATAATATCACCTTGTATTCAGTTGTAACCTTCATTAACCAGTATACAACCCAGCTAGTGGTGCAATTTATTCCATGGTATATTTATTTTCTAAATTAATTCTTATATATTGATTATACTACTGTTTGTTAGTACTCTATCGTACAAGTGTTTGTTGTGATTTAAATAATGGTGTTTTATTTCTTTATTTGCAGTACGGTAATTGTTCCCATTAGTACATGTTATAAACACTTTTCTAAACTATTATATCCTTAAATTAATGTCATTGTTCCTATCTTGGAGTTATCTGTTGGGATTTTACTGAAACTAAGACTTCACAGCTAATCATTCCTGTGTAACATAAATAAATATGATCGAAAGGCACAAAAGTGCTATGGTCAAATAGAAAACAGACTATTAACAGTGGATAGATGTAAGTAATTTCAAGAATAATTTCTGGTAAATATGTTTCTAGTGGAAACAGGCAGGTCATAAACTCTTACATATTTAAAGACACATCTTTATACAAGGCATTCCCAAGTATGCAGAGAATGTAATTTAATTTACAAAGGCATGATCTTAAACTGAAATATAGACTAGTAAAAAAATAAGTACACATAACAGACATGTTAATTAAATGGTATTTAACAGAAAATGAAGAACTGTGAGAAGACTAAAGCTTATTTTGGTAATTCTGTAGTTATCAATGACTGAGGAAAAAGTAAGGAATTCCAGAAATGTTCTAACAATACATAGTACAGTTGTTGATTAGATTATAATAGTAGGTTGTCCTCAGCAAAAATCATAACACAATCAAATTTATTCAGGCTGAGATTCATGAATATTGTGCCCCATAGGGTAGGGCTGGTACACACAGCCCTAGGTAATTCACAAAGGGTAATACAGACAGGGTAAGACATTGTATAGAGTTTTTCTCCATTGTATAGCTATTGCATTCCCATGAAAGGAATATACATGAAGTTGCCCTCTCAGCCTGTATATGATTCACAAATACTCCTTGTTCTAACAGAGTAACTTATTAGACTAGAAATGCATGCATACAGATATTGCAGCACTTATGATTATATTAAGTTCATTCTCCTTCCAGCAATATCAATCCCCCCAAAAGGTTTTATTATTTATTTATTTATTTTATTTTATATTGGTTTACCAGGAAAGTTGGACTGGTCAGAGTCCATTTTCAGCAGGGGCCCAGGAAGAAAAGCTCCAGAAAAAGTGACAGTACATACAGCATTAGTAACAGTAAATATAGAATGACAAACAATATATACAACATTAGTAACAGTAAATACAGCATGACAAACAATATATACAACATTAGTAACAGTAAATACAGCATGAGTAAATACAGCATGACAAACAATAAATACAACATTAGTAACAGTAAATACAGCATGAAAAACAATATATACAACATTAGTAACAGTAAATACAGCATGACAAACAATATATACAACATTAGTAATAGTAAATACAGCATGACAAACAATATATACAACATAAGTTACAGTAGATACAGCAAGTCTAACAATAGCTACAGCACCATATATGGAACTTAACATTGTGATATTATTAACATAGAACCTATGAGTATTAATTTACATGTGTAAAGGGAAAACAATTCTCGATTTATCACACATTTAAGAATAAAAAGAAAAAAGAAAAATCATAATACAAATAAGATCATTGCCCAAGGTTAAACTATTCTTTTTAATAGGGACTCTCTTACACATGTCCTAACCTCACACATTGATTCCTCAAGCTCCAGCCAATGCGAACTGTCGCAATACTAGATCCCATTATTACCACAGATGTACCATTATGTCTCATGAATAAAACAGTTGCAACACTTTCTGTGTGGTATGATGGTAGAGCATGGCAGAGCAGGGAACTACTTCTACTTAATAAGGCATGTAGTAGCTTCCTGATATATTGTGTATCATTATTATCGTATACAATAATTTAGCCCAGGCTACAGTTAGCAATGGTGTGCACATTACAACATTCATACAATTGACATCAGTACACCATTCACAGAGCAGGACCAGGCAAATTGATTTACAGATCTCAATAAGGTAAAATTCCATTTGCATTAGATGAAATCTGGGAATCTGACCCATGAGTTTTAAATGCAATTTTCAGTCTTTACTGGTTTTGTTGTAATTTTCTACTGCATCTATCCATCAATATCTGTATCTATACCCATCAATCTATATATATATATATATATATATATATATATATATATATATATACATAGATATAGATATATAGATATGTGTATATATATATATATATATATATATATATATAGATATATATAGATATGTATGTATATATATATATATATATATATATATATATATATATATATATATATATAAGTATATATGCAACATTATAACAGTTTCTAGGTACAGAACAATTAAAAAGCAATTTGACAGTATTGTAACTAGTAAATATGGGCAGAAATGCTGGAGGTAGTGAATGAATACTCTGGCCTAAACATTTCAAATTACTTTAAAATCCAAGTTTTTTTCAGTCCTTAGACAGTTTTAAATTGGGATTTACCAATATTTTCCAGGGTACCTGAAAATGACATTTATCAGTACACTAACTGACATTACCACAGGCCCTGTTTATGAATTGACATTAACAAATTCCATACTAAACATAGTCCACAGAATCCACTTACATAATTGTCTACTATGTTTGTACAGGGCCTGACCAATTTTACTTTTCTTTGAAGGAAGAAATGTGTCAAGGGCTTAGTTTTCAATGTTGATAAAATAATAGCTTTCAGTCAGCTGAGAAGGAGAAGGTTTGATATGATTCATGAGACACATCTCAGGAAAGAGAAGTTCAAAGAAAGCATAATGTGATGTTTTATTGGCCAGGAAAACTGACTCATATGTAAGAGGTAATTCAGAGTCATGCCATCTGCAAGCATACTATAGCTACAATAAGAATATATCTTACTCGATATGTCCCATGGCTGTCCTAGCAATGAAGGATATCTTTGCTCATGAAATCAAGTGGGCACAGCACTGTTTAAATTTAAATTAGCCATATTTTATTTATTGTAGTTTATTATTCCAATTTCCCTGTACTTTTTGAGATTGGAGATGCTTGATTTTTTCATATCTGGTAGCAGTCTACAATAGAGAAGATACCTGGAAAATTGGGGATTTAAACATGTTATCTCAAGTCTGTTAGATAGCAATGAATACAGAAAGAGGAGAGAACTATCCAAGACATAAAAAAAAAAAAAAAAGCTACGAAGACTGTCACCTCATTTTGGTATACAAGACTAATCCATTGCAGGGACTCAATATGTTACAAGCTCAGTCGTTAACTGAAAGCTGCAAAGCAAATTGCCTACATTACCTATATTATGGAGTCTTAGAAATCAGTACAGACTAAAGGAAATTTTATTTAAAAATCATCAGACAAGGACCCTATTGTAATAAATGTGTAAGGTTTACTAGGTGGAAATAAACTAAGAATGTAAAATCCACAGGAAAGCTCACGGCTTAATGCAGAAGTAATTGGCCATGTGGTTATGCCTTTTAACTGCTCCTGATTTTGCAGAATGTTCCTGATTTTGCGTTATATTTTGGTCTGTTCCTCATAAAATTTGTGGTTTTCTGGCAAATTACTGAGGGCAGCAGTCTCTAAATAATGCTGGACATTTAAGTTTCACACTTCATTCCTTTAAAAATGCATGCTAATACACAACAATTTATAATAACGGCTTCCAAGGAGCAATATTTAGAATTTTGTCCCCAATATTAGACCTTTGTTTTCCTATTGTTTGTTGCTTTGCCCCTGACCCTGATTTTGTAGTGTAACTTGCTATTTGTTTGGGAGATGGAAAACTATATACAAGGAATTGCAACCATTTGTACAAGATAAATATTTCAAAGTTCAAGGAAGATGAGTAAACAAAACTGCTACAAGCTACCTGTCAACTGTCCCTGATTTTGACTCAAATTTTAGCTCTGTCCCTCTTAATCCCTCCTAGAACTAGTGACTTTTGGAGGAAAGGTGGTGAATTACACTTAATGAATAATGACAATAATTAAGAGTTATAGACTTATTTTACTTCAGAAACTGTTTATTAATTCATATTCTCTGATTCTGTCAATGTTTCAAGTTAATAGCACTAATATTTTAAAAGTGTCCCTGATTGTCCCTGATTTTTTCTTGACTTGTCCCTGATTCTGTTGAAATTTGTCCCCGATTGGTTGAGAGGTCTAGTTGCAAGAAAAAAAGACAGTGTGACAACTCCGATAATCAAGAACTGCAGGGAGAAGTTTCTGTAGTCTTTTCTCCAAAATAAAGCTCTAGTGCTTTGAAAACTGCCAAAAAGGTATATATGTCCATACAGAGCATTCTTATTAAAGTCTTCAGAACTGGAAGATTATTGAAGAACCCAGACAATGACACGTACAACTTAAGTGCTGATTATGATTCTAAAGTCTGAAAAGTTGTTCTTATATTCTGAATGTGAACAAACAAACATATTATAGGTAAACAGCCCATACTATGTTTAGTGTAGAAATTAGGAAAACTAAAACAATTTCAGATGATCACCATAAGGTAATGCATGCTGCGTTACTCAAAGAATAAATAGGAAACACACACACACACACACACACACACACACACACACACACACACACACACACACACACATACAAAGTCACACACACACACACACACACACACACACACACACACACACACACACACACACACACACACACACACACACACACACACACACACACACACACATTACTTGGCATTTAGCTGAGTGTGTCCAGAAATAAGTGCTCATCTGCATATTTATGTGCCTGAAATTCAAATACACAGACTTTCTAATTATACTTTCTCCAAGTTTGTGTAACCTCCAAGGCATTATTTATATAATCTGTGGGTGTGGAGGCAAAGATCCCATACTGGGGAATGCTATGTGGATGTATCACATCAATAGGCTTCAGCACTAGCTCCAAGCTAATCCTCTGAACACACAACAAGAAATAAAGTATTTTTGCAAGCGCCACTGCCCCACCACACCCACTGCTAATTATATATAATAACTCTGAGATTGCACAATCCCCAGGGAAAGGGCATTCATATCAATCTGTATCTATATCTATATCTATATCTATATCTATATCTATATCTATATCTATATCTATATCTATATTTGTATCTGCATCTATATCTATATCTGTATCTAGGTCTATGTCTATATGTATCTGCTAATTCATTGATTCATGGGACATCATTGTGTTTCATGTCAACAGGCTTACTATGTCAACAAAAAAGTTGACATCCTCAGAACATGTACCCCAGTGTTAATTATATATACTATTGTCAAAATTGGCATTCCATGGGGAAGAGACATCATCTGTCAGCCATCTGTACATATAAAAAAGTGGGTTGAGAATACAGAGACTGATCAAAGTAAAAGTTTGTCTATGCAGGACACACACACACACACACACACACACACACACACACACACACACATATATATATATATATATATATATATATATAGAGAGAGAGAGAGAGAGATAGGTATATATGTACATATAGCAAAAACCAAAATAGGGGGTGAGGTATATGGTGCATATAATTGTATATGCTAAAGCATAGCCACAAAGAGATGCTTGTGTTATGTACTATGCATTCTATCCAGACTGTTCTGATAAAAGCCAGTATATTATAGGTTACAGAGACAAATATAAACACTTGAATGCAATAGACACTATTCATCACTCCCATTCTCAACCATTCAACATCTAATCCATTCTGTTGACAGTCAACAGCTTATATATTGTTCATATGTTCACAAGAAATTAGTAGGCCTACAGCTCAAGACCCTTTAAAAGCATAGCCAATGTAACCCAATTTTACCCAGTATATGGCCCCTAGGGGCAAAAGGATGGAATGGGTTTTTGCCTATGCTTGGAGTATTTACAGATTTTATAGATTGTCCTTGTCCATAAGTGATATAGATAGGTACTACCTCAGGTGTGAATTTGCGATTCCCCTAGAAAGCCATATAAGGGATCTGCTTGGTGTAAATAGGAAACTTGTTCTAAAGAAGGGGCAATCTCTGAGACACATATCTGCCTCTACAGCATGTTTTGTTTGAGTCACTGGCTAATGTTAGATCCAAAGAACAGATGACCCTTGTGTTGTGTGTCTTGCAGATATGTATCCATCTCCATCAGGGCTGGATTTCTGAGTGATGTGCAGGTCATGCATGGGACATCTCTTAATTGCTAAAAGAGAAGGGAGTAGTGACACTAGACACTCTTATCTTGTGATCCCATAGAAGTAGAACAACATATTACTAACCTGCAGACGCCAAGGGAAACCCATATCCTTCCAGTACTCTACATCTGTAGTTCAACTCCATGCATCCAGTTTGCTTCTGTAAATCTACCAAAAAGGCTTCCTTCACTGGTGCTCCCATTTTCTTAGTCACCTGACTCAAAGTCATGGAAACATGAACAGTAAATATTATCTCTTTCTTGGGATTTGAACCAAAGACCGCTAGTATTCCATGCTAATATCAATGCCATTGGGTGAACAGGCAATTAGGTGCTGAGTTTTCCACTTAAAAACATTTTTCCCTTCAGTTAGGAAACCTCTAGCATGATGATAAGGTCAAGTTACACAGACAAACTCAAACAGATGCAGAAGAATATTTTTGCTTAAACACTGGTTCTAAATCATGTAAACAAAATTTAAAATAATAGCTTTACTTTGGGAATTGAACCCAAGCCCTAGCATTCTGTGCTGCTATTACTGCCTCTGGACTTCACAGAGCATCCAGATAGTTGATTTTTTCCCTTAAAGCTCTTTTTACCTTTCCGCTAGGAAAAGCCTAGCATGGTGATAAGATCATATTACACTGACCTAATTTCACCTTATCACCATGCTAGCAAATGTTAACCAAGATAATAGACTCAAAATTGTATGTTAAGACGTTCAATTTAAAATGATTTTGTCAATAATTACTGTGTATCTTTGTCATGAGTAATTTAAGGCAGGACAGCATATCTAGTCCTCTCTTAAATCAAACTTTAGTGGCATTTGAAAAGTGTGTGAGCTAAACATAAGAAAAACTTTTACAGAATCATGTAATGACAAGATAGTATAACCTAACAATGGATTTGAGAAGTGCATTAATGGACTTAATGGACTCAGATTCTATTAGAACTATAAAAGCAAAACATGAGGAGGATTGGGTGTCATGAACTCAGCTACATATTATGAATGTTATGTTCAGCTTTTAAATTAGGATGTATTCTACAATAAAAAGAGATGAGGGATATGCAAAACACATATAAAATGACTAATGACATGATGTTAGGTCTTCTGGCTAGTGGGCATTTAAAAAAATGAGCAATACCATTTTTTGTGTTGATTTCCCCTCGATAGTGACAGTGTCTGACATTCCTAAATTAAATAAACATTGCAAAAATCCTTAATTTAGACCTGCCATTTCTGCTACCAGTTCTAAAAGTGAATCATTATTGATATTTTGGAAGATATGATAAAGAAAGATGTTACAGCAGCAAAGGGTTAACTAAGTTATTCTTGAAATTTTGTTTTTATATAAGACCAAAAGTCTACCAGTTAATAGGATCATAAGATCACTGGAAGTTACTAGGCTATTGGCCCTGAGGCCCTTACAAGCCTAGCCAAGAATTTAGCCAATGCTTCGGCAAGTCAGCACCCGATGCCCAGGTCAAGCAGGTACACAGTTGGAATCCCAAGGGTGTATTTTCTGTTCCCCATTCAGTTATCCAGGTTGCACTTAAAAAGGGTTAATGAGGTACTCTGCTTGATGTGGAGAGGGAGTATATTCCACAGAAGGGGGGATCTGTGGGACACAATCTGTCCTGCCAATAAGTCCTATTGATGTCACAGACCAGGTTGAGGTCACATGCATGGGTTACTCAAGTGGAGCTGACTTGCAGATATATATAGCAGTCCCATCAAGCACGGGTCTGAGATTGATTTGTATGCCAGACAGAGGTCAGCTCTGAGGGGTCTGTATGAGACTGAGTAGAGGGACAGGGCTTTTACCCTATCTGTGTAGGGTAGATGTTTGAGGCCCTGGATTCTGCTCGTAGGGAACCTCTGTGGTCTCTCCAGCTGCTCCATGTGCTTTGTGAGGTAATGTATTAAATAATGGGTCTTATAAGGGAAGAATACAGGGATGTTATGACCTCCTTGTCCCTGGATGAGATATCCTTACAAATGAGTTGGGCCATGTAGAAAAGCTTTCTGTACAACGGAGGCAATATGGGGGTCAAAAGTCAGTTTGCTATCAACCTGGGTGCCCAAGTCCCTCACAAGTGATTGCGTGCATAGGACCTTGTTATTAATGTGATAATTTGGGGGAACACCACTCTCCCCAAAGGGGGTGATGATGCATTGTTTGACATTCAGTTTGAGGCCATATTTCTGACACCAGTCATTTGTTTGGGTGAGACCATCTTGCAGGATGTCTACATCACTAAGGGAATAGATGGCAGCCCCCAGCTTGCAGTCATCTGCAGACATGATCAGCCATAGCCTAATGGTTTTGGCCTGCACTTCAGAAAAGTTTATCCCTACTGTTGATGTGGCCTCCCCTATTTTTACTAGGTGGGTTCTATCAGTGTACTAGTTTGCTACTCATCTGGTAACATATGGATTGATGCCTAGTTGAGAGAGTTTATCTATTATACCTGAGTGGGGAATAGTATCGAAGGCTTTGGCCAGGTCAAGGTATGCAGTGTGCACTGCCTTAGCCTCATCCGTGGCTTTGGTTACTGTCTCAAAGAAGTCAACCAGATTTAACAAGAATGACCTCCCCTTGACAAAACCAAACTGTATGGGATCGAGTGTTTGGAGGTTGCCAATGTCCTTGTTAATGAAGTCCATGATAATCTGTTCCAAGGCCTTGCAGATCAGGCTAGTTAGGCTGATGGGTCTATAATTTTCTGGATCAGTGGACGCTCCAACTTTGTGCAAAGGCATGATAGTGGTTGTCCTCCACTCATCTGGGACAAAGCTGGTACTCAGGCTTTGGTTGAATAGAGTGCCTAATGGTGCTGCAAGTTCCTGCCTGAGTTCATGTAGGCTACAGCCTGAGATGTTATTGGGTCCCATGGAGGCTGTATTTTTTGCCTTTGAGAGGGCAGTGATGACTTGCTCTCTAGATATAAGGGGAGGGTGGGAGGTGCCGGGGATGTCCTGATGTACTGATGAGGGGACAGAGGGGTGAAGTTTTCACTGAACCTGTCTGCCAGCAAGTGGGCTATATCTACAGAGTTTGTGTATGTGGTGTTCTTGGGCACCAGTTCTGAGCAGATCTGAGTGCTTCCTTTGAGATTGTGGACATATGTCAAGAATGCCTTATGATTGTCTTTAGTAGATGTAGTGAGTTTGGACTTGAAGTTTGCTATGGAGGATTTCACTAGTGCTCTTATTTGCTTGTTCAGTCTAAGGAGAGATTGCTTCCAATTAGGCACATGCTCTTTCTTGGTCCAGGACAGCAATTTTTTCCCTTTTATTATAGAGATTATTTATTGCTGATGTCCACCAGACACGTTTACTCATCCTTGAGGAGGAGGATTTTGTCCTGTTGGGCATTCCTGATTCCATGCAGCTATATAAATGTATGTATAGTACTTTGGTAAAGGTTTGGATATATGTGCCAGTTCCTATGGAGGGGGAGGGGACTGTGAAACTGTTTATACCTTCCCTCAGGAGGTTGTAATCAGCTTTGGAGAAGTTTTTATTTCTGACCCTAGCTGGGAGGGTGTCAAGGGAGATGGTGACTTTGAAAGTGACTGCTTTGTGGTCGTATCTTACCACAGAGGATGACACTGTATGGATGCGGCAATGGTTAATCATGTTGGTTAATACCAAGTCCAAGATATTATCACCTCTTGTGGGGGTGTCAATCAGCTGGTCCAGGGCATTTGCATTAACGAAATCAAGGAATTTCAGGGCATTTGTGTTTTTGTATGAGTAGTTCTTTCAGTCAATGGTTGGATAGTTAAAGTCACCCAGGATCAGAGTAAAGAGTTGAATCTTGATAGATTCGAAGAGGTCCAGAAAGGTGGAGTGGGAATCTTGAGTCAAATTTGGGGAGCCTGTAGCTAGCTATGGTTTGAGTAGGGGTCTTGTCAATGGTTAACTGTACCTGGAGTGTCTCCTGTGCATCATACTATTTGACCAGCCTGGAGGTGTGTATGTCTTTAATATATATTGAAACTCTACCTCCATTTGCTTTGCTGCCCACAGTTTGGGGTCAGAATGTATGATAGGGTGAGTAACCTGGTATGGTTGGGGTGCTCTCCACAGCTTTGAACCAGGTTTCTGTGACTGCACAAATGTCAGCATCTTTCAGGGTTAAGAATGCTTGCAGTGAGTGCAGTTTTATGTTTAGACTCCTAGAGTTTAGCAGCATGATCTTTAATTTGCGTTTTGATGAAATATCATCTTGGTAGTTTTGACCTCATGGCATTGCCTAAAAAGGGCACTTTGGAGAAGCAAGAACCTTTGCCAAAAGACTGAAGCCCGAGGGAGACAGATGTAGGCCATCTTTGGAAAAGCCTCTTGGTCTGCAGATCATGTCTTCCCAGGCTGTCAGGTACTGGATCCCTTTGTAATAACTCCCGAAACTAAGCCAATTGTTAAAGTCAATACTTTTCTGATTGTATTGAGCCATCATTCTGGGTGATGGTAGAATGCTGCTTAAGGCTAAGAACATACCTGCCTGGGACACATATTCAGCGAGCTCACATAAAATATCTTTACTCAGTTTTCCCGCATGATGTTGGTTTAGAGTATGTGAGCACCTTTTTAAACAATGCTTTGTTAACAAATGAGATATTTACTGATAATTAGAAAATATTGCAAGAGCACCATGACTAGTTTTCTGGAGCAGGAGAGAAATATGTTTTTATTAATAAAAATAGATTGTCACCTAGATTTGGTTGAAATGGATGGAAAAGTTAAAACATTTGAGTTATATAAACCCTTACACACTTTTAAATGTGTTTTTTTTTGATCATCTAGTTATGCTTTTGTAAAGGTTAAAGGATTTAAAAGGACTTTCAAAGCAAAGGATCATTATACTTGTACATCTAGTGGTATTGCTTATTTACAACATATATGCTACATGAAGCATTTAGATAGAAAAATCAATCTGTATATTAAATCAGAGTATTTATGACAATAATTATGATATATTTTGACAATGCACTTTACAGACATAGTATGTAATGTAACCAGTTAAAAATGTTACTTTAAATTTTGGATAATGTTGATACTAATCCATAAGGGTAGTGATTGGAGTGGTAATTGGACAAAATTGTTAGACTTGCAATTAATGAATGCAAGGGGTTATTCTAGTTTAAATAATGCACTTTTAATCAAATACATTTTGAAATTAAAGTCTTACAGGTGGGAACCTAATGTGATAAATTAGAGATCTAACCTGAGATCAAAGTTTTTTGACTTATAAGTTATGGTTATTTGAAGTTTGGTTACTCTTCTGAATATGTCTATTAGAGATGAAATCAAACAATAATCTTTAGTCACATTAAAGATTACCCTGAAGGAGAGATGTTTCTTTAACATGTATTGATGCAAGCAGTTACAGGGTTTGTTTTATATCATGAATTGTATTAAAAAGAATTTTTAAAGTGTAAAATTGTTGTAAATGAAGTTATTGATGTTAATGGAGGTGAAAAGAATTATGGGTAAAGCATATGAAATGTAAATTTTTGTGATACACTGCTTTTATTGGTGAATTCATATTTAATCAAAGTATTTACGGCATGTACTTTAGTTTTTTAATTGTATCTGATGAAGTTGAGGACGAAAACATATTTTTAAGGAGTATCGTTTATGTGTTGTGCTTTCTTACTGCATTAAAACTGTGTTAAGCCCATCAACTGTTTCCTGTCTTCTGGAGTTCAATTGAGGTGTGGATAACTGTTTTCTAAGCTGCAGTTGCACCTTTTTCTCCTTTATGGTGGTTATTTCTTCACAAAACTAACTTAGTTATATACAATCATAGCAAATATATCTTCAATCACTTAAGTTTCTTCTGACAGCCTAAACATTTTTTTTTAATTTTGCATTTTTTTTTAGTTTTATACTATATAACAAATATTATATGAATCTATTTCTATGTGAATATTTTCCACTAGGCACTACTGAATGTTGAACCCACTGACTTCAGAATCAAATTTCTGTCATTAATATTATCTTTGTCATATCACTTTTTAGTAAGAATTTATAGTATTTGTCAGATAAACTATTTTTTAATTATAGGTTTATTTTATATGATTTAGATACAGATGGCCAATTACTATTATTATCATTTATAATTGAATAAAATATACCCATCTCTCTTTATCTTTCTTTACCTTCTTTATCTTGTTTTTGTCTTAAGTTTTGAATATGTATTCATTTTCTTTGATCCATTTCAAATGTATTCATTATAATGTATGATGATAAAGTTATATTTCCACACAGAGAATTGAACCAATAAAACACTGTATTTTTTAAATATCTCATTTTATGAAGCTTTTTCTATCAAGGGAGCCTGCTAAATAAGTTATAGGAAAGATACTAAACATCCATCGTAAATGCTATATATTTAAGAAATATTCCTGAATTACTTCAACATAAAGTCACTATAATTTGAATTTAATTTCTTATTTGGATAGTTATTTAAGTATTTTTTGAAATAGCCATGACATTTTATTATCTAATATATCTAATGAAGAAAAATAGGTTTTAATGGGGAGTTATCATATATATCATTGTAATATTTCCATTATACCTCATATCATATATTAATTTTATGCAAAATTGTTTTTTTATATTGATGCTGTTAAGTTTCAATGCATGAAAATCCAGTACTTCCCCTACCCCATTTTTAGCATTTTTTATGGACAGTAATAGCACTGTAAGGATATAAAACAAACACATACACACACGTACACACACACACACACACACACACACACACACACACACACACACACACACACACGTGTGTGTGGGTGTGTGTGTGTATTACATTTTTGTCTAGAATCAATGATACAGTATGAATTATTGTTTCAACATCATTGTTAATGTTACTCAATTTTTAAATGAAAAATGCATACCATTCCAATGTTTAATTAATTTCTTAAGTTCTTCAGTACTGTTGTTCCAATGTAATTTGTCATAGAATCTAAAGTGACATGTATTCCTAAATACCTCTTAATACTTCTACTCTGTCCATGGTTATGTTCATTAATTACAGATGAATTCATCTTTTGAGTTATTAATAATTCTGTTTTATTGTTGTTTAATTTTATTTTACAGATTTTCTCAAATAGGTTAGGGGAATCTGTTATAATTGTGTAGGTATTAAATATTTCTTCCTTTGTAACTAAAGTATCATCAGCAAACATTTTATCTTAGTCTGATATCTCTCATTAATTTTGAATCTCTTTAATTTATTATATTGGTTGATATAATTTGCAAAGGGTTCAATTACCACAGCAAATAGTATGGCAAAATGAATAAGCGTGTTTAATCCTTTTATTTTTTAATACTGCTTGAGATGTAAATGACCTTATTTTATCATATCCATTTGCATCTTATATATACTTTTAAACAGTTTAGTATATTTTTCAGAAATCCATACAGTTACTTTAAACATATATGTCCAGATGCTTTTCCTAATTCTAAACTCTATTATGGTTATGGTTGTTATTATGCTAGCTTGTGTGTCTGTTTATCATAAATATTATCTACTCTTCATGTGTCAGTCCATGTACAATGTTTTACTTTTGATTGATAATTAAGATGAACATTTTGCAATCAATGATAAATAAAGAAACAAACATATATGGAGCGAGAGCAGTAGATCTCTATCTTGTTTGATAAAGGGTGTTGCTCTGGAATAGTTTTGAGATGGAGGCATTTTATTTTCAGTTTGAATCAACAAGGAATCTATTTTCATAAATTAATTGTTTGTTTAGGAAATAATATAAACTTCATTGTATTTTTCCATCTAAGACAGGGGGAGCATTATTTAATTTATTTTTAAGCTATTTTTTTTTATTTTGTTTTTGGTATTGTCCTTTGTTATAATTCTGTTTTGTTCCATGTTTCATTTAACATTTACAGTATTGTTAAAGAATTTACCCTTATAGTCTAACTCCACTTCCTGATTAGTGTTCTGGTTCAATTTTTCATTGAAAAGTTTCATAGAAATCTCTATATAGTGTCATTATTTCTTCTATTTTGATTTAGCAACTAATTTTGATCTGTTCACTAATCTATCACTAATCTATTAAAACTTCTTTGTCTAGTGGTATACCAGTTTAACTTTTTTCAGTTGTGCTGTTAAGGATTTCTTATTATTCTTTTGGTTAATTTCTTACTACGTTTATATTAACTTTGTCTCCATTTTTGTACTTTTATTTTGGATGTTTGTAAAATTCTCTTGTGGTGTTTCATATCATTATTGCACTTTTTCATTTCCTTATTCCATCTGACTTTAATTTTCTCAAATAAGTAGATTTTAAAATGAGTCCCAAATAATCTTATCATTTACTTTCCCATTGTTGTTAAAGCTCATGTAATCTTTACTTTCTTTAATAGACTATTCTTTATAATCTTTTAATTTTGTCTTGTATGCTGGTATTCTGATAAACAATGATAAGTTGCAACAGTAATCACAATTTTTTATTGTCAATTGTTCTGCTTCTTGAATAAGTAAATTACTATTAGTAGGCTCACACTTCTCAACCTCCTAGTGTAAGAAATTTGAACAAAGCTGAAAATAATTAAGGGCAGGGGGTAGAAAATGTCCCAAATCAGGGACTAATTTTAAATATTACCCCTGCAAACTTAGAGAGTTGTTAGACCAACAGGATTTGCATTAGCATGCAGTTTCTGAAGGAGAGAAAGTCAGAAACTCAAATGCCTGTCACTATTTAGTGACTTTAAACCTCAGTGATATGCCAGAACACCCAGATTTTGTGATGAACAGGCCAAACATATTAGAAAGATATCTGCACATTCTTTGAAATTATAGTCAGTTGAGAGTTTGAATAGCTCTCTCACAAAGGATAACCAATAAATAGGTAGTGGGTTTTTAAAAATATAGGTCTACAAAAGCAAAAATTAAGAAATATGCAGATTTTCATTGCTGAATCACTCTTGCAACAAGCAACACTGATTGCAGAAAGAGAGTTTGAAAACAATGCCCACCTAAAGGAAACATTGCCAAAACCAAATTAGTTTACCCTGAAATCAAAACCATCTTGCTCCCTAGTTAGTCATGCAGAGGGTAGTAGGCAGTTTGAAAAATTACTGCTATGAGTAAATATTTAAAGTTCTGTACTGATGCAGACAGACCAACAGTGGGTGGAGTAAAAACAAAGTAACTCCATTAAACTGCACATAGACCACTAAAATAATGCACATATTAACCCATATACCTTCTGCAGAAGGGGAGATAAGATACAGTGATTAGGTGTAGGAAGACCGCCTCACACAGTAGGTTCAAAGACTAAGGTTATCCTATGCTCAGGCCTGCATAATACACCACCAAAGGACACAGACTCATTGATGTTGTATTTATATTGCCTGGTCTAACATTAAGAAACTAGCTGTTTTTCATGATCACAGGACCAATTAACAGAAGAAGAAAGAACAGTAAAGGCTCATTCACTTTAGTGCTTTTCAACTTGGAGCCTTACTGTTTGTTGCTGGATAAGAGATCAATGCTCTGACAGTGAAACCTAGAAGACTGCAGATGCCCTTTCATGGTAATTAAACTTGGAGAAGGTCAAGAAGGTGAGCATTGCTTTTACCTCACATTATCCATCTTCTGTGAGCTTGCACTGTCTTGGAATTATACAGTTTGGTTCTGTGGAGCCTTCCCTTCTTGAAGGCATTGTGGGGTTGACGTTTGGCAGAGAAAAAAGATGTTTGTGTTTTGCGTCCTTGGAGGTGCCACTGTTTTGACTGGTGATCTTCCATGGTTTTAGATATTTTGGAGCTGAATAATTATATGTTGGTTAAATAAGAGGCATTTATTCTTAGTGGGCACCTTTCAACCTCTCCTTATTTTAGACCATAGTGGTATGCTGCAGCTAAAAATGCAAGTAAGGAAACAACATCTGTCAAAAAGGATTATAAAAGAACATCAGGCCATGTATCTTTAAAAGTGGTGAATATAGCATATTTTGTAAGGGAAATTGAGAGAGGAGGAAATCTTCAATGTTAACCTTTCTCAAGGTCTGCACAAAATTTCTTTCTTTCTTTTTTTTTTATTTGCAGTTTGTTAACCAGGAAAGTCCATTGGGCCAAAATGAACCTGTTGTCAATGGAGGCCCAAGGAGAATAGCTCCATATACAACTATTGCAAAGCTAATATCAACAAAGTTAAGTACAATGCAATTTTCAAAACTACTAAAAATGCAGTAATATAGAAGACAGAATAATAACATTTGAGCAAGGTGTTGTAACAAAGCATTGAATGAAATTAAAAGAAGTATTTTGGAGTACATAAGTATAATTTGGAGTGCAGGCACTTATGCACTCAAGGTTTCACGAGGTGAGAAGTAGGAAGAATTAGAGCAAGAGAGTAGAACAGTGAAAGGTGAATAGGTTGAGTTATGAGAAAGCAAAAAAGGATGAGGGAGTGGAAATGAAATGAAGGGAGATATTAGGGTGAGTTATGAGAAAGGAGAAAAAGGATGGGGGAGCAGAAATGATATAGAGGGAGTCAGGTGGGTTGAGAGCATGAGCAGTCCTAATGAGAAGAGAGATGAGAATGGAGCATAGTCTTGAAGGTGGAGTGGTTTTGGGTGATTTGAATGTGGGGGGGTGGGTGAATTCCATAGGACAGCAAGGGGAAAAGACAGGAGAAATTTCCCAGGTGCACATGAGGGTTTGTATGCTTCGAGGAGGTTCTGGTTACTGGACCTGGGTGGTCTGTTAGGATGATGCAAAGTGAGTATGGAGGAGAGGGAATGGCAGTTAGAGGGCTTGAAAATGAGTTTGTGAGCAGTTAACAGTTGAATGTAAGAGAGATATGCACGTCAGTGCTACTGGTGTGAAGAACAGTATTCAATACTATGATTGAGGAACTAGATAACTTTATTGTGCACATTTTGTTTGTTTCTTCTTTAAAATAATGTTGTCTATTGAAATGTTTTGTATATCCTTTTTGTTTGTTTCTGCCATTGTATAACTCTGTCTACTTTTATGTCTATAGACCCTCTCAATGGGACTTTTCCACAAGCCTCCACGGCAGATGGGCCTACACCTAATTGGGCATTCTGATTAGGCAAAGAATTAGACAAATAAGCATTCACACTACAGTAGGAGTCTGTTTGACTTTCAATAATAAAAGTTGTTACTACTACCAGGCTCTGTGGTGTAAAGTGGTGAAGTTCTGATTATAACCTAGATAGCCTGTGTTTGCTTAATGGCAAAGGACGTGAAGGGATGGAGTAAGGCAGGATGAGCTCAAGCTACTGATACCACCTCACTTTTCTTGCAGAAAGGGAGGTGATTAAGGCTGTGGTATTTGGGACACCTGACAGTGAGTTGCTGGCTTGGCTTGGTCAGTAAAGTTGGAGATCTCTTTTTCAGAGCTGGGGAAAGGGAAAACATGTATGGGCACATGCATGCCTCTTCCTCTTGATCAGGTGGTAGTTTTGAGTCCATAAGTTTCCCGAGTAAGAGGTAGGTAGACTGCTTCTCATGACTTGATACTTGCCTGCATCCTACCTCCAGACTCTTGCCAAAGAGGGAATGGATGGGTTGATTAGGGTCCCTAGGCCGAAATGAATTCACTAAAGGGTTCTCACCTAACACAGAAATGCCTGGCTTTCATTCCTGACATAACAAATGGCCCAGTTGGGTGCAGGTAGACATTTCGTCAGGAAATTCCTGTGAATGTGGAGGTATTAGTTATGGGGAGGGGCTAAGATCCCATTATAAAATATGGTGTTAAGATTATATCACTGAAGATATGGTAGTTAGAGGAAATGCTCCATTTAACCTTTCGATGCAAGGCTATTTACTTGGTATTACTGAATTTATGATTCTAGAGATATGGTGTGGCATTTTCAAATAATTATATGCCTCTTTTTCATTAAAACCTGAGTCAGCGAAAAACAAAAGGAATGATGGCGAATGATCTGGTAAGAATAACATTTAGTATGTTGGATAATAATGAGCTAGGATTGAATCTGGTGTCACCCCTGGACATGTAATTCAGAATGAATACGCAAACTGAAGGTTTGCAAAATAAATAGCAGCTATCACTCATCTTTGATTAGCAGCTTGAATATTACAGGAATTAACTTATGGGAAGAGAGGAGAAGAGAACTGAAGGGAATAATCAAGCAATGCCTGCTCTCTTCCCTAGTGGGAGGGTATAGAGTGAATAGGCGGAACTGTGATCTCTGTGTTAAATTCTTGGAGAGCACTTGGGAGTACTGGATGCACTTGGGCTTTTTGGGGTCAATTAAAGGAACAAGACTTACAGAAGCCAGAGACATGCTCCTTGCAAGTCTCTACATGGGAAAATATTGGTATGATCACTAGGTGAACTGTTTCAGGCTTAAAGTGAAAAGCCCTTCAATTTTCTTTGAAGATGGCTGTACCTCATCCATCATATACTTTCTCACCAAGGCAGAATGAATAGCTGCAGGATTATCTCCTGCTGGGGGAAATGAATGGGCCAATTGTATAAATGGTACAGAAGTTTGATGATTATCAAGTGACTGAGGCAACAAAAACATGAATTAAGAAAAACTATAGTAATTAAAGGTATGAATGGGAAAACCACCTTTATGTGTGATTTGTTGGATTTGTCATCTAAGACAGAATTTAAATTTTACTTTCACCTGTTATATTTTCATTTCACATAGATTCTGAACTTCTGTCATTGAAGGTTATGATACAGAACCCTTTAAGGAATAGTCTGAAGTGGAATGTGATTAAAATTAATAAAGAGATTATTAACACTGCAAAGTGGGGATAATTAAGGAACTATGATCTCATTACGAGTGGACCTACTACCCATGAATTAATACATGACAGAAAAGTATCAAGAACCAGTCATCATCATAATTAATTGAAGTATAAGTGTTATGGGGTGTACAAAATATGTAGAGGGCGTGCACAGGAAATGAAGTGTATTACAAGTGTCATAAAAATGGAGTAAGCTGTGGTTCAGTGATACTAACAGGCATTGCTTCTCATGCTAGAAACAGAAACCAAAACTAAAGGCTTAAATGTCACAAAAAAAAATAAACACCAGAAAACAATGAAAAGATGACAATGTGGTATGTAAATGTGGAAGAGAAAAAAAGATTAGACCAATTTTGTTCAAAATACACTATGTTAATTTCAAAAAGTTAAAACATTAAAGGCTTTCTTCCATATACACTTAGGACTTCATCAGAATGAAAATGCTTTACTCCACCTCCCCCTTTTATACATACAAATATATTGATATATACACACACGCACACACACGCACACACACGCATACACATGCACACACACACATGCACACACGCACACACACACACACACACACACACACACACACACACACACACACACACACACACACACACACACACACACTATCAAGTGAAGTAATAAAATAGTTAAATCAATCTTATTACCGAGATTCTTAAATTCATATACACATCTTTCGAGCTTTTCATAAAAATCCTTTACTTTATGTATATAAAATCATTAAAAATCAAAACAACATGACAAGTTTTAATCAAGACTGGACTAGACAGTCAAGAGGAGAAGGTAAACACTTGCACCGCACCACACTCATCACATAGTCCCTCAAAACCTACACCACCAAAATACACACATAGAAACACAAAACACACACCTACATTCGTGGAGGCTCTCAATAAAAACCTGCCCAAGCATCAGGGACATCCAAAGCATAAATGCAAGCAAACTCCACCCCCAACACAACCCAAATGACACATAGCCCACAAACTCAGTGTGCCACTCAACCACAGCCTATAAGGCATAACAACGTACCCAACACTCTAGTCATAGGTGACTCTATAGTCAGGCACACTGATGTTCCACTCACTAGACTAAACAAGGAGAAAGTTACTGTCAGCTGCCTGTCAGGTGCCAGGATCCGCCACATAATGCATGCACTCAGGTCACTCCACAATAAGTACAAATATGACACTGTCATTGTCCATGTTGGTGTGAATGACCTGAGACGTGCCTCCCTGGACTACATGAAAAGAGACATGGAGGAGCTCTCCGATCTTGTATCCCAGGCAGGTATGACCCTAACCCTGAGTAGCATCCTGCCATCACCCAGAATGATATCAAAGTACAAGGACAAAATGATTGACTTCAACAATTGGCTAAGCTTCTGGTGTCATTCTAAGGGGATCCAGTATTTGTCTGCCTGGGACGACATGATTGACAGTCCACGATGCTTTGCCAGAGATGGCCTGCACCTGTTTCCCTTAGGATTCCAGATACTGGCTAAGACTCTTGCAACTCCTATAGTGCCTTTTTTAAGCAATGTTCAAATGACAAATTCACCACTGTAACAGGTACAAGCAAGCAAAATCTGAGGGTAATGCTACTCAATGCTAGAAGACTAAACCTCAAAATGCACTCACTCGAGGCACTCCTTAAAATGGAGAACATTGACATCTGTGCAGTGACAGAGACCTGGTTCAAAGCTCCAGAGAGCACCCCTGCATTACCAGGCTTCAATTCATACCACACCTTTCAGCCACCTAACCCAGAAAGAAGCACTAAAGGTGGAGGCGTGTCCATATTCATTAAGGATATCCACACCTCCAGGCTAGTTGCACAGCATAATGCATCCGAGATTATCCAAGTGCAGCTAACTCTGGGCAAGACCGCAATCCAAATTGTAGCTTGCTACAGACCCCCCACCATGCCCCAGGATTCACACTCCTCATTTCTTGATACACTGGAAAGTATTAGGGTACAACCCAACACCCTAATAATGGCCGATTTCAACTACCCCACCATTAACTGGGAAAACTACTCATGTACCAACTCTTTTGCTCAACGTTTTCTAGAATTCATAAATTCCAATGCCTTGGATCAACTTATTCACACCCCCACCAGGGGCAGCAATATCCTAGACCTGGTCATTACTAACATGGGAAACCGGTGTTCCATACCAGAGGTCAATTCCTTGTTGGTCAGATCCAACCACAAGCTAATCAGCCTAGACATCCACATCCCACCCCCAGCCCCAATTAGGGAAACCATCGTAAAAAACTTCTCAAAAGCCAACTTCACACTTCTTAAGACAGAAGTGGCAAACTTCATGACACCCATGCAGACAGGCAATAGAGGTATGACTGCCGAATCCTACACAAATGCACTTTATAAGCACTTACACGAGTGTATGGATCATGCTATCCCTAATAGAACCAAGATGTTATCCTCTAAAAAAAGGAAGCCAATCTGGTGGACCTCTGCCATAAACAAACTACAACAGAAGCAAGAAACTGTTGCAAGAAAGAGTAAAATCCCATGACTGGAGGAACTCCCTGGTCAACCTCAGTAAGAAGCTGAGATCCCTCATAAAATCCTCCAAAGCTAGTTACGAAAACAAAATTGCCACTGACTCTAAAGACAACCACAAAGCATTCTATAGCTATGTCAAGAATCTAAATGGGAGCACTCAGATCTGCTCTGAGTTACAGCATAATGGCACTAAATATACAGAACCAACTGATATTGCCAACATCCTAGCAAATAGGTTCAGTGCTAACATTACCCCCCTCTCACCCCCTAGAGGGCCCATCTCTATACCTGAAGAATGCAAAGTTCCTATAATCACGGCTGCACAGGTAAAAAAACACACTCTCCAAAGCCAAGAACACAGCATCCATGGGACCTGACAATATCCCAGGCTGTGTTCTACATGAACTACAGAATGAACTGGCACCCTACCTAAGTACCATGTTCAATCATAGCCTCACCTCAGGCTTTGTACCCACTGAATGGCGCACCGTGACAGTTATCCCACTCCACAAAGGGGGAGCCACGACGGACCCCGGGAACTACCACCCCATTAGCCTGATGAGCCTGGTCTGCAAGGCCATGGAATGTATCATCATGGAACTCATAAACAAAGACATTGGTAATCTCCAAACTTTGGACCCTACACAGTTTGGATTTGTAAAAGGCAGATCATGTCTCCTAAACCTGATTGACTTCTTTGAAGCAGTCACCAAAGCCATAGATCAGGGTAAAATGGTTCACACAGCTTATCTAGATCTCTCCAAGGCTTTCAACACCATCCCCCACTCTGGAATTATAGATAAGCTCACTAAACTAGGTATAAATCCCTATGTCACAACATGGGTTGCCAACTGGCTCACGGACAGAACCCACACTGTGAAAGTAGCGGATTCCAAATCCGACATCAGACCAGTGACAAGTGGAGTACCACAGGGTTCAGTCCTGGGTCCTCTCCTATTTGGTATCTACTTCTCTGAAGTGAAGGTCAACACAGAAGGTCTTTGGCTAACAAAGTTTGCAGATGACTGCAAACTAGGAGCCATAATCGAAACTCCTAATGATGTGGACAAACTACAAAAGGGCCTCAATGAGACAGATACCTGGTGTCAAAGCCATGGCCTGAAGCTCAATGCCAAAAAGTGTATTGTCATCCCCTTTGGTAAAACTCTGTACCCATGAACTACCACATAGCTGGTAGTCTACTTAATGCTGAAAATGTGATGAGACCTTGGGACACAGGTGGACAGTAGTCTCTCCTTTGATAATCACATTGCCACAGTGGTCAGGAAATCCTTCTACGTGGCTCATCTCATCACAAAAGGATTCTCATCCAGAAAAAAAGAGGTCATTGTTCCCTTCTACTCATCACTCATTAGACCCATTATAGAGTACAATGCCCCTTTTGATATGTACCTCACAAGACATCTACAACAACTGGAAAGACCACAGAAATACCTCACAAAGAGGATTACTGGCCTCAAACATATGCCCTATGCAGACCGTCTAAAAAAACTACAGCTTTACTCCATCGCATATCGCCTACTCAGGGGCGATCTCTGCCTAACATACAAAGCTATGTCAAACCCAGAGCTGTTGGACATGCTCCACTTAAAGAAATCCCAATCCCTCCGAGCTACACGCTCTAGGGACCTTAACCTTGTCACCACAATAAACAGAACATGCTGGAGGGATAAATTCCTGTCCCAGAGACTTCCCATACTCTGGAACAGACTACCTATCTATGTCAAACAGAGCTCCTCATTAGCACTCTTCAAGAAAAATCTTGATGATTGGATGGGAAATGGGAAATTCACCCCGGGGATCACTTCTGTGGCTCTGCTCAACAGGGGCACAGGAAAATAATTTTCTTGGGTGGTGAAAGCCAGGGTACATTTTTTCACTAGGCTTGTATGGGCCCTAGGCCGATAGCCTAGTACCTACCTATGAACCTATGAACCTATGAATACAGTATGTATCCTTACAATTTAGCTGTGCATAATTTTAGGACAGGCTGGAATGAAATATAGTCATTCAGACCAGGATAAGTAAAGGCATGCAATTTGAATTGCCGAAACAGTTCCTTGTTTTCCAGCCTGTTCTTACAAGTCACCCCCCCTGGGTTTATTTCAACATGTTCTAAAATACTAAACCTAAAGTCATTATAGTGAATGTTCAAATAATGTATGCTTATAGAGGGTATTATTTCTGTTCTTACTCTTAATACTATAAATGTGCTCATATATGCTTTTTTTTCTAAATGTCCTCTCCATCTTTCCTATGGAAAAACAACTACATTTCATATAGATAGCTAAACAAATTATTCCAATACTTCCACAGTTAGCTCTTTAAAATTAATTTTTGATTTCATCATATTTCCAAGCATAATCGATTCCCCTTCATAAATATATTTACAGTGGTTACAGGAACCACATTTAGCTGTTTTTTTTTCCAAGCCTATCTACAGTGTTGTTTTATTAGTTTCAGAAATACCCTTCAAATGATGACTTGTTTTAAATATAAACTTTGGTTCTACTCCCACTATTCCTGAAATACTGGGCTTGAATTTTAATATATTCCATTTATTTATAATATCTTTTAGTTTTCCTGAAGAGTTGTTGAATTCTACCACTAATGCCTTATCAAATCTCTTATCAAAATCAATCAAGTTGTCTCTACTAACTTTTCTAACCTAATTTCCAGCAAGGGCTTTTATTATTTTACACTATTCCTCAAATACCTCAGAAGCAATATTATTAACTAATTCAACCGGATATTCCCTATCTATAAACATCTGTTTTACTTTACCTATTTTCTACATCATCTTTCCTAGATCTCATCCTAGCAATTCTTATACATTAACATTTCATCAAACTTTTTGTGTGCAAAAGGGTGTGCACTACTATAAGGAAGGTAGGAATTGCTAAAAGTGGGCTTCCTATCCTATCCTATCCTATCCTATCCTATCATATTCTATCCTTGATGTGAAACCCTCACTATTAAGTTCAAGCATCATATCTAAATAATTAATTGATTTCTTGTTGTAAGTAGATGTACACTTAAGAAATGAAGTCATACCATTTATCTATTCCATAAATGTAACAATCATTTTGTCAGGTCCTTCCCATAAAATCAAAATGTCATCCAGGAATCTAACATATAGAGAAATGCGTTGAAAAAATCAGATTGAAATACAAAGTTATCTTCCCAAGCTAATAGAGCTAGGTTAGTATAAGTGGGGGCACATGTTGCCCCCATTGCCACACCTTTAATTTGTCTAAACATTTTTCCCTTAGAAAAAATATATATAATTATTTTCTAATAGTGATGTGGTCAAGTCCATAAGTAAATGTACTTGTTCAATACTCAGTCACTGAAATGTTACCAAATGGTTATGAAAGAGAGCT
Organism: Protopterus annectens; assembly: GCF_019279795.1. Classification (NCBI taxonomy): domain Eukaryota; kingdom Metazoa; phylum Chordata; order Ceratodontiformes; family Protopteridae; genus Protopterus; species Protopterus annectens. Next base: position 954,966,395 of record NC_056725.1, on the reverse strand, counting down.
AACCCTTCTTCTAAGATTATAGATGAAAAAAATCAACTATGTTGATACTAAACCTACCAAAGCAGTAGCCAATGCTGGTGACAATCTCCCCAGAAAATCCCATGAATCTTTTAACATATTAGTGTCCCTATTAGAAATAAATTTCAAACATTTATCCACATAAATAGCAAGGATGTGAGTCTTAGACCCTCTGTTGCCAGTACTGGTCTAAACGCAGGACATTGAAGATTTTTGTGGATCTTTAGGATTCATACAATAGGTAGTAAAAAGGGTTTATTAACTTTAAGAAAATTGAAAATAAGAGGGAAAATTAGTCCTTCCATCAAAAGCAAACCAAGGCCAAATCAGTATTATGGTAGGCTATACTAATCTCATTTTTGAGACAGGAATATAAAAGCTGCTATCATGAAGAATCTTAAAACATTAATGATAAAAGTGATGAGACAGTAATATTTGATTATATTGACTATTCTTGTGCTATTTTTAAGATTCTTCATGATAGCAACTCCTATATTCCTGTCTCAAAAAATGAAAGCTTCTCATACTGCCTCCAAGAAAAACCCAATCAGCCAAGGAAGGCTAAAGAGACATGCAAAACAAATAATGTTTTGAATACATTTTGAGGCAAGAATAAAGATATAAGAAATGGGTGCTTTCAGATGCCTATATGCAGTAATATGTGCACTCCCATGAAGACCAAATGGAATATCCAGAGAAAGGTGAGGTAGGACTAGGCAAGAAAAGAAAGGGTAGATGAAAATAAGATAGAGATAAGTGAGAAATTATGTCACCACACAGATGATGTAATGCAAAGGGGGTGATATAACACAGATAGCAAAAGTTTGTAAGCACTTATACCTTAGCAAGAATGTTTTATTTATCACTTTATTTATTTTTTAGTTAACATTTGTTAACCAGGAAAGTCTGACTTGGAATTAAGCCAATTTTCAGCGGAGGCCGGGGAGAAACACTCCAGACTCATGTCTTTGTAACATGGGAGGAAATCGGAGCACCTGGAGGAAACCCACACAAACGCAGGGAGGGCATGCAGACTACACACAGAAGGCACCCCAGCTGAGAATCAAATGGAGAACCTCTTGCTGTATGGCAACAAAGCTACTGCTGCATCACTGTGCTGTCGACTTCCTACAAAACTTGAAGAAGCTAATGAAAATGCAGTGGGCACAAAGACCAAAAAAGGCCAGGAGAATAAGGGCAGCTAACAGGCGCTATTGCTTATTCAACAGTCAGTGGAAGTCAGCAATGCTTAAGCAGCAAGGTGATGCAGCATGGAGAGCTCAAAAGCTAAGTCATAATTAGCTGAGAAATTGGTAAACCGGACATACAGGTAGGAAGACAGTAAGATGAGCACAAGTCTCAGTACAGCTCAAAGTGCTAAGATGCTAAAATAAATATGCCTGAAAAAGCAGTAGAGAATATAACCCAGGGTAATGCTTACTGTGGGTTAGACAAGTGGCAATAAACAGTGACGGAAGCCCTGTCTCTTGCTACGTGAGTAGCAATGTGTGTATCTATGACAAGTGGTATCCATATAAACAAAATCATTGCCTTATTTCTTACCACATTTTAAACTTTGCCATATAATAGAAAGCTAAAACAATCAGTTTCAGAGTCAAATCTGACAAAATGTTTCCCAAACTTAAAACCATTCCTTCACAATTAGACTGGTCACCGATAGTATCCTTACAAAATCTAAACAGAGCAGGTAACTCTTTAATAACCACCTTCTTAAATGTGAAAAAAAAAAAAAACACTTCAGCCTAATTTCTCGACTCTACAAGTAATACAGAATGGATGGCTTACCAAAGAATTGAAAACCCTTCTTAGGCTACATAATGAAATCCAGAAAACAAGGGAACTAACAAACTACTTTTTAAGCAACAAATGATTTATTAATCTATGCAATCTAGCTAAAAAAGTACCAGAAAGCCAAAGCAATTTATCTCTGACAACATCAAGCCACTCTCTTAAATAACCTAAAATATTCTGGACATAGATTAATCAAATAATTGGAAGACAAAACAAAAATTCAGTCAAAAGTGTCAGTTACATAACAACTGAAAGTCCTTTGTCACTTGAAGACTTTCTTTTTGAATTCACAATACCTCCTTCCTTATCTACCATTTCATGAAATGTTTTAACAAAAGACCTATCTCCAAACATTTCCTGACCTTATTTTTAAAGCTGTGACAATAAATGACTTGGAGAACATTCTTAATAAATTACTTAACAATAACCAACCGAGACAAGATGAAGTTCATCCTTGCTTTCTCAAAACCTGCGTAGGACATATTTATGCCATATACAAAATATTTATAGCCTCTGTTTCTACCACAAGACCTTTCCTAAGATTTAGAAAAATATCATTCTTACAACTACCCCTTAAATTAAAAATCTATTTGTTAGATTTTAGACCTAGCCCCTTCCTTCTAAGATTAGGTTAAGTTCTTGAAAACTAGGTTATGATCATCTGTCCAGTTATATTACTAACCAGGCATTACTTTCACCAAACTGCCATGCATTTGAGGATAACCAAAGCAGTATGACAGCCATCTGGACACTTATCAATACTATTCTGATTATGTTCAATCATAGCCTCACCTCAGGCTTTGTACCCACTGAATGGCGCACCGTGACAGTTATCCCACTCCACAAAGGGGGAGCCACGACGGACCCCGGGAACTACCGCCCCATTAGCCTGACGAGCCTGGTCTGCAAGGCCATGGAACGTATCATCATGGAACTCATAAACAAAGACATTGGTAATCTCCAAACTTTGGACCCTACACAGTTTGGATTTGTAAAAGGCAGATCATGTCTCCTAAACCTGATTGACTTCTTTGAAGCAGTCACCAAAGCCATAGATGAGGTTAAATGGTTCACACAGCTTATCTAGATCTCGCCAAGGCTTTCGACACCATCCCCCACTCTGGAATTATAGATAAGCTCACTAAACTAGGTATAAATCCCTATGTCACAACATGGGTTGCCAACTGGCTCACGGACAGAACCCACACTGTGAAAGTAGCGGATTCCAAATCCGACATCAGGCCAGTGACAAGTGGAGTACCACAGGGTTCAGTCCTGGGTCCTCTCCTATTTGGTATCTACTTCTCTGAAGTGAAGGTCAACACAGAAGGTCTTTGGCTAACAAAGTTTGCAGATGACTGCAAACTAGGAGCCATAATCGAAACTCCTAATGATGTGGACAAACTACAAAAGGGCCTCAATGAGACAGATACCTGGTGTCAAAGCCATGGCCTGAAGCTCAATGCCAAAAAGTGTATTGTCATCCCCTTTGGTAAAACTCTGTACCCATGAACTACCACATAGCTGGTAGTCTACTTAATGCTGAAAATGTGATAAGAGACCTTGGGACACAGGTGGACAGTAGTCTCTCCTTTGATAATCACATTGCCACAGTGGTCAGGAAATCCTTCTACGTGGCTCATCTCATCACAAAAGGATTCTCATCCAGAAAAAAAGAGGTCATTGTTCCCTTCTACTCATCACTCATTAGACCCATTATAGAGTACAATGCCCCTTTTGATATGTACCTCACAAGACATCTACAACAACTGGAAAGACCACAGAAATACCTCACAAAGATGATTACTGGCCTCAAACATATGCCCTATGCAGACCGTCTAAAAAAACTACAGCTTTACTCCATCGCATATCGCCTACTCAGGGGCGATCTCTGCCTAACATACAAAGCTATGTCAAACCCAGAGCTGTTGGACATGCTCCACTTAAAGAAATCCCAATCCCTCCGAGCTACATGCTCTAGTGACCTTAACCTTGTCACCACAATAAACAGAACATGCTGGAGGGATAAATTCCTGTCCCAGAGACTTCCCATACTCTGGAACAGACTACCTATCTATGTCAAACAGAGCTCCTCATTAGCACTCTTCAAGAAAAATCTTGATGATTGGATGGGAAATGGGAAATTCACCCCGGAGATCACTTCTGTGACTCTGCTCGACAGGGGCACAGGAAAATAATTTTCTTAGGTGGCGAAAGCCAGGGTACATTTTTTGGCTAGGCTTGTATGGGCCCTAGGGCCGATAGCCTAGTACCTACCTATGAACCTATGAATACAGTATGTATCCTTACAATTTAGCTGTGCATAATTTTAGGACAGGCTGGAATGAAATATAGTCATTCAGACCAGGATAAGTAAAGGCATGCAATTTGAATTGCCGAAACAATTCCTTGTTTTCCAGCCTGTTCTTACAAGTCACCCCCCCCCCGCCCCCTTGGGTTTATTTCAACATGTTCTAAAATACTAAACCTAAAGTCATTATGTGAATGTTCAAATAATGTATGCTTATAGAGGGTATTATTTCTGTTCTTACTCTTAATACTATAAATGTGCTCATATATGCTTTTTTTTCTAAATGTCCTCTCCATCTTTCCTATGGAAAAACAACTACATTTCATATAGATAGCTAAACAAATTATTCCAATACTTCCACAGTTAGCTCTTTAAAATTAATTTTTGATTTCATCATATTTCCAAGCATAATCGATTCCCCTTCATAAATATATTTACAGTGGTTACAGGAACCATATTTAGCTGTTTTTTTTTTCCAAGCCTATCTACAGTGTTGTTTTATTAGTTTCAGAAATACCCTTCAAATGATGACTTGTTTTAAATATAAACTTTGGTTCTACTCCCACTATTCCTGAAATACTGGGCTTGAATTTTAATATATTCCATTTATTTATAATATCTTTTAGTTTTCCTGAAGAGTTGTTGAATTCTACCACTAATGCCTTATCAAATCTCTTATCAAAATCAATCAAGTTGTCTCTATTAACTTTTCTAACCTAATTTCCAGCAAGGGCTTTTATTATTTTACACTATTCCTCAAATACCTCAGAAGCAATATTATTAACTAATTCAACCGGATATTCTCTATCTATAAACATCTGTTTTACTTTACCTATTTTCTACATCATCTTTCCTAGATCTCATCCTAGCAATTCTTATACATTAACATTTCATCAAACTTTTTGTGTGCAAAAGGGTGTGCACTACTATAAGGAAGGTAGGAATTGCTAAAAGTGGGCTTCCTATCCTATCCTATCCTATCATATTCTATCCTTGATGTGAAACCCTCACTATTAAGTTCAAGCATCATATCTAAATAATTAATTGATTTCTTGTTGTAAGTAGATGTACACTTAAGAAATGAAGTCATACCATTTATCTATTCCATAAATGTAACAATCATTTTGTCAGGTCCTTCCCATAAAATCAAAATGTCATCCAGGAATCTAACATATAGAGAAATACGTTGAAAAAATCAGATTGAAATACAAAGTTATCTTCCCAAGCTAATAGAGCTAGGTTAGTATAAGTGGGGGCACATGTTGCCCCCATTGCCACACCTTTAATTTGTCTAAACATTTTTCCCTTAGAAAAAATATATATAATTATTTTCTAATAGTGATGTGGTCAAGTCCATAAGTAAATGTACTTGTTCAATACTCAGTCACTGAAATGTTACCAAATGGTTATGAAAGAGAGCTAACCCTTCTTCTAAGATTATAGATGAAAAAAATCAACTATGTTGATACTAAACCTACCAAAGCAGTAGTCAATGCTGGTGACAATCTCCCCAGAAAATCCCATGAATCTTTTAACATATTAGTGTCCCTATTAGAAATAAATTTCAAACATTTATCCACATAAATAGCAAGGATGTGAGTCTTAGACCCTCTGTTGCCAGAACTGGTCTAAATGCAGGACATTGAAGATTTTTGTGGATCTTTAGGATTCATACAATAGGTAGTAAAAAGGGTTTATTAACTTTAAGAAAATTGAAAATAAGAGGGAAAATTATTCCTTCCATCAAAAGCAAACCAAGGCCAAATCAGTATTATGGTAGGCTATACTAATCTCATTTTTGAGACAGGAATATAAAAGCTGCTATCATGAAGAATCTTAAAACATTAATGATAAAAGTGATGAGACAGTAATATTTGATTATATTGACTATTCTTGTGCTATTTTTAAGATTCTTCATGATAGCAACTCCTATATTCCTGTCTCAAAAAATGAAAGCTTCTCATACTGCCTCCAAGAAAAACCCAATCAGCCAAGGAAGGCTAAAGAGACATGCAAAACAAATAATGTTTTGAATAAATTTTGAGGCAAGAATAAAGATATAAGAAATGGGTGCTTTCAGATGCCTATATGCAGTAATATGTGCACTCCCATGAAGACCAAATGGAATATCCAGAGCAAGGTGAGGTAGGACTAGGCAAGAAAAAAAAGGGTAGATGAAAAGAAGATAGAGATAAGTGAGAAATTATGTCACCACACCATACCACTGACCACACAGATGATGTAATGCAAAGGGGGTGATACAACACAGATAGCAAGAGTTTGTAAGCACTTATACCCTAGCAAGAATGTTTTATTTATCACTTTATTTATTTATTTTTTAGTTAACATTTGTTAACCAGGAAAGTCTGACTTGGAATGAAGCCAATTTTCAGCAGAGGCTGGGGAGAAACACTCCAGACTCATGTCTTTGTAACATGGGAGGAAACCGGAGCACCTGGAGGAAACCCACACAAATGCAGGGAGGGCATGCAGACTACACACAGAAGGCACCCCAGCTGAGAATCAAATGGAGAACCTCTTGCTGTATGGCAACAAAGCTACCGCTGCATCACTGTGCTGTCCACTTCCTACAAAACTTGAAGAAGCTAATGAAAATGCAGGGGGCACAAAGACCACAAAAGGCCAGGAGAATAAGGGCAGCTAACAGGTGCTATTGCTTATTCAACAGTCAGTGGAAGTCAGCAATGCTTAAGCAGCAAGGTGATGCAGCATGGAGAGCTCAAAAGCTAAGTCATAATTAGCTGAGAAATTGGTAAACCGGACATACAGGTAGGAAGACAGTAAGATGAGCACAAGTCTCAGTACAACTCAAAGTGCTAAGATGCTAAAATAAATATGCCTGAAAAAGCAGTAGAGAATATAACCCAGGGAAATGCTTACTGTGGGTTAGACAAGTGGCAATAAACAGTGACGGAAGCCCTGTCTCTTGCTACGTGAGTAGCAATGTGTGTATCTTTGACAAGTGGTATCCATATAAACAAAATCATTGCCTTATTTCTTACCACATTTTAAACTTTGCCATATAATAGAAAGCTAAAACAATCAGTTTCAGAGTCAAATCTGACAAAATGTTTCCCAAACTTAAAACCATTCCTTCACAATCAGACTGGTCACCAATACTATCCTTACAAAATCTAAACAGAGCAGGTAACTCTTTAATAACCACCTTCTTAAATGTGAAAAAAAACACTTTAACCTAATTTCTCGACTCTACAAGTAATACAGAATGGATGGCTTACCAAAGAATTGAAAACCCTTCTTAGGCTACATAATGAAATCCAGAAAACAAGGGAACTAACAAACTATTTTTAAAGCAACAAATGATTTATTAATCTATGCAATCTAGCTAAAAAAGTACCAGAAAGCCAAAGCAATTTATCTCTGACAACATCAAGCCACTCTCTTAAATAACCTAAAATATTCTGGACATAGATTAATCAAATAATTGGAAGACAAAACAAAAATTCAGTCAAAAGTGTCAGTTACATAACCACTGAAAGTCCTTTGTCACTTGAAGACTTTCTTTTTGAATTCACAATACCTCCTGCCTTATCTACCATTTCATGAAATGTTTTAACAAAAGACCTATCTCCAAACATTTCCTGACCTTATTTTTAAAGCTGTGACAATAAATGACTTGGAGAACATTCTTAATAAATTACTTAACAATAACCAACCGAGACAAGATGAAGTTCATCCTTGCTTTCTCAAAACCTGCGTAGGACATATTTATGCCATATACAAAATATTTATAGCCTCTGTTTCTACCACAAGACCTTTCCTAAGATTTAGAAAAATATCATTCTTACAACTACCCCTTAAATTAAAAATCTCTTTGTTAGATTTTAGACCTAGCCCCTTCCTTCTAAGATTAGGTTAAGTTCTTGAAAACTAGGTTATGATCATCTGTCCAGTTATATTACTAACCAGGCATTACTTTCACCAAACTGCCATGCATTTGAGGATAACCAAAGCAGTATGACAGCCATCTGGACACTTATCAATACTATTCTGATATAGGAGTATTGGACAACTGAATGGTGCTATATTTATTGATCGTAGCAAAGTTTTTCAATATAGTTGATCGCTGACTCCTCTATGCAGCTCTCCTGTCAAAAGGTTTAAGCAGGAAAGCTTTGTGATGGTTCATTAGCTGTCTTTCACACTGCTTATTCACAGTGAACATCCCAATTCTTAACCAATGCCCATTTTCTAAAAGGAGTACCCTTCCTTTCTTTATTTTTATTATCACCTGAAATTCCCCTATCATCATTATTCTCAACTCTAACATGATCATCTGTAGGTCACACTGTATCTTACAATGTTAAAATAAAACTTCAGCAGGACATTTTGTCAATGACCAATATTTAGGAAATTTACTCTAAAAACCTAAAATATCAATCAGTAAAAACTACAAGAAAAATCTAGCCAAACTAGAATTTCCAATGTGTGATTCCTTAAACCTCTTGCATTAGGGGCACATGGGATATATGCAAATGGCCTTGAAGAACATCAGGTGTTTCAGATATACGGTGATTCTGAATGCCCATGACTTTTTTTCTTTTAAGTTGTTTAATGGACAAATTCAGGCCAACAAAGCCAAACTCCACTAGCTGTGGGCATGCATGTTTCAACTTGGTTATAGCCTCATCAGCACAGCACAAGTGGACTGTTTGGCTAACCATTAGAGACATAAGGCTGTTATTCCCAGCTAATATCCATTACCATTAGGGTATCTGCAAAATATCCCAACTAACAATCCAAAAACAATGAGTAAAAAGGTCACACAGAAAAAAAAACAATCAGTAAAAACTACAAGAAAAATCTAGCCAAGCTAGAATTTCTACTGCGTGATTCTTTATACACCAGTTGCATCTCTCTTTACCTGACCTCAAACTCAGGTTCATTTGTACTCTGCAATGAAGCCAGTGAAACCTACAGCAAAGCTATGTATTTCCTACTCCTCCCCCTAACTAGATTAAATATATTAGCATACAGTGTAAAAAGATATCGGATACATTACATAAGTAAGTTTAGTTATGCCGTGCTTGTAAGCAAGCCCAAGTGACAGCAAATTGCCATAATCATTTTGATGTCACTTCCTCTTCAATGTGAGTGCAAAATGTCCTTATCTATCTGATATCTTCCCTTGAAATCTTAAGTCTAGTATGACTCTCACATCTTGGCTCATTGGCCATAGCCCCTGACTGAGTTAGTAGAAAATAGACATTAAAAAGGGATATACAGGCAGATGATGTATGAGCAGTTCAGAAAGTACAGAAACCATAATAAGAAGAAACTATTAATTACAACCAGAAGTTATCAACAGCACAACAGAAAGGGGAACACCCAAGGAATCAGCAGTCATGTGATCTGTCACAATAGCAGATTAACAGATGGTCGGGCTGAAGAAAAGACAAAATTGTAATCAATAGAAGACATTCTCAGAGAGTAGTAGGAACAGATAGCAGAACTAGAATACAAATAGTAGAACAGGGGTGACTAAGACAGGAAGCAAGAAAGAAACAGAGCAACAGGAAGTGAGACTGAGATTGAGGTAGACAGAGAGACAGACAGAGACAGAGACAAAGAGTGAGGTAGAGACAGAGAGAGAGAGAAAGTGAAAATGACAATACAAGAAGGATAAAAAATGTCCATTTGCTTGATAACCTCACTTTTCAGAAAGCCATGATCTGGCAAACCCATTGCATTGAGCAGGCTTGGATTGACACATTAAATAACTTACTTCCAGATTTTGTGATTAGATTAGTGTAGGAATGCAGGGGCAGTGGAATGTTGGCTTCTATATAAAAAAGAAAAACTAATGGGGTGGCCAATATATCATGCAGTTAACAGCATGAGAATTTTGCTTTGCTTCTCCTATACATTTTTGATAGGATTTAATTTGAAAAAAAAAACATCTAAAAATGTGAAATAAAAAATTGGAAATTATTTGGGACTATTTGGTGAAAAAAAATCTGCTATATTTTAAAATTTTTCCTGTCAAAACTTCAGCTTGAAAATATCAAATGAAAATGGGTCACTCTAATGGAACACTTCAAGAAGTCACCGTGAAGAAGGAGCTACAATCTATCATCAATAGTATTCAGGGCTTATCGTTAAAATTTGGATAAACTAGATTCCAAGGTAGACACAATCAAAGTAGACTGTAAAAAGCAGAAAGAATTAACAAATGAAGTAGCTAAACAGCAAAAACTTCTGATATCTGCCATGGAAGACTCGCTGACTGATTTAGATTGTAGACTGACTGAAGGAGAAAGTAACAACACTGAATTCGTTTTAAAACAAATCAACAAGTTCCTGTAGAAGATAGATGATCTTGAAAACAAGGCAAGAAGGAACAATATCAGGATATATGGAGTGCCTGAGAACATGAGGGAGAAATATGGTAAGGTTTTTAAGTATTTGTATTCTAAAAACTTTAAACCTCCCTGAAGCCCTATCATATGTTATAGAGAGGGCACACAGATCCCTATCAGCAACAAATTCAAATAAGAAAACTTCAAATCCAAGGTCCATAATAGTGAAATTCATTTCCAGTCAAGACAAAGACTTAGTTCTAAAAACTGCCGGGTCTGCACCACCCATCAATATAGGTGATAACATTATCAGATTTAAAAATAACTTTTCTTCTTTTCTTATCTCGAAAAGGAAACCATGTATACCCTTTCTGAAATATCTAAAGAAATATGGAATAAAAACACAGAGTTTACCCAACAAAATTAATACTTTTTTGCCAGAAGGCAGAAAACCATTTGAAATTATTGAAGATGCTGTTTATTTTGTACAGAAAAAACAACTTACTTAATCCCACTGAAGAAATGGAGTTGACCTTATCTCTGAAAAGACATGCTAAAGAAATTAATGGACAGTAAAAGACAAAAAAAAAACTCAGGGACAAATAAAAATACTACATATTGTTGTACAATGGATGGTTTTATAATAATTTGTTTTTTGAAGCATTTCTGAATGGAATATATTTTATCAAAAGATAATAACTACCCCAGCACGATCATGAGTCCTTTTAACATATATCATCTTTCTTTTACCTCATTTTCCCACCTGAAAGTCTAGAAGTGTTTCAAAAGTGTTTTTCTTAATGGCATGAGATTATTTCAGTCTCCACAGCAGCCTGTTTTTATTTTGAACAGCTCATGAGAAAGGAAGTGCTACATGACTTCTAACCCTTCCAGAAACAGGAAATGAATGGAACATTAAAACAGACATTATCGAAAGGTTTTAAAGACTTCTTTACATTAATCATCAAATTTAGCAATTATTTTGTAAGTTAAAACATGCTTTTCAATTTTATACTCAATATTACTACTTCAGTGAAACAAAAGAAGCTTCTGTTCTAAGGAAACTTGTGATAAGAATTGCAAGATGGGGGCATGATACACAAGACAAATGATCTCTGAAGGTGGGTTACTAAAAAGCAACCTTTATAAAGCATATAGTGCTGATCTAAAGGTATTATGTGAAAGCTTCATTAATAAGGTCAGGATACATTTTAAGTTACAGAAAGTTTTATTTATTTTAGTTTAGAAAAGAAGTGTTAAGAATTGAATACATAGAGCTTCAACACCCTCATCTTAAACAGCAACTTTACTGAGTTTTAAAACAGCTGTAAAAAATAAACTGCAGCATGACTTCTTTCTTATAGGATATTAAAATACTGTTAGGACATTGTCTGAATGAAAATAATATAAATTTAACAGGTTTTGCTTTTTGAAAAAAGTAAACAACATTCCAGATTTGTAACAGACACCTCAGAAGCCTATCCTATATTATGTCATGATGACTACAAGACGTGGGTGTGTGTGTTTATGCTTGCATATTCACATTTGATTGTAACTATATGGAGAAAGTGTGGTCATATAGCTCTGTGGAGAGAAAAGTACTGTTCTGTATGATAGTGTGGAGCTGAAGGGAGAGTGCACACATGAACCTGAAATCCTTTGGTAGTATAGCTTGCATAAAAATAAATAACATTTTAACCTATTGACAACATACATATGTAATATGGCTGCCTATAATTGATTAAATGTAAGCACAGCTAATTAAATTAAGTTTATCTCACCAAGAGTTTAATTCTGGTATACTCAGATAACATTGTCAGTAATACAGATCACACATTTCAGATACTTTATATTGTTATGCTTGATAACACTGACATAAACAGCAAGCTTTTATACACAATATACAGGATTGCTTAAGTAAAAGGTTATCCCACATACCCTAAATAACAGTTCAGCAATAAATTATAATAGTCTATGTAGTATACTATGTATATAGTTATTAGTTATTTTGTAGGTAGGATATTTAAAATTCCTAGAATTAGGAGAATCATGCTTTAAGAAAGTAATGAATAACACATTAGTAAGTAAGTCATTTGAATGCACTTACAAAGAAATAAGGCAACTTCTTCCCATGCTCTGGAACAAACTACCTATCTATATCAAACAAAGCTCCTCATTAGCACTCTTCAAGAAAAATCTTGATGACTGGATGGGAGATAGGAAATTCACCCCGGGGATCACTTCTGTGGCTCTGCTCGACAGTGGCACAGGAAAATAATTTTCTTGGGTGGCGAAAGCCAGGGTACCTTTGGCTAGGCTTATATAGGCCCTAGGGCCAATAGCCTAGTACCTACCTATGAACCTATGAACCTATAAGTAAAGTGGCTTCCTATCTCAAATGTGATTTTATAAGAATAAGCTAATTTTTGGTTCTCAGTTTTGTCTGCTAGAAGCACAACATATATAATTAGAGTGTAGTCTATTTTATTCATGTGGATTTATTATATCTACATACGCGGTAGCTAAGATTTGTGATTATGTAGTGCTATGGGGTTGTCACCTTGTGGTTTGTATGAAATTTTCATCAAACCCGGAATTTTTTATTCTGTGTTAGAGTTTTTCATTTAGATTTTTTAATAGTAATTTTAGAATGTTTGTCCATAACAAGTTGTACATATGTTATCTCTGTATTCATTGTACTAAACTATTGTCATTAGATTTTAAACCAGTTGTTATTAAAGATGCCAAGATATAAATGTCTTTCACTAAATGTTAATGGGCTTCTTTAAAAAGAAACTGCTTAAATAAGTATTTAACATTACATAAAGCAGATGTTGTCTTCTTGCACGAAACACATCTTTTGACTGAAGATTTAGGCAGGTTGCAAAGGACTACGTAGTTCTAGTAAGCTCTCATTTTAGTTCAAAAAGAAGAGGCATTCTTTATCCTTTGGAAGAAAATCCTAGGTTTACCTGAAGTAGTTGACACTTATTCTGCCAAGAATGGTATGCTGGGATTGGTGATAATAGAAATAGATAAAAAACATTACACTCTCATAAATACTTATTGGATTCCTGGAGTAAGATCTAAAACAGCCAAAAATGATCTAGACATTTGGCATTATATTCAAAAAGAAATGTGGTGATAGCCAGAGATTATAATTATATTATCAAATAAAGACAGCATTTATGAAAAAAAAGTCAGACTATCTTCGACCACAAAACATTTAAATTACTGTACAGGTTTAATGCATAAGGAATATTTTAGACTTAATATGACAAAGCTCCTAAAGTATGCACACTGTTGCTTCAGATATGGAACACAAACCAATACTGATAATGTTTTTGCATCAGATGAGCTCTATTCAAAACCAGAAGATGTATTAATAGTCTTGTGGCCTTTATCTAACCATAATGCCATTACATTCACTGTAACATTTAGTTCAATTATCTTAATTCATTGTCAAAGGTTACCTGCATATATAATTAAAATAAAAGCTTTTAATGATTGTTTTTTGAGAGAAATTAATCAATTTATGGAGTTTAATAACAATGGGGAAGTGACAGATGCTATATTATGGGACACCCTAAAAGCCTATTTATTTGGTAAAGTTAAACACTGGTATGTATGTTAAAGGAAAGAATGTGACAAGAATTTGAGTGGTCTGCAATCTAATATAGATAAATCAAAGTTAAACTTAAAGCCCAATGACAAAGTCACAAATATAGAGTTAAAAAAGCTGAATCAGGAATATCAGGAAATTGTTCAACACAAGCCCTCAGATTCTGCAAGCCTTGCACGGCATGCAGGATTAGTGCAGAAATTCCTGCAGACAATATGTCTGCCGTCCGATCCAGGAATAGCATGCAGGGGCATGTACGAGCGCTCCTGCACTAGTCCTGCATGGATTAAGGCCCTGTATGCAAATGTCCCCATTTTCAGGAGAAATCCATGCAAATGAAGTGAATTTGTGATCCAGGAAGCTGGAAACCAGCCATGCAGGGCTAGTGTAATCTGTAGAAATGTACTTGGTTAGTAACCGAGTACATTTCTGCAAATTCCAAAACGGAGCCGTGACAGCTCCAAATAAAGGGTGCATATCAGTCAGGAAGCATGCCAATGGCCAATAATAAGTCCACTGGCATTGAAAACAGCTTAAAAAATAAAAAAATCAACTTTTTTTTTTTTAGCCAATCTCGGCTGTTTAAGTGTAGGGCAGTGGCTCGCAAATGGGATCGGGGGAAAATAAGAAAATAAACCTAAAATAAGCATTCTAACTAAAATCACTATTCTGCCAAAAAGTCAATGACAGGCAGAAGACAACAGGGCCAGTGAGTAGTGGTTACTAAGGGGGGAAGCTCAGTGTGAGACATGTAACTATGCATTAGCAGGCAATCCTATGCAAATGAGGGGAATGATAGTGAATCTCAGTTTCCCCTAGCATGCTAGTCAGGTCCCAACAGTGTAAGAGCAGGAATAGCTTGGTGCAACTCTAGGAGTTAGCCAACATCATAGGGGTGTGTGTCAGACATACTGTAAGTGGATTGGAGCCCTGTGGCTCAGGTTTGCTCCTAGCTTAGCACAGCAAGGCAACAGGGTGTGTCTAAGTCTGCCTAGCACTCTTTACATTGCCTAAGTGGGTGTGCACACTGGGTTTTAAAGAAAAAAAAAGTAAACCAGGGAATAGCAGCTCTGTGCACATTTGGGCACTGTGTTTGCACGGCACTCCCCTGGGCTTAAACAGGAAGGCAATGGGAAGGGAAAACAGTAGTAGGACGTTAATCTTGGAGACCTAGCATAGCTGGCAGGTGAAATGTATCAGAATCAGCCAATTACATAGACAGCAGCCCAGCCCAGAACACTACTATAAACTATGCAAACACTTGCCCCTCTGGTTTTTCCCATACTTTACACCACTGGTGTATACAAGCGGGGAACTTTTAACAAACAAAACTACAAAATGATAGGGGCTGCAGCAGGCATCATACAACATGTGGAAGAGGCTGAGGGTGGTGAGGATGTGAATGCTGCCGATCAACTCACAGTGAGGAGACGGAGAAGAGTGTACAGACCCAGGGTAACCTACCAGGGTCTACATGAGCTGGAGATAGTGGAGCACTATTGGGTGGACATGGACCTCCTACAGCAAATTATTGAGCTGTGCCAGCTATGCCTGACACACCGAACTGACTGAGGGGAACCCATCCCAGTAGATACCAAGGTATCTGTAGGCCTAGGAATACTAGCCACAGGTGCATCCCAAAGCTCAACTGGAGATATAAAAAGAGCGCAACAACGAACAAGAACACTATGAGAGACTACTTCGTAAAATAAACAGACGTTTAATGACTGCAAATTAATGTTAGGCTAAATCAAATATTTAGCCTTCCTCAGACAAACAGCAGAACAGGAAATGACATTTCTTAAAATATATGTATAGAACCAATTGAAATAAAGTGCATTTAGTAATTAGTTGTAACTAAGGTTACCTTAAAGTAGTATAATCCATTGCAAACATAAGCCTTGAATAAAGGTAAAATAGAGTGCCTCTATAGGCATTGCAACGGAACAGCAAGTGATACTTTGTTGCAAATAACTCCATTCATCAAAATATTTACACAGATGTTAAACTCTATAATTACTGGGTTATTTAATCATACAACTTGCTTCATACTTATGTGATGTGTTAAAAATGTTATAAAAACAGTGAATGATAAACTAAAAATATTTGTGTATATTTTAAATTGTTACCAAAAATATTTCCACAATTTGGAACATTATTTCCACATTTAAACATTAAAAATACTGATTAGTTTTGCCCAAAGAATTCCTGTACAATAATCATAAAATAATACAATTTTACATTAGTGCATTCTGTTAGGGAATAATTGATGTTGGGTCCATTTCATATCCAAATGTGAGAGACCTTCCCTATATGTGTTATCTGTTATAATGATAACCATTTTAATACACATTTTATTGATAGGTTGTCATTGATGCCAGGTAATAAATGTGCTCTAGTTCGTACCTGCCACATCAATTCATCTATCTCTAACCTAATTTGCCAGGGGCCACCCATTGGATCTGGCATTCTTTGTTGAGTATAACAAAGTTGAAGGAATGCCCTGTATTGCTAATAATATGCTTAGCTAGGGCATTGTTCACATCCCTTCTGCTAATAGCATAAATGTGTTCGTGTATTCTGGTCTTGAATCTACGCTCTGTCTTGCCAATGTAGAAAGCTTCACATTGGCTACACAGAGCAGCATATACCACAGATTTTGATTCACAGTTGTAATGCTTGCTTATTTTATATGTCCTGTCTTTAATGTTGAACTGAGTGCCCACTCTAATAAATTTGCATTCTGCACAGGCACCACATTTGTACATTCCTTTGGGGCGCTGAGAAATGAACTTTTTTGGTGCCCTTTCCAAAATAGCTTTAAGGTTTTGGCCTCTCCTGTATGTTATGTTGGGTTTTTCACCTAATGCTGTAGACAAAGTACTGTCATGATTAATTACGTCCCAATTCTTATACAGGATCTCCCTAATTTTTTGAAAATCTAGCGAGAAAGTGTGTAAAAAAGACACATTATAATTAGTGTCCTTACTTCTATCTCTAGTTGGCAGACTAACCGGAATTAGTGCCAATTACTAAATGCACTTTATTTCAATTGGTTCTATACATATATTTTAAGAAATGTCATTTCCTGTTCTGCTGTTTGTCTGAGGAAGGCTAAATATTTGATTTAGCCGAAAGCTGCTACATTAATTTGGAGTCATTAAACGTCTGTTTATTTTACGAAGTAGTCTCTCATAGTGTTCTTGTTCGTTGTTACGCTCTTTTGGTTCAACAGTTTTTTCGTTTGTGGTTTGGTGTTTGATATGGCGGAACCGGAGATACTTCCACGGCTTTAGGAACGCAGCAGAGCAGTCCTGAAAGGGTTGTGAACAGTTCCAGCAATAATTTGACCACTCTTGTGGAACTGCTTTTGGGCAGGGTTGATGCCCTAACACAAAAAGTTGACGCCATTACTGCAGCAGCTTCTAACCAGGATAATAGATCTTCTGGTTTGATTTCATCGCAGCAGAGAGACAACGATGATTTTTTCATTCCTAATGGGCAGCAATCACCCATTACAGCAACATCATCTACTATACTCACATCAACGGAACGGGTTATACAGACTTCGAATGAACAGCCCTGTCCTGTGATTACGCTATCTGGGGTACCAAATCCAGGTAACAATAATGCTAACTTTAATAATAACATTATCAATCAAAAGAACTGTAACCAGCAAGGAATACCAACAATGGCTGATTTTTTAATGAACAATAATTTTTTCAGCCAAGGGTTCAGTCAGCGTAATGAACCTAATGTAAACCACATGACTGACACAAATGTATTAGGATAAAATTGATGAATTTGACAACAAGTTATACAAATATAAAAAACTGCAATTGGAAGTCGCATATCTTACAGAATGTGTTAAACACAAGGTTGTCCCAAAAGGACTAAGACAATGGCGTTTTCCATCTGGGCTGGTGGAAAATTCTTTTTCACCAAGAGCTGTTGGCATTGTTTGATCGACAAGGGATCAATTCCTACAGGCTCTCATTGCTTTTTATTCTAAAGATATTGCGGTTCTTGCAGCTGATTTGGATGCCCTTGAAAAATACATTACTTCCAGTGATGATTTCTTGCTTTTAAGTACGACTATTGTATCTTTTCTAGCATTGAGGCTAGTATGGAGAAATTACTATTTAGTAAAAAGAAAAATTAAGTCGATTTAACGGACTATGCGAATAAAACCGCTTATCCCAGGCCTCAAAATAAAAGCAGGTTATTCAAGGGAAGTGCCCAATCAAACTGGACAAAATACAATGTTATCCCAGTAGATAACACCAATAATGACAATAACCAAGAAGGTTTTACAACTCAACGGCAGGGCTATAGAAGGAGCCCAAGGCTGAATAATAACAACAGTACCAACGTTAATAACACCAATCAGCCAAACACCTCAGCAAATGGACTGAGGGATAACATTCAACCACAGGGCCAGTCTATGGTAGATTTTGACCAACAGGACAACCAGGATTTTCATCAGGCCAACAACAGCCGAGCAACCAACCGTGCGTGGGCCCAGACAGGGAACAATACGAGAACAAGAAAAGAGGGGAGGAGGAGATGATCCAGGTTCCCTCTTTGGTTTGGAACCAAACATCCTGAAAAGTAGTAACAATGACTTTACAGTGTATAATTATACACTTATTGAAATCCATCAGGATATTGTCAACTTCTTTGCAAAAGATCTATCGTTTGTTCCGCAACATATGGACATAGGAAAACACTGGTGGACCTAAAAGTTTTGTTAGAAAACTTAACTTACATTCATTGTTAGGTAACAACACAGAGTTACTGAACCCCTTAGGGTATCTAGTACATATAATCCACCCTCCCTCCGAGCTTATTAGTGTTTGAGAAAATGTGTGAAACAGATTTGTGGGCAATTAAAAATCGGATTATGTATAGTAACCAAAAGATCTTAACAATATGACCACACTGGAATGGGATTTTCTCCATTTATTAAGGGATTGTAGGATCCGTGTCATGAAACCGGATAAAGGGGGTGGGGTGCTTTTAATGGACCACTTTAAATATGTGGAATACATGAAGAAGCACTTGGATACACCAGCTTATAAGGAAGTATCTCTGAATGAGATACATGGAGCCTACAGGAAGATTAATAACATACTATATGATTTACTTATGGAAGGTTTCATTATTCCAGAAACGTATAGATATTTGCAGATGCCATCCCCCAGAATCTCAGCCTTCTTTGGAACACCAAAATTACATAAACAGCTTTACTCACCTCCGTTCAGGCCTATTGTTGATGGCAGGGGTTCGGCCACTTACGCATGTGCAAGACTAGTTGATAGTATTATTAAACCTTTACTAGCACAGGAGGCACATATCTGTAAGGACTCTTGGTCCTTTCTGAAAAACATTGGCGAAATTGAATATACCCCGGACATAGTTTTCCTTACAATAGATATAAAAGATCTGTATACAGTTATGCCACAGGATATAGGCCTTAATTGGGTGAGAGAATTTATGGTTGCCAAGAATGTTGACAATAACACCATTTATTTGACTGAAACACTGTTGGAGATGGTTTTGGTAAATAACTTTTTCTTTTTTGAAAACAATTTTTACCTTCAAACCTCCGGAGTAGCAATGGCCATGTGGGGTTCGCTTCCAAGGCAGTACTGTCACATTGGGAAAAAGAACTTCTATTTAAGGATGAGGTTTTAAACAGTATGTCTCCTGGTATACCAGATACCAGGATGACATTTTCTGTTTATGGAAAGGCAATAGTGAGGACATTCCTAACTTTATAGAACGAATGACCAACATGACAAACTTTTACAGTTCACTTTAACACACAGGAAAGTGAGATCAGTTATTTAGACATTCTTCTTACAAAGGATGTTAATAACAAAAGACTGAAAAGTAACATATATAGAAAATCCACATATTCTAATAGTTTTGCATTTCTCCAGTAGCCATCCCTACTACCAAAAAAGATCGGTTGTAAAGGTCAGTTAGTGATGGTTACTGATGATCTGGATTTCCAACATGAATGCAACAAACTAAAAAATATGTTCTTGGCAAGAGGCTATCCACTTACTTTGATTGACAACATCATAGAGGAAGTAGTAAAACGGAAGTCAGGCCATTTTATTCCCTTCTTAATAACAAAACTTTGGAAGAAGAATTGGCACTAATTCCGGTTAGTCTGCCAACTAGAGATAGAAGTAAGGACACTAATTATAATGTGTCTTTTACACACTTTCTCGCTAGATTTTCAAAAATTAGGGAGATCCTGTATAAGAATTGGGACGTAATTAATCATGACAGTACTTTGTCTACAGCATTAGGTGAAAAACCCAACATAACATACAGGAGAGGCCAAAACCTTAAAGCTATTTTGGAAAGGGCACCAAAAGTTCATTTCTCAGCGCCCCAAAGGAATGTACAAATGTGGTGCCTGTGCAGAATGCAAATTTATTAGAGTGGGCACTCAGTTCAACATTAAAGACAGGACATATAAAATAAGCAAGCATTACAACTGTGAATCAAAATCTGTGGTATATGCTGCTCTGTGTAGCCAATGTGAAGCTTTCTACATTGGCAAGACAGAGCGTAGATTCAAGACCAGAATACACGAACACATTTATGCTATTAGCAGAAGGGATGTGAACAATGCCCTAGCTAAGCATATTATTAGCAATACAGGGCATTCCTTCAACTTTGTTATACTCAACAAAGAATGCCAGATCCAATGGGTGGCCCCTGGCAAATTAGGTTAGAGATAGATGAATTGATGTGGCAGGTACGAACTAGAGCACATTTATTACCTGGCATCAATGACAACCTATCAATAAAATGTGTATTAAAATGGTTATCGTAACAGATAACACATATAGGGAAGGTCTCTCACATTTGGATATGAAATGGACCCAACATCAATTATTCCCTAACAGAATGCACTAATGTAAAATTGTATTATTTTATGATTATTGTACAGGAATTCTGCGGGCAAAACTAATCAGTATTTTTAATGTTTAAATGTGGAAATAATGTTCCAAATTGTGGAAATATTTTTGGTAACAATTTAAAATATATACAAATATTTTTAGTTTATCATTCACTGGTTTTATAACATTTTTAACACATCACATAAGTATGAAGCAAGTTGTATGATTAAATAACCCAGTAATTATAGAGTTTAACATCTGTGTAAATATTTTGATGAATGGAGTTATTTGCAACAAAGTATCACTTGCTGTTCCGTTAATGCCTATAGAGGCACTCTATTTTACCTTTATTCAAGGCTTATGTTTGCAATGGATTATACTACTTTAAGGTAACCTTAGTTACAACTAATTACTAAATGCACTTTATTTCAATTGGTTCTATACATATATTTTAAGAAATGTCATTTCCTGTTCTGCTGTTTGTCTGAGGAAGGCTAAATATTTGATTTAGCCATTAATTTGGAGTCATTAAACGTCTGTTTATTTTACGAAGTAGTCTCTCATAGTGTTCTTGTTCGTTGTTACGCTCTTTTGGTTCAACTGGAGATATCATGGGGAGCGCACAGGCATCAGCATCCAGAGTATTCCGCCAGTTCTTGGATGCCATGTACGCACATGCCAGTGAGCATGTATATTTGTTCAACACCCTTGAGGTGTTGGCCAACAATATATGTCACTTCCACCAAATAACAGGATACTATAGTGGGTGCTATAGACTGCATTGCACATATGCATCAAGCATCACCTGGTGATCAGGGTAGGGCCTACATCAACCACAGGGGCCTCCCCTCCATCAACTGCTAGTTTGTGTGCTATGCCCAGGGCATTATAATGAATGGGTGCGCTAGCTGCCCTGGAAGCTATCACGATTCCCACATCTGGCATCTGACACCGCTGTACCAGAGATTTGCCAGTGGGGACATCCCCTATGGTCACCTAGTGGAGGATGCTGGTTACACACTGGAGCCGTGGCTGATGACACCCATCAGAAATGCACACATGCCTGAACAAGAACGCCATAATGAGGCACACGCACAGACCAGACTTATAATAGAGCATGTGTTTGGGATGCTCAAGGCATGGTTCCAGTGCCTGTACACATCCAGTGGAGCCTTGCAGTACTCACCAGCTTCATGTACTCAAATTGTTATGGTATGTGCCATGGTACACAATATGAACCTGTGGAAACAGTTGCAGCAAGACCACCACAGGGCAGGGCCACACAGCCCCCTACCAATGCCAAGGCCTGCACAGGCACAGAGTGACTCAGAGGAGGAACAACCTGAGCCTGCCCCAGTAGGCAGATGGAGGCATGCCCAGTATGCCCTGGCCTTGGCAAAGAGGCAACACATAGCACATACAGTGACACAGTAGGGACCCGGGGAATGACATCTCTCTGACTCGCACATACAGTAAAAGGGATGCCAAACATGACACCACCTGTACTCAACCATGTATAGGGAGTGTACTATATGCATCTGACATAGGCAGCCCTCCAGCACCATCCTCAATACTGGCACACCCACAAGGTAAGTCAATCTACCTACCAATTGCCAAATGTAGTAGAATGTGTTGTTACCTGTATCTATGGCATGGATGTAAGCATGCAAGGGAATTGGGTGGCTGAATGTTATGGCAGCACATAGTAGACACCCATAGTGGCACCATGACATCTGTAACACATACTGGAGTCACCACAGTAGCCAGTACTACACAGGGTGACAAAACCCACTCCAGTAAATTTGCTGGGTGACGTGTGTCCATATGACTCTGACATGCCAGTTAGGGAGGTTCACATACCCAACAACAGTCTCAGCCAGCAGGACAGGAGTAGACAAACACAAACAGAGCCTATGCTATGGCCTCTGAATGATGCCTATGGGTAACCCCCTGGCCTACACAGACAGACTACAGTAGGTCAGGCAGTGGGATGTTAGTTCTACAGGGTAGGAAGTCAGACACTAATATGTAGGGCAACCAAAGCTAAGACCTGTAGTACACTAACATGCCTCTAGTCAGTATGATAGGTTAGAATACAGAATGAAATAGAGTACCTGACATACCAGTACAGTCATAGCAAATGTGTGCAAGTGCCAGGTGTGCCCCGCCATCCTATGTAGACATGTAGAAACAGTATGGTGTGCCACCCCAATCATGTGTAGAAATGTAGAAACAGTCAGGTGTGCCCCCCTAATCCTGTGTAGAAATATAGTAACAGTCAGGTGTGCCCCTCAATCCCATGTACACATGTAAAAACAGTCAGGTGCCCCCCCCAACAACCCTATGTAGAAATGTAGTAACAGTCAGGTGTGCCCCCCAATCTGGTGTAGAAATGTAGAAACAGTCAGGTGTGTCCCCCCACAATCCTATGTAGAAATGTAGTAACAGTCAGGTGTGCCCCTCCACTCCTATGTAAACATGTGGAAACAGACAGGTCTGCCCCTTCCCCAATCCAGTGTAGAAATGTAGTAGCACTCAGGTGTGCCCCTCAATCCTGTGTAGAAATGTAGTAACATGTATGAGTAGGTATAATATGAGTGGAGCACAGATGCCCAGAGGTGGCCAAGGTAGCAGGATAGGTCATAGCATTTGCACAATATGCAGGTCTGTATGTGTTAGCAAGGTGTGTGTTTCATAATGTGTGAGAGTGGTCAGTATGTATGCATGTTGAGGTAAGACCTGGTGGCCATTGCCCACTACTGCTGATGACAGGGACAAGCCCTCACAACTACAGTGCCAAGGACAATCCCCACCAGTATAACACATACTAGCAGTAAGCCATTGTAAATGTATGGTGGTAATATGTGTCACCATCTGAAAGACTGACATGGCATGGCTGTTGGGGTAGATATACAAGCAATACACAGGGGAAAGTACCCCAGACATACAGTATATATTGTGTCACTGTGAAATGGAGACACCCTTGGAATTGTACATACAGGTATACATCAGATTAACTGGTTCTGTAGTAGGGGATAATGGTGATGTCTGCCTGAACACCTGCAGATCACAAAGGAGGAAGGACTGATGTATTGGAAATCAGCTGATGTATCTGCACATGCCAGCATAACTGAAATGCCCCATGCATATCTGTGTGTCAGATGTAAGTAGTGTCCATAGCACACATGCACCCAGCCACACAAACACCACCCACAGGCACCTCTCTGGTAACATCCCTGCTATGGGGAATGAGTACAGAAAGACCCCACCTATATATGGCAATAGTGGAAGACTGCAACATGCAGTGCAGGTGTCCCATGCAGGTGTGTCCCTAGCTCTAGGTAGCACCCTGCCAGCATCCACACCACCTGATCAAGACTGATAGAAGGTATTGGCATGAACACCTATCACACCTACCCTGTCACCCCAGGGGAATATACTGTATGGTGGTCTGGGACTATAAGACTGACAGAATGCAATGGCCTGCCACATCTGGCCTGCAGCAACATCTAATGCCCCACAGGCTTCTGCCTGTGTCTCCCATGTACTGCCAATGCATATTATGTCATGGACACCCAAATAACAACATAACACACTCCACATAAGCTATATGCAAAACTATGTGGACAAACCACACTAACATGTCCACCATGTCCCACTGCATGAACTGTGGACCAACACTAATACACCCCGGTGATGGGGTGATACCCTTAGGGAAAGTATCAGACAATGTATGCATAATGTATGGAAGAGGTTAGATTAACAGAGGGGGGTGTGGGAGCATGGGCAGCATGGAATGTGCAGGGTCCGACACCAAGCTGTGTGCACACACTATCCCTGGCTGCAAACACATAAATGGGTGGCTACACACCTGCCCATACACCACAACATGGTAAATGTCCTGACCCATGGCCCCTGCCTCTGGTTAACTTGTGTGAATCTGTGCAGCTGTGAGGCATTGCCACAGCAAGATAAGCCCATTCTGTCCTGTTGATGGGCGGACAAGTATGGGATCCTCTGTCTGAACTGTACCAAGGTGCTGAACCGGATACACAAACCCAGCACCAAGTGTCTTCCGCTCCCCCTCCAGAATGGCATAACTTACCATGAATATGTAGGTGTCTGCCCACAATACCTAACACAGCTGCAGTCACCCTTGTCCTCCAAGTCATCACTGTGAGCAAGAATGTCCACCTGACAGTACATGAGGATAGAAAACATCACTGTGCATAACAGTACATGTCTGAATATCTCTGCTAACAGCAGTACCGTGCAGCTGAAGCAGCACAGACACAATCACCTACAGTACACACTATCCCCTGCACAGTTTGTTCCCATATTGCCAAATGATCAATGGATACCCTGCAGAAACAGTATGCTATCTGTAGGTGTACAACACAAAGGTCTGCACTGCAGTACAATCTGTCTGGAATCGATCCACACATTCAGTACAGAAGGGCATACTGGGCATGCTCACACACAGACAAATGAAGGCAATGTCAGTCAACAGCATACTGAAAGGTCATACTGGACAAGCTCACACACTTAAACAAATGAAGGCCATGTCTGCAAACAACAGTGGACCGGACATATCTGGCAGTTGCAGATGTTAGGGCAGACACTCCTCAGTATGCACCACTCATGCTTTGCACACACACTGGATAGGAATACAGGCATATATCCAAGGACAACACACTATAATAAGTCAAAAGTAGACATACATAGATGTGTGGAAGAGAGTGACTGTCACAAGGGGCCATTTATTATGAGGCCTGTTCCACCCAGCACACAGCCAAATGGCTACAACCACATGAGGTTCAGATGTCACTCACTGTAGACCTTAGCCACTGGTATCTGTCAGCATTATGGACTATGTGGTGCAAGTGCTAGCTGTGCAACATGACTGTACAAGGAAGTAGTCATCTAACAGCTGTATGCACGTACCTGTGGAATATAATCCTGCATGTGCTCGCATGTGGTGTGTCAACCTCTAGATGAATGGGTTATGGCCCATGCACACACACTAGCCTCCCCAAAGCCCTACTATGACAAGCCTGCTGACATCATCCTCTTTGAAATGCACCCTTGTGAAAGGTGTAGGCCAGTCATCTATGTGGCGCTTCCTATAATTGCGTACTGCTGTACTGTGATAAACTAGTTAGGTAGGAGCTCTAATCACAGACATGGCAACTGTGCGTGTGTGTGTGTGTGTGTGTGTGTGTGTGTGTGTGTGTGTGTGTGTGTGTGTGTGTGTGTGTGTGTGTGTGTGTGCATGCACTTGTGCATGTGTGTATGTGTGTGTGTGTGTGTGTGTGTGTGTGTGTGTGTGTGTGTGTGTGTGTGTGTGTGTGTGTGTGTGCGTGTGTGTGTGTGTGTGTGTGTGCATGTGCGTGTGTGTGTGTCTCTGTCTGTGTAGAGAGCAATGCTTTTTAGGCTAGTCACAATCACTACAATTGAAATGCCCTGCTTTGGCAAGGCTGCTGATGTCATACACTGTGAAATTCACCTCTTGGAAAATTGTAACTCAGTAATCTCTGTAGCGTGTCCTATATCTGCGCACTGCTGTAGTGTGATAAACTAGTTAGGTAGGAGTTCTAATCCCAGACATGGCAACTGTGTGTGTGTGTGTGTGTGTGTGTGTGTGTGTGTGTGTGTGTGTGTGTGTGTGTGTGTGTGTGTGTGTGTGTGTGTGTCTGTGTAGACAGCAATGCTTTTTAGGATAGTCACACTCACTACAATTCAAATGCCCTACTTTGGCAAGGCTGCTGATGTCATACACTGTGAAATACACCTTTTGGAAAGTTGTAGCCCAGTAATATCTGTGGTGCATCCTATAAATACATACTGCTGTAGTGTGATAAACTAGTTAGGTTGTAGTTCTAATCCCAAACATGGCAACTGTCTGTGTGTTTGTGTGTGTGTGTGTGTGTGTATGTGTGTGTGTGTGTGTGTGTGTGTGCACATGTTTGTGTGTGTCTCTGTCTGTGGAGAGAGCAATTCTTTTTAGGCTAGTCAGATGCACTACAATTCAAATGCCCTACTTTGGCAAGGCTGCTGATTTCATACACTGTGAAATACACCTTTCAGAAAATTGTAGCCCAGTAATCTCTGTGGTGCGTCCTATAACTGCGTACTGCAGTAGTGTGATAAACTAGTTAAGTAGGAGTTCTAATCCCAGACACGGCAACTGTGTGTGTGTCACTGTCTGTGTAGAGACCAATGATTTTAAGGCTAGTCACACTCACTACAATTCAAATGCCCTACTTTTGCAAAGCTGCTGATGTCATACAGTGTGAAATACACCTTGTGGAAAGCTGTAGCCCAGTAATCTCTTTTGCATGTCCTATAACTGCGTACTGCTGTAGTTTGATAAACTAGTTAGGTGGGAGTTCTAAACCCAGACATGGCAACTGTGTGTGTGTGTGTGTGTGTGTGTGTGTGTGTGTGTGTGTGTGTGTGTGTCTGTCTGTGTAGGGAGCAAAGCATTTTATGCTAGTTATACACACTACGATTCAAATGCCCTACATTGACAATCATGACGATGCCATTCACTGTGAAATACACCTTTGGGGAAGGAGTACTCCTGTAATCCCTGTGGTGCATCCTATAATCGCTTCATGCTGTAGTGTGATATAGAACTCTGATAGGGGTTCTCTTCCCACACGTAGCAGTTGTGGATGTTTTGTGTGTGTTTCTATGTCTGTGCAGGGAGCAATGCATTTTAGCCTAGCCACAGTCTCTACAATTCAAATGTCCTACTTTGACAATCCTGCTGATGCCATTCATTGTGAAATACACCTTTGGGGAAGGAGTACTCCAGTAATCCCTGTGGTGTGTCCTATAACAGCTTCATGCTGTATTGTGATATAGAACTCTGGTAGGGGTTCTATTCCCACACATGGCAGTTGTGGATGTTTTGTGTGTGTTTTTATGTCTGTGTAGGGAGCAATGAATTTTAGCCTAGCCACACTCACTACAATTCAAATACCCTACTTTGGCAATCCTGCTGATGACATTCATTGTGAAATACACATTTGGGGGAAAGGTACTGTCATAATCTCCATGGCGAGTCCTATAACTGTGTACTTATGTAGTGTAATAAGCTAGTTAGGTAGAAGTTCTAATCCCAGACATGACAGCTGCAACTGTGTGTGTGTCTGTGTTTGTAAGTCATATCCTGTGTGGAGGTGGTTGTGAGTGTGTAATAACTGGACTCAATGTGGAGCAGGTTTTGCGTATTTCTTATATGGTGGCCTGTGTATATATCACAATGTCCACCATACAGGGATAACAGATGTAAAATAGTCGAGAGGCTGGGATGCAAATCCATACCCCTACATTTGACATCAAGGCCAGGCAAACAAAGTTAGCAACCACTGTATCACCCAGAGAACACTCTCAACCCATGTGTCAAGCACACTCACACTTGCTAGGCAACAGCCGTTATGTTGGTAGCACCCTGCATATTGCCCACTGATAGTAACCATGGTGTGATTGCAGTGGGCTACAGAGGGCATGGTACCCTGTCCATCTGTCCAATAGGCATGTACATGCTGACAGTGCACCTTCCCCATGTTCCCCACTGGACACCTGCAACACCTGTGGTGCCATCAAATTTGACCCACAAACAACATACCATGCCTGAAAAACATGCCCTGTATGGACAGATGCCACTGACACCAGGGAATGCCAGTATCATGCTATCAATGTAGGGGCAAGGTGAACATGCAGTCCATTAGCAGTCCTCACCACATGAGGCCAGGACTGACACATCTGATGATAACAATCTGTGTACACAACATGGGCCAGACACCCCAGGTACAGTTCCACATGTCACTGTACATGCATGAGGGAGGTGTGCACATCCCAGACACTGACCATGTCAAGGACGAAGGAACACATACATGGCAAGCAATGCACAGCATTGGCCACATGCAATAGTCACCCAGGTGACTGGATGGTGAATACAATACCCACCTGTGTGGGCAAATCCAGAAACTACACCCTGAGCCACAATGCAGACCATTGTCATGTGGACTTATGTCAAGGTATACCCATCACTTAGCCTTGTATAGCTGTCTGGCACAGTCGACCACTACAATGCACCCATGCATGGCAGTACTGGCACTGTGTGTGTGTGTGTGTGTGTGTGTTTATGTGTGTGTGTGTGTGTGTGTGTGTGTGTGTGTGTGTGTGTGTGTGTGTGTGTGCGCGTGTTGTATGATGCATATGATCATACTCACACTCACTACAATCCCCATACCGAAGCATGCTGTCCAATGTCAGACACCTCCACATACCCTTTGCCCATATAACCTCTGTATGACCCCTGTGGTACATGTGATACCTGCCACAGTAATGTGTTGTGGCTATCTCACTAGTGATGAGTTGTATTCCTGGCCCTGCCAAGTGTGTCAATGTGGGTGCATCCCTGTGAGAGTGTGGCTGTGTTGATACTGGCACCTGTTCATGCAGACAAGCATGTGTACTGCACCTACCGCATAGCTAACATATCCCTGTTGCAGATAACACTCACCATCACATATACGTTTTGAGGGCTCCTCAACATGTAACCTATGTGGCACATCCAATAACTGCATAGAAATGTGATAGCACTACATAGCTGTCAGGGGTTTGATACCCTGTGCTGGTAGGTGTGTAACCCAAACATGCTTAAGTTTTACTCTCCCACCCCTCCCTGACTTTACTTTGCTTCTGTCTGCCTCTCTCACTCCCTCTCTGGTGGATGTGGAGAGCTACACCTGCTTTGCTTATGCAGCAGCATGTGTATTTTAAGTGATGCTCTTGATCAGCTGATGACTTCTGCACGAATTTCAGCCCACCTCTAGCTGATTGCATGTAGAACAGCTGTGATAACATTCACATTGACAATTGCATGGGAACACACTCCAATATCTAGGAACATCATGTTGGTGTTGGGCCTTTTCATTCACTGTTAGCAGGAACTCGTTCTGTTGTTTGGCAAACAGCATCTAAGGTGGACTGGGGATTTACCTCTAACAACATACACTGTGGAAACAGGGCAACAGACAGGAGGGGGATGTGCCTGACCTGACTACAGACTGTAAGTTCTGCTATACTGCATTTGGAGTAATGTTGGTTTAATGGGGTGTGTGTGGATATGGCTGTCCTACATGTTTTAATAACTGCCATGTCAGTGCTATGTTTATGAGGAAACTCCATCTGTAAGGTCATCTGCAGACTGGGCAGTATGTGGTGCCTTTTGCTTCATGTGTTACCCACAGAGCACCACTCTGTGACCTGCAGAAGGTAGTGTGAGGCTTGCAGTCTGTAGATGGTGACAGCCATGAGAGTTACTGACTTCATATCCCTTATAGGACATATGTTGCAACAAACTGTTACAACAGAAAATGTATGAGGTTATCACAGCAACATGTCAATATTGGCCCTGTGTATGTGCCTCCAGCCACAACTCTGTCAACCTTTATACATATGTCATGCAGTAAGAGATGCATATCTGCTGTATAGTATAATTAATGACATCATATCTGATAACAAGCCGGTGAGATATCAGACTGCTACACATGTTATGTATAGCAGGGATTATATTTGATGGCATAACCTGGACATTCTGTGGTTGTGTGTACACTACTGAGGTCTGTATACATAAGGTGAATGTCAACAGTCTGTGTATTGTCAATATGTACTGTGGCCTGTGTACAGACTGTGGTAGATGTCATTGTTCCTGGTCCCATTCTATCTGATATTACATGCTGCTGCACTGTATGTTACCCTATCAGCTTACTTGTTTTTAGGGCCATGCACACACATGTCCCATACCATAGACAGGCATCGGACCACACTGTGTAGCAGCCCAGTATATGTAGGGTTAGTGTGTGAGTGGCACATATGAGGATAGTGTCGAACAGATAGTCCATATACTATAATATTATACTAGCTTACCATACGTGGCTGTGGCTGTGTTCACATTGGCTGTGGTCATGCACTTTCACACTGCTGTATCGTACTCTGTGCGGGTCTATATTATAAGCATGAAAGATGAATTCCACGAATGCTAGAAGATTGACACATATACGTCGATCTACCACAACAGCGAATGACGGAAATGCCGAAATTCAGAACGCTGAACAGATTCCCAGAAGCAACAGCACCATATAGGTAAGTTACACCAAAGTAAACAAACACAACACAAAACTATTTTATAAATGTTTTTTCAGGGGGGCAAGTCCCCTGCACCCCCACACTCCTCCTTCTTTTATATACCAACTCCGAGACTGCTCTACAGTGGGGAAAATGATATATTTCCTCAGCCCCACAATCCCCCTGCTGGTCAGGGAAATCTGTTTGGCGTTGTGTCTTTCGAAATTTCCATCCTTTGCTGTTGTGACAGATCAACGTATATGTGTTGATCTTCTAGTGTTCACCAAATTTATCATTCGTCGTTCTGATATAGACCACTCTATACTGTGACATGCTTGTAGAGCTTGCTATATATGCAGGTACATGTGTATTCGCCCATAGGAAATGTAGGCAAGTGTTGAGCCAGTCTGCCTGTAGTCTGCACAGTGCTTTGTTTAGAGGAGAAACCAAGCACCAGACAGCTCTAGGATAAAACCAAAAGGTTTATTAACACAAAAACACAACGTAAAATGCTTGACGAAACACCACGTTTTTCGTCTATGCAACAGACTTCATCAGACAACAAGAAACAAGTTAAAAATGTATAACATATATATATGCTGGGACGAGGTGTTTCGTCAAGCGTTTTACATTGTGTTTTTGTTTTAATAAACTTTTGGTTTTATCTTAGAGCTGTCCAGTGCTTGGTTTCTCCTCTAAACAGTGCTTTTCATTTGGTTATTTGTTTTGGGTTTGCACTGTTCTTCTACTTTTTGTGTCTGCACAGTGCTTTGTTACATGCCTAGCAGCTTAGTGTACTTACCCAGTGGAATGTTATGTCCAGATACTTGCCAGATGTACTGCTGCCGGGCCTCCCTTAACAGTCATGTATGTCATACAGAGTAGTGGGATGCTGTACAGATGTATGTCAATATCTAGTGGGTAATATGTGGCCATGGCACCTCTGTACCAGCAGTTATTATGTGTCAGGACAGACAGAGGTGTGTGAATGCATAACCTATGGGGGAAAATGTATGCCAGTTGTTATGTGTTATACCCATCTACATGGCTGTTAACATCCACATTGTCAGGCTTGGTCCACATGTCTTGCACTAAGGGGTTCTGTGTATACCTCTGGACTATCCAGAGTGTATCAGTATATCCACATATATTGGCCAATATCTCTGCTGTAGTCCACAGGAGCATTAAGTGCTAGCAGCAGTACTGTACTATAATGCCCTTAGGATGTCTGTCAGTAGCCAATAGCGCACATGTTAAAAGCAGATGTGACCTCCCACACACACCATGTCTGTGAAGACAATCCCTATTACAGTAGCAATACTCTACAAATATACCTGCTAAACACACCTGACATCCCCTTGCACTATGAAGTTTGGACTATAGGGGCTGAGGTAGGGCTACACTCCATGTTCCGGACATATGGTGAAATATATGTATATATAATTATCCAGATATCTATATAGATATATACACATATACATATCGACATATATAGATGGATATGTATATGTACACACATATATATATATATATATATATATATATATATATATATATATATATATATATATATGTCAACACCCAGATATATACATATACAGAGCAATATAGGTCTACACATATACATATAGGGATACATATGCACATATACGTATGGATATCTACATATATATTGACAGTAGTAGGAATTATCAGAATAGATATGAATGCAGATATAGTTATAGATATCTACATATATGCCAACATAACTAGGCATATCTGTACACATAGGATGTGCATACATATATAGCTAACCATATATCTATATATGCATATATCTATATATACATACATGTATATATATATATATATATATATATATATATATATATATATATATATATATATATATATACATATGAAGAGATGTACACATGGCCATATATATGTAGCACTATACAAATGTGTATACAGACATATGTATGAGTATACATGTGTATGTACATGTAGACATATATAGACCTATTATATGTATACAACCATATTCCTGTCATGAGTAATCTCACAGTTGTGTATACCCTCCCAGATGTATCTCACCATATGCATCTGCTATGTGCACATGATTAAACAACATATGTGATGCAACAGACATATTAATAACAAGGACTACACAATTCAGGAACTAAAGGCAGTTGTTCAATACTACTCAATATGTGTATTGACAGCTATATTGGTAAAAACAACAGCTGTCTTTACAGTGGTCATGGGGTAGGGGTTAAGTGTTATGACTTCAGTGTACAGGGTCCTGGGTTCAAGACCTGCAAGGGTTGTTTATTTTGTTGTTGGGCTGTCGGATACAAAGTGGTTAAGGCAGTTTTGAGCAGCTTAAAGTAGGTTTGCACAGGTTTCCGAAAAGCTAAGCAGTGATGAGCTATGGGTAAAGGTATGGGCACTTACACAGTGTAGTCTTCACTTACCAGTGCACAAATCAGCTCATCTGTTATATTGTAGCAATGTTGATACTTGCTAAGCATGGCTTAGCCCTGGTAACCAGGTCACACCACCCAGTCTGATAATCTGTAATAAGTGTATGTAATGCCATGTACAATACATGCACCTATGTGCTGTCATTACTGTAGCAAGGGGTGTGAGTGTCAAGTGTGGGACACGTATATATATATATATATATATATATATATATATATATATATATATATGAGGCCTGTACAACACAGTTATCCATGTGAATGTGTTACATAAAGGTGTAGTATCCCAGGGTACATGCTGTCAAACTGGCATGTAGTGTATCATGGCAGTACTACTGTTGACAGTGCTAACCCAGGCAAGAGCAGAGTGCTAAATGCTGTATTGACAACAGGCACACCTATGGGCATAGCTGGACACCAAGGCCTCCTTGTTGTATCCCTGGTGTGTGAGCTGTGTCACAGTATATTCCTCTTACTGGGTAATGATCCGTCATGTGGTATGTAACTGTAAACTACTGTCTGTAAAGCACATGTTAGTGACAGCTTCAGACATGTAGTTATGGCATACATATTGCTGTCAGACATCTATCTGTCAACACACTCATGCTACTGCATAGCTACTTGCCAAGCTGATGACTGTCAGTCCCTGTACAGATGTGCAGATGACAGGCATCCAGCTGGGATATGTACAGGCAACCTAAACTTGATTAACACTGACATGCCTGCCCAGCTGTGCAAGAACTGGCACATATAGGAGATGTCACCCTGTACACACCACATGCCATGGGTACCTCCACTACACTACCACAGTCAACAGAACATGCTTGGGTACAGGTCTCCATCACAGACACTAACTATGTGTTGTAATGCATGTTGCATACATGTCAAATTGATCACCTCAGTGGCCATGTGTAGGAGGCACCTGGAGGATTGGCTGATTTATGCCATTCTCACCCTGAGGGTCACCCCAGTAGTGTCTGTTGATAGATTGCCTGCTGCCACTTGGCAGGTGGCAGGATGCCACTGTACACACAACCCCTACACAACCCACCTCCCCTTGGACAATAGCTACGTACACAACTATGACCACCTGCAGCAATGCCCCCCATACTGACACATGTGTACATGTGCATGACTGACTACAGCAATGTCTGTGTGTTAGCACACCTGTACTTGGGAATTCCATGAGGGCCTTCACTACCAAT
The DNA here is from genome assembly GCF_019279795.1 of Protopterus annectens. Taxonomy (NCBI): domain Eukaryota; kingdom Metazoa; phylum Chordata; order Ceratodontiformes; family Protopteridae; genus Protopterus; species Protopterus annectens. The sequence goes on along the minus strand of NC_056725.1, from coordinate 954,931,555 downwards.
GCAACACCCATTGCCATAGTCAGTTGTGGCTGCTGCTGTATGGGACATTACATGTACCCTGTTAAGCTCCTCCCCATACCGGCTACAAGAGCCGTGCAGTACCAGCACAACAGTGTTTTACAAATGGGTTGATGAGCATGAGATACCCATTGTGTTTTGGCATGTGTTTGTAGTTGTGCATGTCCGTATATCTGTAGGGTACAGCATTCCAAGGCCACATACTCCTATTACAATACCCATTGACACACAGTAGTACAGATAGTGTTGTTGCTGCCCATAGGTGAGGCATGACATTGCAACACCCTACTACGTGTGTGGCATGTGCATTAGATGCATATCCCTGTAGTACCACTAATGGGGTATAATATGGGTTGTATCGCAGTCACAGCCAATGTGTGATGGTGGGTATGGCAGAGTGTCATCATGGGTTTCAGGGAGTACAATATACACTGGGGATGTGAGTGCTGTGTACACTGTCATTACACCAAGGTACACCCAGTATATGTCCCATTTACCACGTTATGGTTACTACTGTCACCATCAACCATACAGGTAACTGATACCAGAAGCCAAGCATAGTTATGCATGTGCTGTGTACAGCCTACCTGTAAAACATTGGACACATGGTCAAGTTAGTTAGCTGCGATAGGCCCTGGTATCTTGGATGTGTGTCTGGCTGTTATGTGTCTGTTAATGTGTATATGACGGTATGTCACACTACGTACTTTATATATACACCCTTTACATCCCCCATTAGCATACTGTACATGTCTGAGGATGTTCTGTATGTAACATGTCACCTGGGACACACCTCACCCTAAACGCTGTGTGGTGTGTGCAATGTAAGCCACACACTTCATTATCACTACATAGCTAGGTAGGGGTCTAGTCCCAATGTTACCAAGTAACAGTGTGCATGTATGTGGATGACTCTACATCAGGTTTCAGGGTATACACACCTCAGCGGGTCACCTGTCCATGTGGCACAGGCAATAACCATTTTAGTAACCTATGACATGTATTCAGCTGTACCCCAGATATGTCACAGCCATGGTGTCACCACAGTGCCACACTCCATTGGAGGTTGATGCATGTAGGATGCTTGTGTGCATGTGTGTGTGTTTGTGTGGCTGGTCATGCATGCACATGTGTGATTGTGGGGTGTTCATACAGCAGTACCTCCCTCTGGGATCATGCAGTACATGTACATGGACTGCCACATTACACACCATGAATACCTGTCATGTGTGTAATCACAGGACAGCTGATAGTATAATATGGTCTGTAGCATGGAACAGGCATCCAGAGGGAAGGGAGACACCAGTTACACCCTTAATACCACATTCAGTAGAGAGGTCACCTACAACCCACGTATGCAGCACTACAGATGCATTGGAGAAGTACTAGTCAACACCAGGGAGTGTATACAAATATTACAGTTGACGCATGATAGGCTGAAGGAGCAGCATATCTGGCATGTACTGAGCATTACATACACATGACACACCAGTGCATGATATTATGGATAGAATATAGTAGCCCACACATATAGGGGCCATGCTCATCATGTTCACACATACAGAGGGTGCATACCAAATGACAGCAGTGAGGCCATGTAAAACCACTACACACAGGTCAGGCAGGTAAAGTAGCAACATGCCTTGTGTTGTGACCACTTGTGTAGGCATTTAGAGGACTGATATGTTAATGAATGGTATCAATGTGTGTATGTTAACAAGAGTGATGCAGGATGGGTACCACATGGACATATACGTGGGATTGTCTGTAAAGCCATGGACAGGTAGGTATTATGGAGGGGTGTGTGTGTGTGTGTGTGTGTGTGTGTGTGTGTGTGTGTGTGTGTGTGTGTGTGTGTACTGTTAGGCAATGCTGTGCAGGTTTTAAAGTGCGTTTATTGTTTTCCCCCACAGGTGGCGAGGTGAGTCAGGATCCCTCCTGCATGCAATCTGATGTTGGTGTCCATAAAGACACTGAAGATAATGATAGCAATGTTGAGGCACAGGTGGGGTTGTCAGGGGCCAACACTGCCCCAACATTTGACATCCGCCTTTTAGCCTCCCCAACCCCACACACAGTTTCAGTGCCTAAAAACACCACATCACCAGTGGCCATAGTGGAGGGACAGCTGGCATTCAGTGACAGTGCACAGGAAAGTGTGGTAACCATGCCTACTGTGTCCAGTCACAGCAAGCATAGCCGGATGTCTGGCAGGGCACCACATAGGCAGATGTATCAGGGTGCTTGTGGTAGGGCCGTTGGACATCATGCCCCTGGCAGAGGCAACATAGGTGGTACCAGCATGTGCATGTTTCAGGCTGTCATGGCATGTATAGAACATTACCACTGACAGGACCTGAGGCTGCAGAGGGCTGCTCTCACATCTGCAAATGACAACACCCGTGAACTGGCTGGTGCCATCTGTGGATTAACTGAGTTCATGGATAGATGGTCTGGTGAGATGATGGCCCTCATCGACCATGGTCTGTCCATACTTGAAGGTGTGGTGGGACTGCGGTGACAGCTGCGTGGACGTAGGCCAGCAACGCCAACAGCTGGTAGTCAACGTGGATGTGCTAGGACTCCAAGGGGCTCCTGTAGTATCAGTACAAGCCCTGACACTGTGGGGTAGTGCTGTCCACACCACACCACAGCAGACCATGAGCACATGGTCCTGGCCAGTCCCAGGAGGGACCTGGTACCACAGACATTTGTCATTGTCAGGTGAGAGTGGCACATCAAGGCCTGTATCTGGAAGTGCCCATGGAACCCCTTGCAAGCACAGTCCATGTATCCATGGCCAGAGGCAGTGAACTGCACACCCTGCCAGGTATGGTCTGCAGCTGTCCATAAACACCTGCATAGGGCAGCCACATGGCAGAACTGTGTGCCTGCATACCCACACACTATGCAAACACACCTAGGGCAACCCCATATCTACATACACCACATCACCACGCTCAGCTCACCACAGTACACCCCTGTGACTGTACTACAGTGTAACACAGTACTGCAGTATAACATGTTGTAAGGAGTAAAGTGTAATGCATAAATGGCAGGTAGTGTAGCCATCCAGCAATGATGCCTTATAGCAGTTAGTAACACTGGTTGGTTGTGGTCTCTATATTATTATCCATTTGTGACCAATCCAATACTCTTACACTGACAACCATCAGAGCATACCATGGCTATGGGGGGTGTACACACCTTTATTGATTTGACGCACGCATCTTTGATCTGCCATAGGACCACATCACCACATATCTTAGCAGTACACGAGCCTGATATGTGATATATGTCCTGCACTTTCACATGCAGTGTCTATGGATTGTGTTAGGTGTGCGGCTGCTGACCGCAATGCATACACACCATGTGGGCATATGTGTGCACATCCTTATAATGACGGTTTATCGCACCTATTGATGTGTGTACTACAGCAGTCACTACTCCTGACAGGGGTATACCAATGTGGGCCATCTGCATTTGCCAGTGTATGTTCAGTCTGCTCTACAAATGTCCCCCTAATTGGCATGATTGTAAGGACTACTCATGTGAACATCCCATGGTATTCACACATTGCCATCACTATTGCTGTGGGGCTAGTGTTACGGCTCCCACAGGTCCTGAACCTGAATATGTGCAGATAGAACCATTCCTAGCATCCTTAGGATCCCTGCTGCGGTTCACTGGTGTGTCATGCTGATCCCCCCTCCTTCAGCCTTTATGCAGGTGCATGACAAGTACACCCTACACATGTGTGTCACTTTGCAGTGTCCCATACATTGAACACCACATGTTACAGCCTAGACCCAGTTGATAATGTGGACTACTGCAATGCCTTATGCCATAATGTATCTCTGCAGCAGTTGCCATTGTCCTACAGGTATATGAACTGGTGTTGCAATGAATATGGGTATTGTTCCGAACATGTCCCTACTGTAGACCATGTCTCCCACCATTATGTTACTCCCTGTGGACACATTCTGCAATGACAGGATGTTAGTTATCATGCAGGAGTCTGACATACCCTTCCAATACCCCATCATGGTCACCCCTGTTACGCCGTGCATTTCACAGCAACAATACTTGCACATGTACAGCATGCATTCAGGGTAGGTGTGTTAGATGTGTGCATGGAATATACCATCACCATTACATGCCCGGTGTGTTTGCAAGCATTTACATAAACCATACTCACCAGCTACAGGCTGCTGCCTTGGTGGTATCCCGGAGGGACTACATAAGAGGGTGAGAGATGCAATGTCAGTGGGCACAACTGTGGCAGTGCTACAGGGTGGGTGCAGTATTACAATACATCAATGGTACATTTCCACAATACTACCACATCTGGACATCTGTTTATCACTACAATGCAGCAACACAATATATCTATGACATGTCAGATATGCATGATCTAGCTGTACTGATGCGGAGGCCAGTGTGTGGGTGCCACCCACTCCACAAAGGTGTCCAGCGGTTGGTGGCTGGCTGGATGGGCAGGGCCACAAGGCTGGCCAGGAGCTCCTCCACACATGTCTGGGGGGATAGATGGCATGGCCCCTCCTGTGGCAAGGTGACTCCCCTGGACTGCTGCAGCATGCTGACGGGCATTGCGAAGCAGGTCAGTACAATGATGCCGGACCTGATCATAACTGCGGTTGTGCAGTCTGACATCATTGACCCTGTGGACTAGGTCATTCCACAGGGCGGTCCACTCCTGCTGTTCATGGGCAGCCCTGCCAAACAGCACTGGGTAGTGCTGGATGATGAGTGTGATAAGCACATCATTCTCAGCTGTCAAATAGGTAGGCAAGCATGCATGTGACATCTTGGCTGAAAGACATAAACATGGAAACAGGTCTGAGCAACTCATACAGCAAGGTTACCACAGTTTGTAATACACATCTCTGTCACCCCCCACCATATCAGCTTCAACAAACTGTACACACAACTTATTAGGTATGGCTACAGCTTACCTACCAGTGGGACAGATATTGTATTGTACCACACTTTCTGCTATGTGATTGTAGCCATGTTCCCTGTGTGGACACTATCATTGCTGGCCTGTTACAGACTATTCACCGGCATGCCATTGTCAGTGCTACTATGGTTCCATATATGCCTGTATTATGGCTGCTTTGTGGTTGCTGCACATCTGACATTCTATGTTATTGGGGATATCTGTGCATGCTGCTGGACATGTTCTGGGATTGTGTAGACTGTTACTACCAACATATGTTCTATAACAGTGACACAATAACATGTATATGTACTATTGGCCAGCATAACCTCCTCTCCAAACCCATCTGCCCATGTTAACTGGCCACATCACATGTGTGTCCCAACCTAGGGCCTCCCCATGTACTGGTCCAGCAATACCATCAGGTGGAACCAACCCAGGGGGTGTTGTCCCACCCTGGAGGCACACACAGACATGTTCCTGTCCCCTGAGGTCAGGTCCAGGGTCTGTTCCATGCCGGGCTCCAAAGACACATGTGGGATGTGCTACATCACTCTGAGGCACCCAGTACACATTCACATGGCTGACATACTCCTCCTGCTCAGCCTCCAGGCCAGGCACCTTCAGGACATGGAATGCTGTTGTGAGTTGCAGTGGGTGAGAGGGCTTGTTCTCATTGTGCCCATAGTGGGGCCCATGGGGCATCCACATCACAGACCACACACACCATCCAGGGTGTTTACCCTCCACATGTGTCACATACCACCCCTGTAGACTGTTCTCTATATCTACCAACCCTAACCATCTCCACAACTATACTTGCCATACTTTCCATATTCCCATTGCATACTTCACAGGAGAAGGCAATGTGGTCCCAACAAGGGATTAACATGTGACATACCCATTCATGTTGCAGACACTGCCAGCTGCAGATATATGTGTGTATTGCTATGTGTGCTGTTGCCTCACACATAGCATGCATCACTGTGGTGGTAATATAGGGGACATGTATTTACATATATATGTGTTGTGTGTGTGTGTGTGTGTGTGTGTGTGTGTGTGTGTGTGTGTGTGTGTGTGTGTGTGTGTATATATATGTAGACATGTGCATATAGGTATATATCTATATATGTGTAGATATATGTGATGTATATATGTGCTCATATATATGTCTACACATGGATATCTGTATATATGTGGGCATACATGCTGATATCTATATATATATATATATATATATATATATATATATATATATATATATATATATATATATACATATATAGATATGTTGTATCTGTTTAGATATTTATATATATGTATATATATATATATATACACACACACACACACACACACACACACACACACACACACACACACACATACATCTGCATGTTGGAATACATTCCCTGTGCTGTTGAATGACTGGTCTGGATGATATGTTTGTATAAACAGCAAGGTTATGTATATCTGAAATGGCTTAGTGGTAAATCACTTTGGTTATGGTATGCAGGGTTCTGGGTTTGAGCCTTGTAGAGGCTGTTTATTTTGTTGCTGGGCAGAACAAGGGCAGTTGGATATAGTGTGATTAAGGCACTTTTGAGCAGTTGTAAGCGGGTTTGCGCGGGTTTGTGTAGAGGTAAGCACTGCTAACTTCCGGTTACAGTTTCTTGTACTCAGTTAGCTTCTAAATTGCTTAACCAGTGTAGGCATTGCTTAAACTCACACAAACAGGCTTAAACCCGCTTACTGCTGCCTAAAAGTGCTTACTCCTGCTTACCCCCGCGCTAATTTCTTTAAAGAAAAAAAAGGGTTGATAGAAAGTTGAAAAAGGCACACTAAGAGGGAAAGACAGTAGGGAAAATAGCTAGGGATGTGTAGGAAGGGTGTGGGAAAAGTTCATAGCTGCCTATTTCTTCTACAGCAACACCTGTGCATATGCACGTAATTTGCAGGTAGATTTGGACACTGAAACCCCTGGGAGGGGTTGAGGACAACAATAATAAGTCGTGATGCCAATTAGACCAGATTACATGTGTCTAGTGGACACGTGTGCAAAATGGACAGCTATGTATGGGGCAAGTTTTATTTTGGGAACAAATTGCCCTTTTTTTAGGTAGGAGTGGGATGTTGAGGAGGGATAGTAGGTATATTTGGGGAGGTAGGTTGGGTAGGTTAACAGACAGGACAAACAAGATGCATACAGGGGCAGTTTTTGACACATGTGGGGGGTAACCTTGATGGGGAGGGGTATTGGGAAATCGGAAGCCCATGAGCCCCCTAGTGGACACAGTGTGACTGAGGTCCCCACCCATGGGCAGTCACCACTGTGCCTTCACAGCCCTGAAGGTGGCTGTGCTGGAGGCTGAGTTGCAGAGCCAGGCTGATCCTCTAATCGCGACAAGCGGCCCTCGAGCTGGTGTAGCAGATCACCAAATTGTTGGTTGAACTCGCTACTCACCACAACCTAGACCTGGTGATGGGTGACATGTTCCTGCCCATATCCACTCCCGGGGGGTGTGCCCCATCCCCTGAGGCAGTTCCATCTGAAGGTGGTGCAGGACCAACTGACAGAGAGGTCCCGGGTTGCGGTGCCACAGCCAGCTGAGGTGGGACAGGTGGGTCCGCTGGGACTGGCCTTCCCAAACATGCTACAGTGTTTAGATTTTATCATCATATGTGGGTTAGTAATAGTCAACACATTCCAGGGTTAGGTATAACAGCATGCATAGATATTCCCATTAACCCAGACACCAGATATGGAACAGTTGCATAGCAAACAGAACACATGCATATATGGGACAACAGTGGTAATAAGAACAGCATGCAGGTACATTGATGGCACCATGCCACCAACATTGGAATAATTCAATATAGCACATGCATGGGAACAATTAAAATAGTTATCAAACAATTGGACATTATCAGAACACTGGAGTCATTACATACCGGTTGGGGTGGATATGTTGTTTATTGTTGGAGATAAGGTGGGGGGAGAGAAAGATGTCAATTAACAACTAGTATATTCCTGTAGTCCACATTACTTTCCTAGTCAGTGCTGTTATCTGTACCTTACAAGTCTTACTACACTACCCTATAGCCTTAGTTTGGACAGTGATATGGCTGTCATCATCGTTATACCTGAACTGATTTTACCTGCAGTATACACCTCTTACCTGGTATACCTGTGGAGGGAATGTTTGTTAACACTAACTGTTTCTACACATACTCCCAGATTCTGGGTTGATGTTGTGCACATAGCTATGCAACTCCTTCTGCACATACTCTGGCCATGTGTTGACCACACGCAAGTGTACCAGGACATATCTAGACTATTGCCCTCTTCAACCGTTAGTGACTTGACACACACATTTCCATGCTTTCCTACAGAGTTATATTATGTAGCACAATGTGGGCGACAGTGATCAGTGATACTTTATTATTCAATGAAACTGCAACACTCACAATTCCCTACAATACCAGAGTAAACAGTACCAGTACAGGGTATAATGGTTTTTATTTCTCAGCACGGTCTTCGTATCTGACGTACCTGTGGGAGCAATGTTTGTTAGCACTACCTGAATGTTGCCATTTAAAGTTCCAGATTACACATTAGTATTATGCACATACATCTCACTTTGTTGCTGTACAGACTCTGGTCACAGCTTGACAACATGGGGGTGTAGATAGGGCATACTTGGCTTATTACTCTCCTAACAGTTTTGGGAGTTGCTGCAGTGACAGGTTTGTTCTCATGGATGTTTGATAATCACTTGTATTCCCTGTTTGTTGGCTAAATATCTGGGATCATCCCACAGACCTACCAAGGGGACAGGTGGACAGGCAGTAGATATGGGCTCATATACTGGACATTCTGGTCTTATATGTACAGTTGTAGGGTATGGTTCTGTATGCAGCCTACTTCCACTCCCAGGATTCAGACCATGGCTGTGTTTGCTACAACTTAAACACTGTCCATCAGAGTTGTGTGTGCTATATAAATATTGTTGTATATCTCCTATCTGCTTTCTGTGTTATAATTATCCTGTGATTTTGCATTCTGACCTTGTATTACAACACTCATACAGATTTCCTAGTCAGTTATATTTTGCAGGACAGTGTGGGCGACAGTGATGAGTAGTACCTTATTATTCAGAGCAACTGCATCAGTCACAATGCCATACAATACCAGTGTAAACAGTACCAGTATAGGGTATCATTGTTGTATTTCTGGACATAGTGTTGGTATGTGACAGACCTGTATGAGAAATGTTTGTTAGCACTACCTGAATGTTGCCACACACAGTACCAGATTCCATATTAGTGTTATGCACATACATCTCACTATGTTACTGTACACACTCTGGCCACAGCTTGACAAGATGGGGGTGTAAATGGGACATATATGGCTTCTTAGTCTCATAAGGTTTTGGGGAGTTGCTAGTGTGCCATATTTCTTCTCATAGATGTGTGTCAATCAGTTGTATTTCCTGTTTGCTGCCTATATGTCTGGGATCATCCCACTGATTTCCCAGGGTGACAGGTTGACAGGCAACAGATATGGACCACTCTAATGGACATTCTGGACATATCTGTACAGTTGTGGGGTATGATTCTGTATGCAGACTACTACTACCACTGGTAGGATTCGAATCATGGCTGTGTGTGCTAAAAAAACAGTTCACATCTCAGTTGCATGTGCTATTCGGGTTTTGTTGTCTGCCTTTTCCAAGTTTTCTGTCTATGTGTCTCTCAGTTGTACTAAATGGCCTCTGGGGTTTACACCAGTCATATACAGGCATTCCTACATATTCTATTTATGGTGCACGGTGTGGGTAACATTGCTTATTACAATAGTACTATTACATGAATGCAAATCTACATTACCATATGATACCAGAGAATACACATGCAGCCCAGCAGTTAGACCTTTATTGTCAGGCTATTACGCTTTTATTTACATACATACTATATGAGTCTTTTCCTGCCATATTCTCTGGTGTATGCAATACTTGCCTTAAACAATACAGGTTTTATACAAGCAATTAATTTACTAATACTTTTAGATTTATTTCCTATGACAGTACATGCAAGAGTATTACTGACCTGCCTCACATCGCAACCTCTCCAGGTGACTGCTATGGACCTCCTGGTTTGTGGCCCATGCTACTGCAGCTGTGGAGGACATAAGAGGAATATTTAGCCATACCAATCCATGATATACATGAGCTGGCAATTATTACGCACTTAGTGGGGAGATACTTACACACAGCTGGGACATCCCCTGCCGTTCTAGCCTCTTGGATCCACTGCTCCAAGAGGTCCCCCTTACGCCGCTTCAGGCCTGCTCACCAGTTTGGGGTATGCCAGTGGCACTGGTGAGGTCACGGGCGAAATCATCCCAGGCATCCACCTTATATTGGGAACCCTGGTACTGGCCCTGCAGCAGTCTCTGTTCATGGTCTTTGACAAAGAGTCCTGCCATGACTCTATACTCCTGGATGTACCAGCACTGTGCTCGAAAGTGCACACCCTCTCCCCTTCCTGACATAGTGCTTGTAAGGGAAGCTACAAGTTATGAGATGTATTCCCGCCTCTTGGGTTTAAGTAAGGCAGATTTTCCACACTTTTTCGTGAATGGCCAGTTTTGAAAAGGCTAAGCTATGGGCAAACTTGCTTATCTAAGGTTGGCATTGTTTAAAGAGATATAACACCGGGCACATTGAGTTATCTGGCCTACACATTGCTTACACCTCCTAAGCTGGCCTGTGCAATGCTTAGGGTTGCTTACATTTGACTTTGCATTATATTTCCTATCTGGTATTGATTTATTATTCATTACATCTTATATGTATGCCTCGTATCCATGATTCATGTGTACGTACACTGTATGGGGTCCTTGTGTTTTATTGGGGACTTCAACACTTTATTACAATTACACCTGACTTCTGAGCTTACTGCAGTACTCCAGTTCTCATATTTATGTTATGTAGTTGGTTACGGAACATATATCTGTATAATGATTCCTTTCACAGCTTCAGTTTGATTTTACTATAGTGAAGACTTGTTTGCTGATAAATCATTCTTCTGTACTGTATGATGGCTTAGTGGTTAACTGCTGCAACTATAGTGTATAGGGGTCCTGGGTTCAAGACCTACAAAACTGTTTTTTTTTTGTTGATGAGTAGAACAAGGGCCGTTGGATGCAGAGTGATTAAGGCACTTTTGAGCATTTGTAAGCAGGTTTGTGTGGGTTTGTGTGATGGTAAGCACTGCTAACCTCCGGTTATATATGCTTACAGAGAGTTAGCTTCAAACTTGCTTAACCTGTGTTCGCATTGCTTACCCCCGCTCAAACAGTCTTAAACCTGCTTACTGGGGCTTAAATATGCTTACTACTTCTTATTGGTGCTTAAACCTGCTTACTAGTGCTTTATTCATTATGACACTGACACCTCACATGTGCAATGTGCATTTACTGCAGTACTCCAGTTCACAAATATATGTTATTTAGTGGGTTATGCAACAAAAATATTGGTCATAACGTGCTTTGCCATGGAAAATGGAATGTGGTGCAGTGGGACTCAAACTAGGAATGCCTGTTCGTAAGGCGAATGCTCTGCTCACTACACTATTGCTATGCTGCTTTATTTGCATATATCTTCCTTGTTATCCTCTTCAGCCATTTAAGCTGCATTAGCCGTAGCTAAGCAATGGGCACACCCATGCACCTATGGTTAGCTTTAATCAGATTTAAAAAAAAAGGTGGTTTGTTCATTTTATTTCTGTATACTTGCTGTTGTACATGAGGGGGACTGTTGGGGATATGCAGACACCTATGAGCGGTCTCGCTAATTTCTTAGCCATTTCTGCTGTTATATCATTGCGAGGGTGTGTATATTCTGAGAGCTCTGCTTTCAGACACTCCCCTGCACTCTTACACGCTCCATGTAAGATTAGGTGCTTAGGCAGGGCACCTCATTAATATGCATGGCACACTGCCATCCTGTTCCTAAACGGCCGCCTCCATGCAGGACTAAGCTAGTCCTGCATGGAGGAATAGTAAATCCAGGGGAAGATCTCAATCAATCTGGAAAAAATTAAACTACAGTCTTATTCAGTAAACCCAAATAATATATATAGAATAGCCATTAGATCAAAACAATATGAATAAAATAAATCACATTAAAGTGATTTTTATCTTAAGAGGTGAAAAAATATCAAAATAACAAATCTAAATGACATATTACGTTTTAGTAAATACAAAAAAATGAATAAAACAGAGACAAACTTTGATAGTAATGAACTAATAGTTTTTGAATGAAAATATACATTATAAATTAACTAATAAACATAAAAGTAAAATTGATTAGTCCTTTTCTTTTAAAGAGTTGAAATACCAAATTAAACATCTCAAAACCAACAAGGCTCCAGGATTAGATGGTATCATCTAGAATTGTATAAACTGCTACCTGACAATATTTTAAAAACATTATTGAACATCTTTGAAGAAGTTACAAGCTCTGCAAAAATCCCCCACCCCCCTTGGAGATACTTTATAATTACACCTATTTTAAAATCTGATAAAGATCCTATGTCATGTGCTTCTTATTGCCATATCTCACTTTTGAGTGTAGATGGCAAATTTTCATGTCTATACTAGCAAAAAGGCTAAACCATATAGGATCATAGGATCAAAGGAGATTACTATTCTAATGACCCTAAGGCCCTTACAAGCTTAGCCAAGTTTTACCCTTATTTCCATGATCAGCTCCTATCACCCCTGTCTAAGAGGGACATAGGTGGAACCCCTGGGGTAAATTTACAGTTACCGATCCAATCATCCAGATTGCATTTGAAGAGGGCCAATGAGGTGCTCTGCTTGACATGAAGTGGCAGTCTGTTCTAAAGGTATGGTGACCTCTGGGAGACAAATATGTCCCTCCAGCAGGTTCTATTAATGTCACATACCAGGTTAAGGCCATTAGAGTGAGTAACCCGTGCACCATTTGACTTATGTATATACAGCATTTCCAATAAAGCAGGGTCAAAGATTGTCATATATGCAAGGCAGAGATCACCTCTGAGCAGTCTGTATGAAACAGAATAAAGTGACAGTGATTTCAGATGATTCTTATAGCAGAGGTGTTGAAGACCTTGAATTTTCCTTGTAAAGAACCTTTGTGGTCTCTCCAGTTGCTGCAGTTGCTTGGAAAGGTACATACCAAAAGATGCATTGTACTCAATTATTGGCCTGATGAGGAAAGAATACAGGGAGGTTATAACTTCTTTTGTTTTCTGGAGGCAATGCCCTTACTTATGAGGTCAGCAATATAGAATGCCTTTCTTGCCAGTGTGGAGACATGGTGATCAAAGGTAAGTTTGCTGTCAACCTGTGTGCTCAGGTCTCTCACCAATGAATGCATGCTTAGTGTGTTGTTATTGATGTGGTAGTTAGCAGAAATGTCACTCTTACTGAAAGGGATGATAATACATTTTTGCATTGAGTTTAAGGCCATGACTTTGGCACCAGTCATTTGTTTGTGTAAGACCCTCTTGTAGGATGTTGACATAATTTGGAAATTCTATGACCGATCCCAGTCTGCAGTCATCAGCAAACTTTGTCAGACCCAGACCTTTAGTTTTATATTGTATTTCTGAGAAATAGATTCCAAACAGTAGAGGTCCCAGGACTGATCCATGTTAAACACCACTGGCTACAGGTCTGCTGTTTGAGGTAGATTCCCCTATTTTGAGTATATGGGTTCTATCAGTGAGCCAGTTAGTGACCTATCTAATGATATACAGGTTGATACCTAGCTGGGTAAGTTTGTCAATTATGTCTGAGTGGAGGATAGTGTCAAATGCTTTGGCTAAGTCTAGGTAGGCTGTTTGCACAGGTTTCCCTTCATCAAGGGCCTTGGTGATCATCTCGATGAAGTCCACTAGGTTTAACAGGCATGGTCTCCCTTTGATAAATCCAAATTGAGTAGGGTCAAGTGTTTGGATGTTTCCAATATCTTTGCTGATAAGGTCCATGTTGATTCTCTCCATGGCCTTGCAGATAAGGCTAGTCAGGCTAATAGGTCTATAGTTCCCGGGGTCAGTGGAAGCACCACCTTTGTTCAAGGGGATAACAGTGGCCTTTTTCCATTCACCTGGGATGAAGCTAGTGCTTAGACTATGATGGAAAGAGTACCTGATGGTGTTGCTAATTCTTATTTGAGTCCATGTAGGATGCAGCCTGGGATGTTATCAGGTCCCATGGATGCTGTGTTTTTGACCTTAGAGAGGGTGTTCATGATCTGCTCTTTTGAGATACAAGGTAGAGAACAGGTGGTAGGGATATCTTGGGATAAGTGTGGCGGGGACAGGAGAGTGAAGTTTTCACAAAACCTGTCGGCTAACAGGTTAAAAAATGTCCACAGGCTCAGTATATATGATATCATTAACTATCCATTTGGCACAAATCTGGGCCTTTCCTTTTAGGTTATGGCTGTTACTAAAGAATGACTTATGGTTGTTCTTAGTTGAGAAAGGTAATTTGTATTCATAGTTAGCTTTTGAGGACTTCACAAGAAGTCTTATTTGCTTGTTTAGGATGAGGAGGGAGTGTTTCCAGTTTATAGCTCACTCCCTCTTACTCTTAGACAGCAATTTCTTCCTCTTATTGTAAAGCCTGTTAATGGCAGTTGTCCACCAGACAGGTTTGCTCTTCCTTGAGGAGTTTGCTTTGGTCCTATCAGGTATGGCTGAGTCAATGCAGTTATGCAGGTGTTTGTATAAAGCATTGCTGTAGAACTCGTCATAGTTACCAGTTCCATCTGAGGGGGTAGCTGCAATGAAGCTATTTATACCATCCCGTGAGAGGTTATAATCTGCTTTGGAGAGGTTTTTTAGTTTAGGTGGTGCTAGGTGCGGGACAGGTGTGATAGTAACTTCAAATGAGACTGATTTATGGTCAGATCTCACCCAGGGAAGACCTCACAATGGGGATGCTACAGTGTTCCCCCATATTGGTAAGCACCAGATCCAGGATGTTAGCACCCCTTGTGGGGGTGTCTACTAGCTGGTCCTGGACATTGGAGTTAATGAAGTCTCAGGATTTTTGGGCAAGTCAGTTTGCACACAAGTTATTTCCCCTGTCAATGGATGGGTAGTTAAAGTCACCCAAAACCATGATGTTTGGATATATCTTGATAGACTCAAGTAGATGCAAATAAACAGAATGTGTGTCCTGATATATGGAGGGCATCCTGTAGCTGGCAATGACTTGAATAGGTGTCCTACCATCACTTAATTGCACTTAAAGTATCTCCAGGGAATCATGCTGTCTAACCAACCTGGAGATGTATTTATCTTTAATGAGTATCAATACACTGCCTCCTTTAGTTTTCATGCCATCAGTTTGTGGTATGAACGTGTGGAAGGAGGTGTAGTCTGATATGGCTATGATGCTATCCACAGCCTTGAACAAGGTCTCCATGACTGCACAGATGTCTATGTTTTCCAAGGTGAGGACTGCTTTCAGTGACTGCAGTTTCATGTTGAGACTCCTAGAATTTAGCAGCAAAACCTTGAGGTTGTTCTTAGATGGAGTTTTTATATCAGGAATTTTATCCTTGAAACACTGCTTAAAAAAGGCACTATGGGGGTGGCAAGAGCCTTTGCTAGTAGCCGAAATCCCAAGGGTGACAGATGAAGACCATCTCTGGAAAAGCATTGAGGTCTGTCAACCATGTCATCCCAGGCTACACATACTGTATCCCCTTGGAATGACACCAGAACTAAGCCAATTATTAAAATCAATAATTTTATGTTTGTATTGTGACATCATCCTAAGTGAAGGTAAATGCTGCTAGCTAGGCAGGCTAGGGACATACCAGCCTGAGACACATAGTCCGAGAGTCCAATCATGTCTCTCTTCATATAGTCCAGAGAGGTATGTCTCAAGTCATTCACACCTACATGGACTATAACAAAATCATACCAGAACCTGCTGTTGAGAGACTTGAATGCATGAGTGATATAGCAGATACTGGCCCCTGTCAAACAGCTGACCATGATATTCTCCTTATCCAGCCTGGTGAGAGGGATATCTGTGTGTTTCATGATGGAATTACCTATAACTAATATGTTTGGTTTTGTGTTGTGCATTAAGGACTTGACAGGTGAGACAGTGGTATGAGAGCTATTATGTGTATTGTGTTCTGCAGAGGAAGTATTATGTGTAGCGTGCTTATGTTTGTGTTTGGGAGGTCTCTGGTGTTTAGGTATGTTTCTGGTGAGGACCTCTGCATATATAAGTATGTGTGATGTGGGATTCGGTGGAGTAGGAGATGAGGTGTGCATACTGATGACCCACCCATTGTCATATGTACTCATTGGTGTGTGAGAGAGCAAGGATTCAAAGTTCTTAACACAGTTGTATCTTCCACATGTTGAGTTTGTATGTTCTAGGGGCAGATGGTTGCCAGTGAACATGAGGCAGTTACTACACCATGTCGACCAAGCTGGCTGGAGAAGCTGTGGGAAATTGTACATCCATTGTGTTAGGTAAATTTATATGGTTAGGAAGAGAGGTCACACATAGGAATGGTTAGTGGGTGAGAGGTGTGTTGGTACCTCTGAGGCTAGGCTTAGTGTTCTACCTGACAGTAGAGCTGAGCTGTGAAAACCTCTGGAGGACAACAAATAAAGTGCTAAGGGAAAATTTAACAAGCAAAATGTTTCTACTATAACCACCACCAATAACTATCACTATGCAGCAGTGGATGGTGGTGCACTACATGCAAGAAAGTGCAGATGTGGGGATTATATAAAACAGGAAATAACCCTTTAATTTAAACTAGCAAACAAGGATGCACTCTCTAGTCCAACCACCCTATATTAGATGGGACCCAGACAGCACTCTCCTCCCACAAGGGTGCAGAAAGGACTTCTCCAACAAAATGGCTTGAATCTGATGCTTAGAGGTTACAAAACAGATCCAGAAACAGGAAGCCTGGAACTGGGCTGTGCAACAGCTGAACTAGTACTGTATGCAGTAAAATGTGGCAAAAACTGTTCTGACAATTCAAACAGATAATAGAATGCAAATACAAATTAAGAGTGCAATATAAGAGCAGAAACATACACTTATAGTTAGTTGGAAGCAACGGATACCTCTGATCTTTCAGTATCTCGGTGAAGAGCTAGTTTTAGTGCTCAAGTGATACAAGGCAGTCAAGATTCCATAAGACTGAATCTAGCCTATGGTAAAAAGTGCAGAGGTATTTGAAATTTAAAATGCTTAAAATCACAGTCACAGCAGCAAAATAACAGTATAAAGGCAATTCAGTAAAACAATGTTCTCAATATAATCAGGCTACTAACAAGCAATAATAAGAGGTGGTATAAATGCAATTGAAAACTTTTAAGAACAGCAGCAAAAGCAAAATAAAGTATTAAAGTAGGGAAAGACACAGTATAAATACAATAAAATACAGTAAGAGCAGCTGGATAGAGTATAATTTTTTTTTGTCAAGTAGAAAGGGAGGAAAGAAAAAATAATTCAAGGTTAACAAGCTGGGGGAGGTCTCCCAAATAGTCTCACTGTACTCAGTAGAATGAGCTGATGCAATGGAACTGGGAGGAGTATTCAATAACACATTTATAATAAGAGGTGGGCAAAGCAAAAGCCACAAAGTTATAAGAACACAACAACAACAGGGTGGGTGGGAGAGAAAAATCAAATGGAGCCAGCCAGAGTACGTGTTCAAAAGTAAGCCAGAGACCAGTTTAACACACAAACTTTGCAACACTAAGCACAGAATTATTAAACATCACCCAGGTTAACGCACAAACGTTGCAACACTAAGCACAGAATTATTAAATATCACTGGAAGAGTTATAGCAAGTGCAAAAAATATACTTATATTAGCTTTGTATGTCAGATGGTGTTAGAAGTAATCCAAGCCAGGCAACAAGGAAGGTAGCTCTTAGATATTGAGCACAATCTTGCAAATATGTGAATATTTTATACTGGCAGGATGAAAGACTATCCCTTGGGCAAATCAAATAAGGACACAGATAGCTATTTTTGACCTAAATCAAATGGAGGTAGCCAGAGTAAATGTTCAAAAGTAAGCCAGAGACCAATTTAAGACACAAACTTCGCAACACTGACGACAGAATTATTAAATATCACCCAGTTTAACACACAAACTTTGCGACACTAAACAAAGAATTATTAAATATCACTGAAACAGTTACAGCAAGTACAAAAAATATACTTGTATCAGCTTTGTATGTCAGATGGTGTTAGAAGTGATCCAAGCCAGGCAGCAAGGAAGGTAGCTCTTAGATATGATTAATAAATGGTAGTAACTTGATTAAAGTGTAGCTATCATTCTAAGTCTTTTGGATTAAGCACTTGGGCTTCAGACCAGTTGTTTTACATTAGGAAGGTTTGTGGCATGCACTGTGGTGGCAGGACAGGTAGCTTTCATCCTTCTAAGTTGGGAACTGCTGATTGAGAGCCCAGTGTCTGTTATTCTTAAAGTGTATTAGTTCTGGTTTAAGCACTTGGGCTTCAGGCCAGTTATTTTATGTTAAGAAGGTTGGTCTGCACTCTTGTGGGAGAAGAGGCTGGACTCTGCCCTTCTGAGCTGGGAATTTCTGGTTAAAGGTTTATAGTGCCTGAATATTTGAACTGTATCTTACTGAAATTGGTACACCTTGTTTGGTGTACCATAGACTAGATCCAGGCCTGCTGAATCTAGCTTTGTTTATATGCTTGTTGTTTGTTTGCTTGTTATTTCCTGGCACTAGTGATATCTGCATTGCTTACTGTACTTATTTCCTTGTTTCACTTGAAAGAAAGTTACTGTTTGTCGCTTTTGCATTTAAGTTACCTGTAACACATTGCACTTAAGTTACCTGGCACTTGCTCGCTAAAGCAATTATATAAGTCAGCACTAAAAATTAAAAGCACTACACCCTCACTCCCCACTGGCCCTTGTTTTCAATTATTAAGGAATTCCCAATATTATTCTAGCATGTCCAAAGGTCAGTTGTCAATCTCCTCTCCGGTCCAGCTGGTGAATCTGGGAATCTTGAGGCAATGTTACAACTGCTTCATGTACACAGACAGCCCTCTCCTCCTCCCAACAAATTCCAACACATGTGAGAGATGCAACCATATAGCCAAACTGGAGGCTAAGCTCTCTCAACTCAGTACTGGCATAACCAGTCAGGAGGAGAAGGAAACCACACTCACTAAAATTCCAGTCTCACATAGACCTACCACGACAGCAAACCAAACACATAATCACACAAAAACATAGGCTCTAAATAAAGATCTGCCTAAGGAGCAGAGACCAAAGCAGACACCCAAGCAACCGCTACCCCAAAACAAAATACGCAACACATATCTCACAAAGCCAGTGTGCCGAACAGTCACAGCCCTTAAGACTAAACAACACACCTGATACACTTGTAATAGGTGACTCTATCGTCAGGCACACTGGACGTACCGCTCCCAGGCTTTATAAGGAGAGGTCACGGTGAGCAGCCTGTCGGATCCGCCACATAACACAAGCACTCAGGTCACTCCAAGGCAGTACAAATATGACTCAGTCATTGTCCATGCTGGTGTGAATGACCTGAGCCTGGACTACATGAAAAGAGACATAAAGGAGCTCTCTGAGCATGTAGCCCACCTGACCTTGAGTAGCATCTTACCCTCACCAAGAATGATGCCACAATATGAAGACAAGATGATCAATTTTAACAATTGGCTTAAGTGCTGGTGTCATTCAAACAATGCCTGTCCGCCTGAGATGACATGCTCGACAAGGGATGGCTTGCCCCCCTCACCTAGGGGCTTTGATGATATTGCTCTTGCTACCCCCATAGTGCCTTTTTAGGCAAGGCACAAAAGACAAACCCACCTCCATAGGTATCGGATAAGAAACTAAGAGTAATGCTACTCAAGTCTAAACCTCAAGATGCCTCCTTAGCATGGAGAACATCGATATCTGTGCAGTAACAAAACCTGAGCACCCCAGCACTACCAGGTTATACCTCATACCATGCCTTGGAAAGATACCCACACCTCCAGGTTGGTGGCACAGCACGAAGCATCAGAGACTATCCATGTGCAACTAACAGTGGGTAAAACTGACTTCCAGTTTATAGCCTGCTACAGACCACCCTCCCAAACCCAGGAACCCCACTCGGCCTTTCTGAGAACACTGGAAAATATGAAGGTCTCTCCAAACACCATTATATTGGGCGACTTCAACTACCCAAACATAGACTGGGAGCATTACTCTAGCTCCAACACCAAAGGTTCCTAGAATTTATAAACTCAAATGCTATGGAACAACTTAAACATACTGGACCTGATCATCACCAACATGGGGACTCTATGCTCCAGACCAAGTGTATCTCTCACTGGTAAGATCAGACCATAAACTAATCTCACTGGATATTCACATCCTGAGCCCAGAAAACCACAGTGAAAAACTAAACCGAGGTGGAATCCTTCAAAGCCCCGGCTTGTGGAAAATACAGCCCAAACCGCAGAATCCTTTATAAACTCATTCCTGAACACGAACATCAGGGATGCATGGATCATCAATCAAAAAAAAAAACCCAATCCTCCATAGCAAAATTCATTTTAAATGGGTGGCTTAAAGCAAACACACTTCTGCTAGGCTATAAAATGCCCTAGGGCAGATAGCCTAGTATGAACCTATCAACCTATGAACCTAAATGAAGATCAAGCTGGCTTTATAATAAACAGAAGAGTGCAAAACCATATTATAAGAGTTTTTTCATTAACTGATATAGCAAATAAAAACAAAAAAGAATTATCAATAATAAGTCTAGATACTGATAATGCTTTCAATTCAGTGAAGTGGCCTTATTTGTTTAAAATATTAAATGAACGTAATTTTTCCTCTAGGTTTACAAAATTAATTAATCCACTTTATAGGAATTCAGTATCTTTTGCCAATATAGGTTCCTTTCTATCTAGAGCCTTTAATATAGCAAAAGGTATGTAGCAAGGATGCCTTATGTCCCCTTCTCTAACTATAGAACCACTAACTATATAAGATCTAACCTAAATATTAAAGGCTTCAAAATAAATGAAGACTATTCATCAAAAATCCAAATTTTTGCTGATGACATATTGTTGACATGTAGTGACATAGAACACTTGCTTGCTCATATACTCAAAGCCTTGGTTTACTTTGAAAAGGTTTAAGGTTTGAAGTTTAGTCATAATAAAACTAAAACATTGCTTATAAACAAAAAAATAACCACTTTTTTAAAAATCGCATACAAATTTTAACTGGTAAAATTCTCAAATTAAATATTTAGGTATCACTATTGAATCTAAGAACAAAGATTCCATATTTATAAACTATGAAAACTTAATGGATGAAATCATATCCATATTTATAAAGTATAAAAACAATGGAGAAATCCTAAAGCTAACAAACAATTGGAATAAGCTATTCTTTACAATGGAAGATAGACTTTCCCTGACTAAAGTGATAATTTTTCCAAAAATCTTACACTATACTCAATCATTAATTCTCCCCTTCTAAAAAAATATGAGAAAAATAAATTCTACCTTACTTAAATTCTGATCATCATCATCTTTTGGCTGTTCCCGTTAGGGGTTGCCACAGCGGATCATCTGTTTCCATTTCTTCCTGTCCCCTGCATCTTGCTCTATCACACCTACCACCTCATGTCCTCTCTCACCACATCCATAAACCTTATCTAAGCCTTCCTCTTTTCCTGTTACCTGGTAGCTTCATCCTTAGCATCTTTTTCCCAATATACTCAGCATCCCTCCTCAGCATGTCCAAACCAACGTAATCTTGCCTCTCTGGCTTTGTCTCCAAACCTTCCAACCTGGGCTGACCCTCTAATATACTTATTCCTAGTCCTGTCCACCCTCATCACACCCCAGTGCAAATCTTAACATCTTTAACTCTGCCACATCCAGCTCAAACTCCTGCCTTTTTGTCAATGCCACTGTCTCCAACCCATATAACATAGCTGGTCTCACTACCCTCTTGTAGACCTTCCCTTTCACTCTTACTGGTACTTGTCTGTCACAAATCACTCCTAACACTCTTCTCCACCCACTCCATCCTGCCTGTACTCTCTTCTTCACCTCTCTTCCACACTCACTGTTACTCTGAATTATCAATCCCAAGTATTTAAACTCATCCACCTTCGCAAACTCTACTCCTTGCATCCTCACCATTACTCTATCCTCCCTCTCATTCACACACATATATTTTGTCTTAGTCCTGCTGACCTTAATTCCTCTTCTCTCTAGAGCATATCTCCATCTCTCCAGGGTCTCCTCCACCTATTTCCTACCCCCACTACAGATCACAATGTCATCTGCAAACATCATAGTCCACGGGGACTCCTATCTGATCTCGTCTGTCAACCTGTCCATCCCCACTGCAAATAAGAAAGGGCTCAGACCTGATCCTTGATGTAATCCCACCGCCACCTTATGCATCTGTCACTCCCACTGCAGACCTCTCCGCTGTCACACTACTCTCATATCCTGTACCACTCTTACATACTTCTCTGACACTCCTGACTTCCTCATACAATACCACAACTCCTCTCTAGGCACCCTGTCATATGCTTTCTCTAAGTATACAAAAACACAATGCAACTCCTTCTGACTTTCTCTGTACTTCTCCATCAACACTCTCAGAGCAAACATCACATCTGTAGTGCTCTTTCCTGGCATAAAACCATACTGCTGATCACTAATCATATTCTGACGGAGCCATAAAAACACAAGGATATCTTTATACTGAGATGTCAAAGGCTGGGAGGAAGGTGGCATTGGGTTTCCAAACACTGAGCTATATACTACTGCTGTAAGTATTAAAATCATTTTATTGTGGTTAGATTGCCTCTTGCGGAAAATCTTTACATGAGAAAATATTAATAGACAACAACAAAATTATCACAGAGTCATCTATGAAGCTGGATATCAATATATTCTACTGGGCTCTAAAAGATTTTGTTCTGAATGAAAGACACAAGCTTACTTGCATGCCTTTTATTAACCAAATTCTTTCAATCTTTAAAAGGTTTATGAATTCAAATTACCTAGTCAAGGAATTACTAATCATATTATTCCCCATTGCTTTCACTAATGCATGCTTAGTACATTTTAATGCAAACAAAATGACAGCTCTCAAGAATAGTAGCCTAATATTTTGGCATCAATTTCTTAACGGAAACAAAATACATCCTGTTGAATATTTAATAGCAAGATATAGCATAAAGCAAGGAGGCTGGTTAAATATATATATATATATATATATATATATATATATATATATATATATATATATATATATATATATATATATATATATATATATATATATATATATATACCGTACCTGTAAAGGATATATTCAGAATAAAATCAAAATATTACTAGATCTTCAAACTAAACATGTCCAAAAATGTTGGATATATTCTCTAATGTTAATAGTGGGCCACCTAAGAGGACGTCATATTTATCAGTTATATACATGATTATTAGAACTGAATGTGTTACCCAAGATATGACAATATTGAACTTCTCAACAAAATTTAACAATTAACCATTTTCAGTACTAATTAAAAAGTTATTCTTAAAATCTGCAGGAAAGCCAATGTCTTCACTTTATTAGAAAATCTATACATGGAAATTTCTGCATAGAGTCCTTCTTATAACTCGTAAAATTACGCAAATATATAAAACAGGAGAAATTAAATGCTGGAGGTGTAATGAAGTTCTTAATGCTGATTGGTTGCACATGATAATAGATTGCAAGTTGGTGACTTTCTTTTGGAGTGATTTTTGAAACTTCTCTTGGGCTCTGTGGTCAGACAGTTGCATCATTACTGACTCTACTATAGTATTTAATGCCCCAATTCCAGCAGCTATACCTATTTCTCAAATACCTCTTCTTTGGGCAATACTTGCCATTGCAAGAAAAGTTATAACAAAAAACTGGAAATGTAAAACTGAATTAGCATTTGATGAATTTGTGTGTCGAGTTAAGACTGTAAAAATGAGTTGTCAACTATAAGAAAGAGAACTTTAAACATAACTCATCAGTACATATCTTGGCAAAAGCTGAATGAGTTACTGGAAAAGTACTAATGGTAAAGAATATATGAATATTCTTATTATGGACTTTTGTAAGTAGTTATCGTTTATCTTGTTATACATTGCTTTAAATGTTGGTGGACTTGTTAAAACTAAATAAAGAGTTACAAAAATGGACTAATGGATTTATATCCATTTAAAGGTATGGGCTTACTGGAGCATGAGTCACTGAAACTTGAGCCAGTGAGCAGTACCAGATCTATAGTGGCAAGTACAAAAAGTGTGATAAATTGCTTAGCAGAGTGGTTAAGTTAGAAATAAGAAATAGAAGACAGTGAAAGAGTCAGAAAAAGAATGAGAGCCCCTAGTGAAGAGCGGAGGTTGAACTCACCATTAAATGATTCAGATGCCAGCATGAGACTCCTAGAGTATAAAAAAAATCAAAATTCCAAGGACCGTGTGGTGGAGATGGAAACAGAAGGGAGGCAAGACTGTGTGTGCGTGTTAGGGGGGATGCTGTTGGAGTAAGTAAAAATATATAGTGTGAAGTACAGGGACTGTCAACAAATGGGTGCAGAGCAGTGGAAATGGAATAGTGCACATGTGATTGTATTGTGAGCAGATAGCCGTGCTATGCATTAGTGACATAGGTTCATAGGTTCATAGGTAGGTACTAGGCTATTGGCCCAAGGGCCTATGTAAGCCTAGCCAACAAGGTTCCCCTGGCTTACGCCACCCAAGAAAGTTATTTTCCTGTGCCACTGTCGAGCAAAGGCACAGAAGTAATCCCAGGGTGTATTTCCTATTTCCCATCCACTCATCAAGATTTTTCTTGAAGAGTGCTAATGAAGAACTTTGCTTGACGTAGATGGGTAGCCTGTTCCAGAGTGTGAGAAGTCTCTGGGACAGGAATCTATCCCTCCAGCATGTCCTGTTTATTGTGGTGACAAGGTTTAGGTCCCTAGAGCATGTAGCTCAGAGGAATTGGGATTTCTTTAGGTGTAGCATGTCCAACAGGTCTGGGTTTGACATAGCTTTATATGTTAGGCATAGATCACCTTAAAGTAGGCGATATGCTACGAAGTAAAGCTGGACTTTTTTGAGGTGGTCATTGTAGGGCATTTGTTTGAGGCCAGTAATCCTCTTTGTGAGGTACTTCTGTGGCCTTTCCAGCTGCTGTAGATGTCTTGTGAGGTACATTCCAAAAGGGGTGTTGTACTCTATAATGGGTCTAATGAGTGTTGAGTAGAGGGGAACAATGACCTCTTTTTTCCTGGATGAGAACCATGATGAGGTTTGCCACATAGAAGGACTTCCAGACTACTGTGGCGATGTGACTATCAAAGGAGAGACTACTGTCCACCTGGGTCCCAAGGTCTCTTATCACGCATTTGGTGTTAAGTAGATTGCTGCCTATGTGGTAGTTCATGGGTACAGAGTTTGTACCAAAGGGGATGACACTGCACTTTTTGGCATTGAGCTTGAGGCCATGGCTCTGACACCAGGCATCTGTCTCAGCAAGGCCCTTCTGTAGGATGTCCACATTATTTGGGGACTTGACTATGGCTCCTAGTTTGCAGTCATCTGCAAACTTCATTAGCCAGAGGCCTTCTGTGTTAGCCTGTACTTCAGAGAAGTAGATACCAAACAGGAGAGGTCCCAGGATGGAACCCTGTGGTACTCCACTTGTCACTGCTTTGAGGTCAGATTTGGAGTCTGCAACTTTTACAGTGTGGGTTCTGTCAGTGAGCCATTTGGCAACCCATCTTGTGACATAGGGATTTATACCTAGTTTAGTGAGTTTAGCTATAATTCCAGAATGGGGGATGGTGTCAAAAGCCTTGGCGAGGTCAAGATAGGCTGTGTGAACCACCTTACTTTCATCTATGGCTTTGGTGACTGCCTCAAAGAAGTCAATCAGGTTCAGGAGGCATGATCTGCCTTTCACAAACCCGAACTGGGTGGGATCCAGAGTTTGGAGGTTACCAATGTCTTTGTTTATGAGTTCCATGATGATACGTTCCATGGCCTTGCAGACCAAACTCGTCAGGCTAATAGGTTGATAGTTCCCAGGATCAGTGGTGGCTCCCCCTTTGTGGAGTGGGATAACTGTTGCTGTGCTCCATTCAGTGGGCACAAAGCCTGATGCGAGGCTATTATTGAACATGGTGCTTAAGTGGGGAGCCAGTTCGCTCTGAAGTTCATGTAAAACGCAGCCTGGGATGTTGTCCGGTCCCATGGATGCTGTGTTTTTGGCTTTAGAGAGTGCAGCTTTTACCTGCATAGTTGTGATTACAGGGACTCTGCATTCTTCCTGTATAGATATGGGCCCTTTAGGGGGTGAGAGGGGGGTAAAGTTAGCACTGAACCTATCTGCCAGGATGTTGGCACTATTAGTTGGTTCTGTAATTTTCATGCCTTTGTGCTGTAACTCAGAGCAGATCTGGGTGTTGCCATCGAGATTCTTGACATAGCTATAGAATGCTTTGTGGTTGTCCTTGGAATTAGTGGGGATTTTGTTTTTGTAGCTAGCTTTGGAGGATCTTATAAGGGATCTCAGCTTCTTACTGAGGCTGACCAGGGAGCTCTTCCACTCATGGGATTTTACTCTCTTTTGCAACAGTTTCTTCCTTCTGTTGTACAGTTTGTTTATAGCAGGGGACCACCAGATTGGCTTCCTTTTTTTGGAGGATAGCGTCTTGGTTCTGTTTGGGAAAGTACGATCCATGCACTCGTGTAAGTGCTTATAGAGTGCATTTGTGTAGGATTCAGCAGTTGTAACTGTATTGTCCATCTGCATGGGTGTCATGAAGTTCACCACTTCTGTCTTAAGAAGCATGAAGGTGGTTTTGGAAAAATTTTTTACTGCGGTTTCCTTAATGGGGGGTGGGGGCGGGATGTGGATATCAAGGGTGATTAGCTTATGGTCGGATCGGACCAACGAGAAGTTGACTTCAGGTGTGGAACACCGGTCACTCATGTTGGTAATGACTAGGTCTAGGATATTGTTGCTCCTGGTGGGGGTGTGGATAAGTTGATCCAGGGCATTGGAGTTTATGAATTCCAGAAAGCGTTGAGCTAAGGAGTTGGTACACGAGTAGTTTTCCCAGTTAATGGTGGGGTAGTTGAAGTCGCCCATTATTAGGGTGTTTGGTCGAACCCTAATATTTTCCAGTACATCAAGAAAAGAGGAGTGGGGATCCTGGGGCATGATGGGGGATGTATAGCAAGCTACAATTTGGATTGCAGTTTTGTCCAGAGTTAGTTGCACTTGGATAACCTCGGATGCATTATGCTGAGCAACTAGCCTGGAGGTGTGGATATCCTTAATGAATATGGACACACCTCCACCTTTGGTGTTTCGGTCCAGGTTACATGGTCGAAAAGTGTGGTATGAGTTATAGCCTGGTAGTGCAGGGGTGCTCTCTGGAGCCTTGAACCAGGTCTCAGTCACTGCACAGATATCGATGTTCTCCATTTTAAGGAGTGCCTCGAGTGAGTGCATTTTGAGATTTAGACTTCTAGCATTGAGTAGCATTACCCTGTTATGGTGGTGAATTTGTTATTTGAACCTTGCCTGAAAAAGGCACTATAGGGGCAGCAAGAGCCTTAGCCAATATCCGAAATCTCAGGGGCGACAGGTGCAGGCCATATGTGGCAAAGCATCGTTGTCTGTCGACCATGTCATCCCAAGCAGACAGATACTGGATCCCCTTAGAATGACACCAGAAGCTTAGCCAATTGTTGAAGTCAATCATTTTGTCCTTGTACTGCGGTATCATTCTGGGCAATGGCAGAATGCTACTCAGGGCAAGGGTCATACCTGCCTGGGCTACAAGATCAGAGAGCTCTTCCATGTCTCTTTTCATGTAGTCCCGGGAGGTACATCTCAGGTCATTCACACCAACATGGACAATGACAGAGTCATATTTGTACTTGTTGTGGAGTGACCTGAGTGGGTGGGTTATGTGGCAGATCCTGGAACCCGACAGGCAGCTGACAGTAACCTACTCCTTGTTTAGCCTGGTGAGTGGGACATCAGTGTGCCTGACTATAGAGTCACCTATGACTAGTGTGTTGGGTACATTGTTTTGCCTTATTGTCTGTGGTTGAGTGGCACACTGAGTCTGTGGGCTATGTGTAATTTGGGTTGTGTTGGGGGATGGAGGTTGCTTGCATTTCTGCTTTGGAGGTCTCTGTTGCTTAGACAGATTATTATTGAGAGCATCCGCAAATGTTTTTGTGTTACTATGTGTGGATTTTGGTGTTGTATATTTAGTGAGACTATGTGATGAGTGTGGTGTGGTGGTAATGTTTACCTTCTCCTCATGACTGTCAAGTTCAGTCTTGGTTGGAGCGAGCTTTACCTCCAGTTTGGCTAAATAAGTGCATCTCTCACAGGCTGTAGTGTTGGGTGGTAGGAGGAGAGGGTTGTCTGTGTACATGAGGCAATTTCTACATTGCCTCAAGATGCCCAGATTCATCAGATAGACAGGAGAGAACACTGGGAGCTGACCCTTGGACATGCCTGAATAAAAACTATTTTCCTCTAGATAAGTGAGGAAAGTGAGTACAAGAGCTGTTTTTCTCAACGCCAGTGAGAAAAGTAAGTACAAAAACTGTTTTCCTCTAGGTAAGTGAGGAAAGTGAGTACAAGAGCTGTTTTTCTCAATGCCAGTGAGAAAAGTAAGTACAAAAACTGTTTTCCTCTAGGTAATGAGGAAGAACAAGTGCTATAGTAATTAGTAGCTTATTTAGTGCTTACAAGTTCTGAACAAGTGCTGAGCATGAACAAGCAAATTTAAGTGCTAAAACTAAGAATCCATATCTGCACTAGACGAGTTACAGGACAGAAACAAGTACAAATGCAGGCTTTCAAATCAGAAAGTTGAGAGAGATGGAAAAGATTGGAAGAGATAAGCGACACCTAGTCTTCTCCTGATATCTCGATCATTACACTGTCCTGTTTGGGAGGAAGCACTGATGATGGTGGGGTACCTTTAATGGACCATAAGGACCTATCTCATTCCACTGTTCCTGTTCCTGTCACTAAACCACTGCCACTCTCTGACTCATTCTACCATCTCTCTACATTCTGACACAAGGTCAGGTTACTGGGATATATCCTAATATGGAATAGCAGGGTTTATTTGTTGTTCTGTTTACCTTTATTGATCTCTGCATATTTACATCAGTACCTTGTCTGTTATTTTCAGCAACGCCTTGCGAATAACCAATGTAACAATGCACACAAGCAAGTAAGGATTGTCTTTGGTGGGTAAAATAGTGGACCAAGCAGAATCAGACACATAAGTGTAAATAGGAGTGATGTCGATCACTAGATCAGGCTGCTACTTTAGACAAGTAGCTGAACACAAAATACAAGAAAGAATGAGAATAGAAGAGATGTAAGAGGGGTTGGAAAAGTTCGTAGCACTGAGACAAGAAGAAAGAAAAAAAAATATGAATAAGGGAATCTAGGGTTTATGCATTGGGCAGAAAGAAGGAAAGAGAAAATGTTAGAGGGGGACAACAATAAAGAAAGGAAAGGCATCTTGCACTGCCCTATGCTGCTTTTGGGAAGAATTTAAACAGCATAAGCTAGCCATAGTTACACAACAAGCAAAGAGATCTCTGAGACCTGAGAAATGGGAAAAGCCTAAAAACATGGCGAACACAGGCCCCTGCAAACCTATATGCTATTGTACATTCACTCCCACTAGGTGAGATGGACAGAGTGGGAGAAAGGAAGGAGTTGCAGGAAACACAGACACTTGGCGGAGACTGATAAAAACTATCACTGCCATAACTGTTTGAGCATTGCAGTTTTGCCCTATAGTGCAGTGGCTATATACTTCAACTCTGAGACATGATAAGGCAGCATGGATCCAATTCTCATGAGTAGTTTATTATCACGTGCGTGAACCGAGCACTGCTCAGTTATAGATAACCAACTTAGCATTCCCCCTACCATTTCATGTGATGCAATTGAAGAGGTAAGCAATGTAATTTTTGACAATTCTAAATTTAATGCACACTTTTTTGTAGTAAAGCAATGTCTTTATAGTTACTCTATTTAAATTAATTACATAAGTTGCCTGCCATTCTGTGTATATTATATATATTCAGACTGCTAAGGCATATCCTCTTTAGCAATCTGTAATCTCTCCTGTGAGAGTTTAGTCTTTTAATCTGATGCAGCAGTTCTAAATCTCAGTGATAATCTTCTGAACCAGATATGAATCAGCAATGTATCTTTGCTGAAGTATTTTGATTAATGCATTAATATTAAACAAGAATGTCTACTTATTATAATTATGCAGTTGCCAATTCCTTTATATTATTATTATTATTTTTTCTATCATCATCATTATTATTATTGTTACTATTATTATTTGGTTATTATTATTATTATATTGTTATACTTATTATTTCTTACATATTTTTCTATCTAGCTAGATCTCTGTCATTTTTATACATTTGTTTCAGATTTATTTTTATACTTTTATTTCAGATATATTTACTATATGAATCCTACTGAAACAGAAATGCTTTTCCAGACATCATTTAAGAAGAAGTCAGTGCTCCACCAGTTAAGTAAGTAAATAATCAGCTGGTTTGTTCAGTCATGTAAGAAACACTGCTAAACTGGAATAACGCATCAGAAAAAATTCTACAAACTTTGAAATGATTTCTCCATTAAGAGAAATGCATCATTGTAAGGTACATTTCTCTACATCTAATATTATGGGGTGCACAGTACATTATTTTTAGTAAGGTAAGCTTATTCTGAAGAGAGTTTGGAACATTTCTCCTGATAAAGTCATTAGTTTGTGTTATAGACATTAAGTGTCTTTAGAAAATGACAATGCAAGAGAATTTATTTGTATGAACCTTTTTTGTTTAATTTTGAGCATTTGATAGATTGTAGCTATAGAGGTTATAATGGCTGATGAGTTCCAACATAAAGGAGCAGAAGCCACTCTATAGTCTATACCACTTGCTCATTCTCAGTTTTGTGTGCCACTAGAAGTGGCTTTTGACTTGTTTTCTGGGAAAGTGAAAGCGATTAATATTCAGGTAGCATCCAGAAAGATTTATGCAAGGGCTGCATAGTGGATTGCAGGCAGTTCTGACTTATTGCTTAGAGTTATTTTCCAACAATCTCTGTATCTGGTGGCCCTTATGATCAGCTAAACAAGTTTGTAATAAAGTGTGTGCAACTTTCCATGCCAAGGTTCTAGGAAGACATGAGTACTTTACTTTTCTGCATTACAGGTAGAAACAGCAATAGCACAGGAGTCCCACAGGCAGAACTAGCCAGCTCTTAGCACTTCACAATAACCTAAATGTTCTGTCTGTGTGGTTAAAGCCAGAGCTGTAGCTGGCTCATCTGGTGCATGCTGCCACTTCGCAGTTTGGCACCCCCTCAACATTAAGATGAGGATCAAAAAGGTCCCTTTGATTAGTATATTATATCACTGTGAGAAGTAAAACAATAAGCAAAATCAACAAATAAATAAACAAGTAAATAAGAAGGCCATTTTCTGCACTCACAGTCATGCCCCATAACACCTTGTACCTGGGGCAGATGCTCCCTTAGTCCCATCCTAGCTCTGCGCCTGGCTAAAGCATAGATGACATGCTATTTGAATGCCAGACTTTAATTACTGTATACCATAAAACATTTGCCTGAGCTATAATTTGTGTAATATCTATGATCTACCATTCTCCAATGTTTAATTCCAAGCAGTACCCATTTGGTTTGACTTATGTATGGTACTAACTGAAGCAGAAGTAAGCATTCTTACATTTGTTCCAGCCCTCACTGAGGACTGGTAAATCTAATATATATAAATGAGTATATCATGAACGGTCAACATGTTAAATGATCACGGCACAAAAGATAAAACAAAATATGTTGACTATTCATAATACAGACATAAATAAATGAAACAGATTACCTTTTCCACTGTACTAACCATAATGCTATAAAAATTTATCTCAAATTTGTCTAACTAGTGGTAGTGTTACCATATCTCTCAACTTTTAAGAGAAAGCAATCTGGACAAAGACATATTTAATGGGGGGACAAGAGACCAAAAATAGGGATAGGTTTTCAATATTGCTCTTACAAACTTAGAAAATTGATAGAATAACAGATTTTACATCAGCATGCATTTTCTGAAGAGAATGAAGTCTGAAATTCGAAGGTCTGTCATTATTTTCTGAATTCAATCCTTGATTTTATGGCAATGATTTTGGCAGAAAACCAACATTTTATGAAGAACAGACCAAAATATGAGGACATTCTGTGAAAAATCTGGACAGATGAGAGTTATGAGTGTTTCAGAAAGTTTTCTTTCTTTTTTTAAGCAAATTGAAGCACTGTTAGTGTTACACTTTTTTTAAAGTTAACTGATTCAGCTCTGAGCAGCAAGAGGTTAATTAATCCCTTTGCTTCCTGATGTCTCTGAAGACAGGAAAACACTTGCTTCCTGAGAGGATTTGTCCCAATTCATCTATTCAAAGCATAGCCTATATGATTCACAATATCTCAGAAACAATGCAAGATGCAAAAAATGTGTGAAATAAAAAAGTTGCTCATTAGAGGGTGAGCTACACAGTGTTGTTAGTAACAAAAGCCTATCTTTTGACTCTGAATTTAGATTTCAGATTTATTAAAGATAAAGAGTAACTTACTTGTCAAAATATATTACTGCTATGATTCAAGTGATATGACAGGTAGCAAACACAGTTATATTGTGATATTGCGCAATCAGTGCAAGTTATGCTTATGGTATTTTTTCCAACATTTCAAAAAGACACACTTAGTCTACAGAACCATATACATTAGATGGCAAATATAAGTGGCAAAATTATGTGCCGTAATGCTATGCATCTGACAGCAACATTACTTGTCCTGTACAGCACACACATTTTACAATAATAAATCTAATATGAAAATATAGATAATATTCACAACTGCTTTACCAAGCAACTGTTATATTTATTGAAGCCTTCACATTAAGTGTCATGTTATAATAATTATTTTTGAGTAATACCCAAAGGTTTTATCCTATCCCAAATATGACAATATCATTCTCCATTTCTGTATAATTAATATAAATATAAAACATGTTTAATATTCATAACATTTTGCAAACACTCCTTAATAAATGTAGCCCTATAAATCCCACAATGACTGCTTTAATGTGCAATCATATAATCTTTTAAATTGCATATTTATCCCTCGTACAGGACCTACCATTAAAAGGATGCTATAATATTAGAATACTCTTATTAATCATACAGTGCACATAAATGAGGTTTGGCAGCAAAACTATTTGTCCAGGGACATCTTCATTAGGGGTTAGACAAATATGATCAGTGAGAGGTAAGAGGGTGGGAGGATGAAGGGGTTAAATGGAAGGAGGGTTGATTGGGAGGAAATGAGTTAAGGGGTAGGAGGGGCTTATTAGGCTTAGGCAAGAGCAGCTGGGTAAGGAGTCACATTTTGGCATGAACTTGCTATGGCATGTTCTACGTCCCATATGACCTGTGGGTACTGGTGTTGTCAAGTAGGCCTGGGAATGGTTCTGTATGGAAGAGGTGGGTGCTTGTTAACATGGGTTTTAGGGTGTGGATGTTTATCATTCGGTGTGACTTGTTGGCCGCTAGTATAATTACATTAATTGTCTTATTCCCAAAGGTTTGTTTTAATATTAATATACCCTCTGCTGAGACTTTTAGAGGAAGCTGTGTGGGATGTGATCTTTTGCTTGGAGGTTTTCGGTTCTGGGGTTTTAAGTCTTCATCTTTGTAAGCTTGTTGGTGATTTTGTTGTGTGGATGTTGGGACCTGTGCTTGGTTAGCTTTGCTTGCTTCTGGTTTGTGTTGGCATTCTTGTTTGGTGGTGGTGTAGTAACGAATGGAGGAGTGTTGCTGTTGCTTTGTTTCTTAAGGAGAGTGGGTGCCTGTTTTGCAGATTGAGAGCTTCCCTGCAAGGAACTGTTGTTAATTGTGCATGCGTGGGTGGTGATAATAGGGGAGGCTTAAGGAAGAGCCTGTTTCATTATTGTTTTCGCTCTACCCCCCCCCATTGAAACCAGTAGACACAGTAGCACCACGTAGCAGTTCAGCCTAGTTAACTGTATCCAGAGCATGTCCTTTATTTCATTATAGTCTGGTGCTTTTGGGGGGTGTGCTGAAATATTTGGATGCATCATTGTTGCCTGTGTCCTTGATCACTTGCATGACAGTGAGAGATTTTCCATGGATTGCAGAGCTAGGAATAGGGTGAACAAACCATATTAGTGCCAAAATTAGAGTGTACCCTTAACATAATAACCATCTGTCATCCACTGTCTGTGTCAGGCTGGTGGAATTTGCAAGCCCTTTCATCATTTTTCCTTATTGAGGTCACATGTTTGCCTTGCCATGGGTGTTTTGCTGCTTTGCCTTCAGCCCAGTTTGCAACAGATACTAGGCTTTCAGAGGTTTGTTCTGGTGGCTGGGGTCTGTGGACAGTTGCTGTGGGCTTGCATCGGTGGTTGTGTCATTGCGTTCCTGAGTGGCTGGCATGGTGGGGTGAAACCATGGCTTGAATCTGTGGTCGCTTTCCTGTCTGAGGTGGGAATGGGGTCCTTGTCATGTTTGCATGGCGATTGGGTTATTTCTAAAAAAAAAAAAAAAAAAAATGAAAGATCCTAATAAAGGAATTAGTTTTTGCAGTTCATTTTCTTGGAGTGAGTTGGGATGAGGGGAGCTTTAGCGGCTACCACAATTTCAAGCCCATTCTGTCTTATGATTGATCAGTGGTAGTGATAGGGATGGATGAGGTAAGGGGTTCTGTGCAGTTGTTCCTGCTCATGCAAGGTGTGTTTGTCCAGATTGTCACAGAATGTCCTCATTTGCCTCATAGTTTAGTCTATTCTGCATAAAGTTAGGGTTTTTGAGATCATCATTAAGGATCAAAGGAATTAAGTAGGACTGTATGTGATTTTTGGGCTTGATATCCTACAGAAGATGCAAGCAAACACAAATCTGGTCATTCCAGCAATCTTTTCAGCTTATAAGAGCTATAGGTAAAATCTAGCCTGGAATCTTGGGGTGTTGTAGCTCATGTTTTTAGGTTTTGTTCAGATTACATGAGCTGTGAAGTTGATAGGTATGGGGCCAGTCAAAATGCCAAAAATGAACCAGCCAAAATGAAAGTAGGTACTTTAAGTTAACTTATGTAAGCGTGTGTACTTTGTTTGTCTGCTGAGGTAACATAACAAAGGAAATGACAGCATTTTCAGGGGTGTGTGTTTGGGGTATAAAATGCAATTTGGAGTAAGGTTCTTTATCTGAGGAAGTTCATAAATTTAATTGAATGAAAGCGATTTTGCCACAGTTATGATTGTTGGGGAAGGGCGGACATGCTGTGTGTTTCATGGATTGTGTCTTCCCGTGAGAAATGCTCCCTGTTGCTTAGTTGCCTGCTTGATCTGACATTTTGGTTTTAAGCCCAAAGTCTGAATGAAGCTTCTCATTTCATTATTATAATGGGGATAACAATATTAGACATGCATTTTAATTAAGGTGTGTTATGGAGGAAGTTAATTTGGCAGGGCAAAATGGTAGAGGTTAATTCGGCAGGGCAAAATGGTGGGTATGGCTGGGCAGGGGTATTCTACTGTTACCTTTTAGTCCACTTAGTGGAAGGGGTGTCCACTGTCCTGATTTGCTTCATTCACTGCAGTGTGCATTGCTGATCAATTCCAGGAGGATGAGTCAGGCTTGTGTTGTACAGTGTTTCCTCATATTGTACTTCATAGAATTTGTGAATTTTTGGCTAATCACTTGGATGATTTCAGTGTCAGTGTTGAGGTTGCTAAGTTGTCATACAGTTGTGTGTTTTTTTCCTTTGTATCCTTTGGAAAACAGCATGTCTGTCCCTTGTCTGGGTCCTTGCCCCCGTCTTTCCATCAGCCTGGTCTGAGTTTATGGTTGCAGAGCTTGTCCTTTGGGCTGTAGGCAGTGCAGGTTGAGTGTTGGTTGGGTTTTGGTGGGTAGCTGCCGGTGTGCCTGACAGTTGAGTTATCTGGTTGAAGTTGCAGGTGTACCTTTCTAAAATGTACGTTACTGGCAAACCTTTTATGGGGAGTGTGGTATTTTGTTGACTGCACCGATGTTCGGCTGAAGATCTACCTTGACCTCATATCCTTTAACTGATCCAGATTTTGCAGGATGTTAATTTCATGTTATGCTTCTGGTTATTCTTCATAAAGTTTGTGATTTCATGGCAAATCACTGGGACGATCTGAGGCCTGCAGTCCATAAACAATGACAGCTGAGTTTCAGACTTCGGCTTTTTCCAAAAAAAAATAAATAAATACCACAAACCAGCTTACGCTAACACATTTCAAAGTTCTTTAAAGCAGTATTTAAATCCAGATCTGTTCTGGGGGTTTTGTGCTTCTAAGTTGTCAGGTTCTGTCTGGATTTCTGACCTTAAGGGTTTGAAAGGTATGCTTTGCCTCAGACTCTTCATCTGCTTTACATAAAACGGTTTCTGCCAAGTTGTTGGGAACTCATATGAGACTGTCAGACTTCATACCCCTTTGAAGATTCATATTATGGAAAAATTTCTTAGTCTAGCAATTTTTAGTTGGTAAGACCTATATTAGATTTCTGTGTTAGGAGGTGGGGACCCATGAGGGCAATCACTGCATGGTGACATGTGTGGGACCTCTAGAGGAAGGTATGATGGTGTTATTGCTCTATGTGTGTGTTTGTGTGTGTGTTACAAAGAGACAGAATTTTTCTTTAACAGCAATAAAGATGTTACAAAAAAGGCACACAGAGGAATTACATGCAGTGCCTCCATACATGATGTTTAAAGACTAAATGCATTTGCACTAGGGATTTGGTGAGTAGAATATTTAGTAGATTTGAAGGTTTGGAGTTTTGTCGAGGGAGGATGAAGAGTATGTGCAGTATGTACTCAGGAAGACTGCCAGTCAAGGGTACATGTGTGGTCCAGCATCAACGGCCATTGGGGGAGGGTTATGAGAACTTTCCATTGCCCAGTTAAACACTAGCTTAGAAACATTGTAGAGCCACTTGGTTTTCTTGATATGGGACTAACCCCCTTTTGATATATTGACAGGCTAAAAGTGTTAGTGCCCATGCCCAAAATAATCGTATGTGTAGTTTGTTATTTGCTATCACTCTTTACAGACTGAGTGGTTATCTAATTATATATAAGGCAAGCCAGTCCAGCAGGGACACAGTTGGAATCCCAAGGGGCATTTTCTGTTTCCCATCCAGTTAACCAGGCTGTGCTTGAAAAGGCATAATGGACTCTGACGTGGAGATGAAAGCTATTCCACAGATGTTGGAGACTCTGGGACACAAATCTGCCCTGCTAACAAGTTCTATTGATGTCACAGACCAGGTTGAAGTCACGCTTGTGGGTTACTCGAGTGCACTTCTGTTATTCTACCAGTTTTTCAGGTTTGGGTAACAATATTTTCATGCTGCCTCTATTTGGATTTTTGTCACTCCCTCTCCCATTCTTCTGGCTTTGCCCCGATATGGTTTTATTGCATTAAAGTATAATGTTGATACAAGGAGTGATGGAAAGCAGTCAGAGAATGTTATTGGCCATGCATGTGTAATTCAGTTGGTGCACCAGAGGTGTCAGTAGGCCAACAGTTGGGGTACGTACATACTATTCAACTGTGACATGGCTGCAGCATCTATGGGGTTTCTGCTTGATATTTGGGTCATTTACATAACATGATGGGCTTAGGGCAAATCAGTGAGAGTCGCATTCAGAAAGTGAGTTTGCCATTTGTGTTTTGGTGTTCATACCCCATAAGAAACTTCAATATTACAAAGAGCAAGTGGAAGGAAGGGTGGGTAAACAAGTGGGGGGGGGGCTTAAAAACTGTCCTTATATTAAGGTGTTGTCATACCTTTCAACTTTATGGATTTTCATAGACTGTTCAGATCTTGCTTCATATTTGGGTTTGTTTTCATACAGTTCTGGGTTTGGCAATGAGTGGCTAAGCATTAAAGACTGACATTAGAAAATAATGACAGACATTTGAGTTTTTCACTTTACAACATTTAGAGGATACCTCAGCCCTTCTTTTATTTATGGCTTGTGAACACTTACTGCTCTAAAAGGATGAGAAGTATGGGCTTTGGCCACATTACCTGGCCTAGGAGGTCGAGGTATGTGTTTTGCTAGACCCTTTCACTTGTGTCATTGCTTGCAAGCTAAGGAATTTGGTACACATACTAATGGCTTATTATGGCATATCAACAGCTTCAACTGGGTAGGTTAAGCAGGCTATATATATTAAAAAAAGGGGGGAGTGGAAGGGAAGCCCTAACTCACTCTTACATTGGAAAGAGCTGATGGGGGGAATATGGCGGTGGGTCCTCTTGATAGCACTCAATTTTAAGATTTTAATTTATGGCAGGGCATTAACAGTTTCTTTGATTTTACAGGTCAATGATGAGGGATGAGCTAACACTGGACATTGTGCCAGTAGCTGGAATGATACTGGGCAGTGAGGTTGTAAAAGGAGGCATGTAGAGTCACATCAGTCAGTGACCTGAAGGTGATGGATGCTGCTTGGCTGGAGTGGTGAACAAGAAGGGCACAGGTGAACTATTGTTAGGTGCTCATTAAGCCATGGCAGGCATGTTGCAGTAGGGAGTAGTATGGAGGCAAGTGAGGCTAAGGTGAATGAAGGGCAGAGTAGAGGGGGTAGATGGGGTTGTTTAGGGGGAGTTTGGGATTGTCCACTGGTGGGGTGGAGTCACGATATGGTTATTATAGACTGGAATTTAGGGGGCATGGTAGTTGGGTTGTCCTTTCTGTGGAATGGTTACGCAGATGGGTTACTCAGTGGCCAGGGCTACTTTAATTGGATGTGGCATCTGGGGGGGCTGGTAGTCAGAAGAATGTATGTGATCGGGTTCCCCTTTTTGGTTAAGTAAAGAGTTGAACAGAGCATTGTAAGGAGGGGAAGGGGGTTCATTGGATTTTGCATTTGTTACAACTGTGACTGTAGGTGTGGGGGTTGGGGGGGTTGGTTTGGTGGTTGGGATGGCAGGAAGGATTATTAGAGTATTTTAACTGTTTAGTCAACTGGTGTTTTGGTTAATTATATGACAAGGTTTTTGGTTGACGGGGATTCAGTTTGGTCTACAGTGGAGAGGTACACTGAATGATGTTTGGCTTAGTGGTTAGGTTGTTGGAAATTTTGGTAAGAGTGAGGGGGAACAGCCTGGTCAAGCTGGTGAGTGGAGAAGAGGGACAGGTTTGCCATCTTCTTTTTCCCCTCTGGTGTGTGGGTGGGAAAGGAAAGCGAGCAGCTGGAGGCAATAAGTAGTCAATATAAGTGAGCAGAGGTAAGGACGCTGCTTATTTGGTTGGAGGGGTAATTCAGTAAATGGTATATGAAGTGAGTTGTTGGATGCTGCTCCATAAGTAAAGGACTTGGTGGGATGTGTAATTCAATAAATAGTATATGAAGTGAGTTGTTGGACGTTGTTTCATAACTAAGGTAAGTGAGTAGAGGTATGGACGCTGCTTACTGGGTCAGGATGAGTAAAGTCACGCTGTCCTGATTAAAATTACAGGGATGTTTGTGCCGTGATTAAAATCAGCTGTATTATATTCAGTTGTAATTAATAATATTGGTTATCAATGCCATGTTATGGAAGTTTAATAAAGGTCATCAAAGGTCATTTGTTGTGATGTATTTTATTGAAGGAGACCGGGACAAATGAGGTTTGGCAACAAACCAGTCTGTCCAGGAACATCTTCAGTAGGGGTTAGACAAATATGATCTGTGAGAGGTAAGATGGTGGGGGGATGAAAGGGTTAAATGGAAGGAGGGCTGATTGGGAGGAAATGAGATAAGGGGTGGGAGGGCCTTACAGGGCTTAGGCAAGACCAGCTGAGTAAGGAGTCACATTTTGGCATGAACTTGCTGCCCGTCCTCCCTCCCTGTCTGTCTTTTAGTGGATTGGTGGGGGTGTGGTTATCTAGCAGTCCAGTTAGGGAGGAGAAGAAGGACAGGTGTGCCCTCTTCTGTTCCCCCTCTGGTGTGTGGATGTTTATTTTAATAAGGTGGGAAAAGAAAGTGAGCAGCTGGAGGCAATAAGTAGTCAATATAAGTGAGCAGAGGTAAAGATGCTGCTTATTTGGTTGGAGGGGTAATTCAGTAAATGGTATATGAAGTGAGTTGTTGGCTGTTGCTTCATGACTAAAGTAAGTGAGTAGAGGTATGGACGCTGCTTACTGGGTCAGGATGAGTAAAGTCACACTGGGCTGATTAACATTACAGGGATGTCTGTGCTGTGATTAAAATCAACTGTACTATATTCAGCTGTAATTAATAATACTGGCTATCAAAGCCATGTTATGGAAGTTTAATAAAGGTCGTCAAATGTCATTTGGTGTGATGTGTTTTACTGAAGGGGACTGGGACAACTAATATTTGTCTGTGCTGCTGTTTTCCTATTTCTCCATTAACAACCACTGCTTTTTTAGTTTCCACTGATGTTACATTATACACACAATTTTTGTTTTATGAATGTAAATATATGAATATTTTTAATAATTTGTCGCAGTAAGCTGTCACTAGACTCAAACCCTTTACATTCTGTAACTATGTTTCCACTAAGGGTGCCTACCCAATCCTGTCAGCATGCAGACTGCAGCTAGTTTTGTAACCCATGGGCTAGTTTTAGGTGATACTAGTGTTACTATTTGAAAAGTAATATTTAGATTAATACTAGTACAGTGACCCTCAAGTAAATTTTTATCTAATTTGCTGTGTACCTGACACATACTGTTGCATTTCTGTTAGTAACACCCTACCACCCATATTAGTATCACACTCCATTTTACCTAATAAAGGATATATTAAAAGAATTATGCAGAATATGGATTTTTTTCTTACCCATCTCTAAACAAATGGAATTACTCATTCCTTGCACATCTGTCACTGATCTAACAATAATCTTCATTTCCAAAATGAAAGATCATCAATCTGTAATGATAGGATCCTTTGCAGACTGTCTCCAACTCTTATGTAGCTCAGTAAATAGAGAAAAACACAATTAAAGATGTTAATTGGCTGGCTTTGTAGGGCTAATATATGTTTGTATGTAAATCATGCTGTGTCATAAAGATGCACACAAGATATCTTAATGTGTGTGTGTGTGTGTGTGTGTGTGTGTGTGTGTGTGTGTGTGTGTGTGTGTGTGTGTGTGTGTGTCTCTCTCTCTCTATATATATATATATATATATGTATGTGTGTGTGTGTGTGTGTGTGTGTGTATCTACGTTTTGTTATGCTCAACACTGCATTTTGTTCAGTGTATGTGCTGAACAAAACACTCATTAGAAAACATCTTCATTTTTCATAAAAAAACAAAAAAAAAACTAAATTAAAAGACATTGAAAGAATTTATGTGCCTGTACTTGCACTGCCTAACATTTATACATGTACAGCAAAGGTTTGGTGATGCATTTTACCTCAATGCACTTTATTTACTTACAAAATAAGTAAATAAAAATAAATAAATAAATAAATAAACAATGCAAGGTGAATAGCATCCACCAATAAATGCTGCAAAACATCACAGATTTCTGTTCATTGCCTACCCATGATTCAAAGGAAGGTAACAAACTGAAAGTGTGGGAGTATTAAATAGTGCAGTAGGGAGTTGCAGACTGCGAGGAAGGGAAACTGCAGGTCACAGTAATGAAAGAATTCTTTTTTAGGTATCCTTTATGTATCTTTATGTCGCCTAGCAGGAAATCTGATACAGTTATAGGTTAGAGGTATGTAGCAATAGCTATCTCACTAAAAACATGCTGATCCAAAAATGATTACATGTAACCCCACCCACTGATGGAGAGGGCTTTGGCCTCTGCTGCACCCCAGGGTAAGTGCAAATCCTGACTGCAACAAGCTTATGTGAAAGAAAGTACATTTTGCATTTCTGCTTTATGCATACCCTCAAGAATATAATTATGGTCCTGTCCTGGTACTCTCTCTTTTTCCTCACTTCGTTTTACCCATGGAGCCACACACATTCTGTTAACTTCTCACAGGCAATAGGATAGTTTTGCTCTTATTTAGATCAAAAAGGAGCTGCAACCAACCCATTGTCAGCAGGCTCTGTTAATATGTTTAAATG
This sequence comes from Protopterus annectens, assembly GCF_019279795.1. Taxonomy (NCBI): domain Eukaryota; kingdom Metazoa; phylum Chordata; order Ceratodontiformes; family Protopteridae; genus Protopterus; species Protopterus annectens. The sequence goes on along the minus strand of NC_056725.1, from coordinate 954,889,208 downwards.
ATCTAATACAATATCCATAGTTTATAATTTGTCACTAGAAAAGTTAGAAATGTCCAGGCCTACTTAACCTGGTAGACTTCTTTGAGAAGGTAAGCAAGGCAATGAATGAAGGGGGAAAAGGGACATATCGTTTACCTAGACTTGTCTATGGCATTTGACACAGTACCCCTCTCAGGCACTGTGGGCAAACTCACTGAACTAGGCATAAATTCCTGCAAAACTCACTGGATCGCCAGGTGCCTCACAGACTGGTGAGACCACCTCCACCTAGAGACTGGTCACCAGTGGAGTACCACAGGGCTTTGTACTGAGTCCACTACTGTTTGGCAGCTACTTCTTGGAGATAAAGGCTAATGTCAAGGACCTCTTGCTCACCAAGTTCACAGATTCACAGATGACTGCAATAACATCCTACAAGAATATAACACAAGACAGAAGACTGGTGCCTAAGTCACAGATTAAAACTCAGTGCAAAGAAGTGCACTATAGTGCCTTTTGAGAAAACTTCTACCCAGGCAAATTACTCCATTTATATGATACCGCTAAGAGCTGACCTGATAGTTATAGATATGGGATCATATGTATACAGTAATCTAGCCTTTGTCCGACACGTAACCAGGGTAATAAGAAAATCATTTTATGTTGCCCAACTTATAAAGAAGGATATAACATCCATTCCAGGTCCAGGGAAGTTAGAGAAACACTCTCTTCACCCCTTGTTAGACCAATCATTGAGTACAATGCCCCCCTTTGGCATGTACCTGACTAGGCATATGCAATAGTTGGTACAATGCCCCCCTTTGGCATGTACCTGACTAGACATATGCAATAGTTGGAAGGCCACAGAAGCTTCTCACCAAGAGAATGCTGGGTATCAACACACTGTCCTATACAGATTGCCTTAGAGCCCTGTCTCTATAATAAATCTTCTACAGGTTGTTGAGAGGCAGTTTGTGCTTGACATATAAAGTTTCCTTAGATCCAGCCCTATTGGAATTTTTGCATATCTGAAAAATGTGCAGCATCAGAAATGCTAGAGCCAGGGATTTGAACTTTACTTCTGATGTAAATAGAACATGCTGGTGAGAAAGCTATGTCACTCAAAGGATCCCCATGCTCTGGAATAGGATCCCCATCCATATGGAGCAGAGTCCATTCCTAACTCTATTCAAACATAACTTTGATCATCGGATGGGAAATCACAAATTCTTCCCTGGGCTGGCCCCCCTCCCTTGGCTCTTATAGACAGAGGCCAACATCAAACATTTCCTCACTAACATTGGATGGATAATAATAAATTCACCCCTAGGCTGGCCACCATGTCTCATATAGACAGAGGCTGACAGGAAATATTCCCTAACTAATATACCCCGGCCACATAACTTTTTAGCAACCTTCTAACATACCCCCCCCCTCCAATTAAGATGCACATGTTAGCACAGGATACAATTGGGTTGTGATGCATGGTTAGGCTTATAAAAGCCCTAGTGGTCATTAGTCCAGTATATACCTATGAGCCTATGAACTGAGCATAGTCATGACAATTATACTTAGTTTTTTTGTATTATGATTATGATTATGTTTATGAAAACCATGGGCCCTTGAAAGTTTATGATGGAAAGATTACACAGTTACTTCTGTGATAGTATGATCTTTCCACCACTATCCATCAGTTATACCATCAGCAGAATAAGTAGGCAATCTGCTGCAATAATCTTTCATATACCATCCCATATCAAAATGAGAACTATTGTACATGGGGAAAATTTCACCTATGGAAAATAAAGTTTAACCATAGAAATGACTATATATCAACGACAGACCTCTGAATGCTTCTATTTTCTTGCATTGTTTATCATAAAACTGATCCATGGAAGTATATGAAATCAGCCATTTGTTTATTACAACACTGATCCATAGAAGTATATGAGCGCAACCATTTTGACTATTAATTCCCATAGTGGTGGCTACATCCTTGACTATCTTTATGTACCATATGTCCCTAAAGTAACTGTCCTCTAGGGTGAGCAGTTCATTTCTACTAAAAAAGCAAAACAAAACAAAACACAATCAAAAACAAATAACTGAATTAGTTCACATGTATTAGTATTCAGTGGATCCTATCTTCTTGCCAGTCTTAAGCCATTAGGTTGGGAGGGTGGTCTAATGGTTAAGGTGTTTGCCTTACAAACACAAGGCTCAGGGTTTGAGTCTCACAAGAGACAAATGACTAGACTTAAAATGGCTCGCAAGGGCAATTAGCTTAGTATGAACCTAAATATAGAGGGCTACTATGTGTGGATAAAAGAAATGTGTTTGTTTCATGAGCAAATTATTATTATTGATAATATTATTGTCATCTTCATCATCATCATCATCATCATCATCATCATCATCATCACTGTGGCAGGCAACCAGCTATAATACTGAATTGAGAATTGCAATCATTAAATAATGTAGGGGAAGCTGGGCTACTGTAGATTAACAAAAAAATTCTCTACTCCTGAGGGAGTTTTTTTATATCCTGGCAGGGAACCAAATATAGTACTGAAAATTGTAGTCACTAAATAAGTGGGCTGTAGGCTGGCTGTTGATGAAAAAAGCATGCAGTTTGTTCTGTTTAAAATTTAACTTCATTTATATGAATATGCTGGGCTGTTACCATATTGACAGTTAACAGTTAACAGTTTGTTTGTGAAACAAAGTTGAAACTGTGCCTGATTTCACCAAACATCCCTGACCTTGCCTCGTATTTTTGGTCTGCTTCACAAAAAATTCTGGTTTTCTGATAAATCAGTGAGGACTGGTCACTAAATGATGATAGAAATTTGACTTTTAAGACTTTATAGCCTTCAGAAAATGCATGTCAATGCAAAAAAAAAATGTTATTCTAGCAACTAAGTATATAAGCATAAGATTTAAAATCTTTCCCAGATTTTGGGCTTTTGTCCCTCATTATTTTTGGCTTTGTCCTTGTTTCTTTTTGCTAGGAGGTTGAGAGGTAGTATTTTTATTTTATCAAAGTCAGACAAGGTGTGCCCAACAAAGTGTCTTTAACTGCTGGGTGGGGGTGGTAACTGCTTGTGACTAAAAGTAACCTACCCCCTAGTTGCTTGCTCAGTTAACTGGCTGGCTTTGTAGCGCTAATGTTTGTTTGCATGAAATAATTATAAAAAAAACAAAAAAACTTGTGGCTACTCTTCATGTGAAACAAAGTTAAAATCACATAACTCTTACCTGTCCCTGATTTTGTAGACTGGCCCCAGTTTTGCAGCATGCTTTGGTCTGTTCCACATTAAATATGTGGCTTCTGGCATATCCTTGAGGATGGCAGTTACTAAACTTTGCATTCTTCAGAAAATGCATGCTAATGCAAAACTGTTAGTTTTACAGATTTTAAGTGTGTGAGAGAAATCTGTCTCTGATTCCAGGGCTTTGTCCAACATTATTTTTGGCTTTGTCTCTGACTGTTGTCCTAAGAGGTTTAGAAGTATTTTTCCACAATCAGATGAGATACACACAATGAAGTGAATGTAACAACGGTGTAGGCTGCGGTTTGTCTGTGTGGTTGAAAATGTCTTACTCTCTTTTTTTACTCTGTTTACATAGTATGGCTTTGAAGTGTACATGTACATATGAGGGAAACAAATTTAAACACTTGAGTTATTATGAATTTGTGTGAAAAAAGCATAAAATACAATATCTCTATGGTTAATTATGTTTACCACAATCAGATATCTAAGGTGTACATAATCAACAGTAGGGCTACAATTTGTGATTATGAAGGCTGTCTGTGAATGGGAATTGCGAACACTCACTGTCACTGATCAAGTTAAACCATCGTCAGCCTGGCTTTCCTGGAGTGGGATGCATTTGTGTAAAGTAAATGGGAATACTTTGCTGTGATCATTTTTTAATTGAAACTGGACTTTTGAGGTGTACACAATCAAGTGGCTATAAGTGGTTGGATATAGACACTAGTATATTATAATGACATCAGTTCAACTAGTCTTAAATCAAGAAGGGGAAGTCAAAAGAACATGAGCATTAATGTGTCTTCTAGTAATAATAATAATAATAATAATAATAATAATAATACAGTGTGGGGGGCCAGTGGATTGAAAACTACCCATGGTCCAAGGTGCATTTAATCTGCCACTGATGCATATATTGGGGGAGGACCTGATGATCTTTTATGTTTAATAGAACTCTGCCATAGTATTCAGCTGACAAGGTTTTTCCTCCTCTGCACTATTCGGAAAAGCATAGGATCACTGAACACTGGTATACATGGTTCACTAATGAATTTAATTTTGGCAATATTTATTAAGTCTGCATCCTTCAGTTGAGAATGCAGGATAGCTTCATTACCTGAATGCAGCAGCTTACCTCATCAAGACGTAACCGAAATTACCCAGCTTATTAGGGTTTTAGGTATTCCACTTTTGTGCCATTTGAGTTATAATGTTTGTAATTTGTATTTTAATCCTACCCTTATTCTCTCAATTGCTTAGTTTTTTTGCATACCTTATGGGGCATGGACCCATTTCCTAAGTCAGTGCATAACTGAAGTTCATACAATCAGTATTGCTTCAGTCTTTGTTGTTAGCCAAGATTGCTCTTCTCAGCACCCACAAGGTGCCCAGAATTGCTGCTTTCTGAAGTTCATATGGAGTCATATGTATTGTAACATATTAAAGATCATGTGCAAATGTATTTTACCACTTCATTTTGCTATAATTATGCTCTCATCATGTGAAGTGGGCTTTCTAATTTTAAAATATGTATTTTTATGTAAGTGGAGCTATAATTATTAAGTTTAAGAAATGTGTGTTTGCACATACTGTATGTTGAGTAGCTATCCAATTACTGCTTGATTTTATATCATCTGGTGGCACCTTCTGATGATGTCATAAGGGGACAAAGAGTGTGTGGTTCAACACAATGAGTTGAATTGAAAGGAGTCTCACTATTTTAGAAATAGATACTGAGAATCTGTAACATTCTATGTTATTGACTCTCATTATTTATCCCAAACAGTGGGGCAAATGAGTCTCGTTGATACCAAACAGTGGGGCAAATGAGTCTCGTTGATACCAAACAGTGGGGCAAATGAGTCTCGTTGATACCAAACAGTGGGGCAAATGAGTCTCGTTGATCCATTCCAGCATAGCATCTTCACCTGTATGCCAGAGCTGATACTGCTGGCAGAGGGTCAGGTTTGATATACATGTGGAGCTATATCACCATGAGGTCGTCCACAGCAGGAGCTCTACCTGTAGGGTGGCAGGGCTATCATACCTGCATTTTCCCCATCCAAGAAGAAGAGCAGGCTTGAAGGGTCACTAGTCCATCAGAGAAACTAATGTATTTTTGATAAAGAACACTTTGATAAAAGAACACATTGAGCTGTCTGCAAAGGAGTTTTGGAGATTTCTTACCCTCTTCTCAAGCCACGTATGTGCTTGGTCCAAGCCTCCTGAAGTCTGCAGTACAGCACAACCTGTATATAGAAATCAGTTTTGCAAGCAGAATGGCTTGTCACTAGGTAAATTAAGGAGTACCAAGTCCCACATATAGGTGGAGCATCCTCCCTGTATAGAAGTCCATTCTGTTTATTGAACATTTCTCATTCCAGAGGAAATTCAGTGCATGTACAACATACAGAAACATTTACTGGAAGCTATCATTGTGATGTTTTACAACGCTCTGATTTTCTTCATAAGAGTGATCATCCCATGGTAAAAGGCAATGTAATATAGTGTTATATAGGTGTCATTAAACTGTATGCCAGGCCTTATATGCTTCATTGGGAATCTTGCTCTGTTCCATTAATCTTTTTGTTGCTTTTATTTGAATGTAAATAGATTTAATTATTGACTTATTGTACAAGTGGTAAATTGATGTTACTTTGTGTTGAACTCTTCTGCAGTTTACAGAAAGCATGCTTATTGACTACCAGCTTTTTATCCCTACATGACTTGTTTTATTTTATTTGACATTTGTTAACCAGGGGTGTCTGACTGAGCCAAAAAGGCCCTTTTTCAACAGAGGCCCGGGGAGAAAAGCTCCACATAGAAAAATTACAGATACATTTAGTTATTTACTCATGATCAGTATACACATAAATTACAAAAGATATTTTTTACAGTGGTATGCAGCACATCAACAGTTACAGTGGAGAGAACAAACAAAAAATATATTAATTTAAAAATAAAGGTAATTAATAGATTTGTGGTGTACAGCTGAAATTTGGAACATAGGTAGAATACATACATAGTACACAGGTACAGTACATACATTGTAGATTAACCAGTGTTTGTGAGTAAGATTGAAAACTATTATCAAGTACTCTAGGTTTCGTATGTGTACCTCATCTGCTTTCACTAGCCTGGGGAGCAATCATGACACTGCCAACTTTGCTTGAGATGTTGCCTGATGAGGTCTTTAAAGGAGGCTTTCGATGATTGTTTTGAATGCTAGTGAGGACAGAGTTCCATTTATTAGCCACTGAACTACTATATAGTGCATCTCCAAAGCTATTGTAGCTGTTGGTGACTTCTAGTAGTAGTTTGCTTGATGATCTAAGAGGCCTTTTGGCTGAATGATGTGATGTTGTACTAGGTTTTTGAGGGCAGGACACTTATTGGGGAGGTAATAGATTGTAGGTTAGGAGGCTGGGCAGTTCAAGCCAGTGGAGCTGTCTGAAAGCAGTACAGTGATGAGTTCTGTATGAGCAATTTTCAGCAAAGAACTTCATGGACTTCATCAAAGAACCACATGACTTGGAATTGGGAGGTACATAGCAGATGCTCAGCATACAGGAAATGCAAACTCAAGTTTTTCAAACCTAACAAATATAGCACTAGTGAAGAAACTAAGGTACATCTTACATATTTTAGAATCAAAAAGCCCGCATTACATGAGAATAGGATAATTATTGCTTAAAGAAACAATATGAAATATACATTTTCACATGATCTTTAAGCATGACTGTGCATTGTTTATTTTTAGTCCTGTTGCTTCCCCTACTGTTGTTACTGTCTGGGTACCTTTCTTCCACATTGCTCTCATTCGTGTCTGCAAATCCTGCTATCTTGACATTATAATTGCTGGGTGTAGCAGTTTCACTGATCAATACCATTATTTGTGTCTTTTTTCATGGACTACTATATCTGGTTTTCTTGCTTCTGTTTTTGAATTGTTGGAAATACATGATCTCATGTGATATAAACTTCATTTGCTGATAATGCTTTGTGGTTTAGGTTTCCAGTGCTTCTCAGCTACTTCTTTATTGTAGTGTTTGCACAATCCCTGATGCAACAGTCTTGCCACATTATTATACCTTTCAGCATACAGGCCATCATCCATGGGTGTATCATATCCAGCAACAAGAACTGTAACTGTTTACATTTCTGTTTTTACAAAACCATTCCTGCGTAAAATCTTGGACAGCATGAGGTTATTTCAGATGTTTTCTATTCTTGCCCCTATATTTGTACACTTTCTAATGTTCTTTGCTTCTCTTCTGGTCCTTTTCTTTATCAACATCATCACCACCTATGTTTTCCCATTTTTTACACTGGGTCAAGGTGTCATGTCAACTGTTGCCATGTCACTCACTTCAGTGCCACTCTCCTACATATGTCTGATTGTCACAGGTCTTCTCTCACACATTACATCCACCTCTTTGCTGGACACTTTCATTTCTTCTTGCCCTTTTCCTGTCTGTCAAAATCATCTTCAACAGATTGTCTTCTGCTTTTCTGTACATGCTAAATAAAAAAAGATGAGCGTTCACCTCATACAAAATAAATCCACTAAGAACCACAACAGGATAATACTCTGTCACACCGGTAGTCTCTGGATGAAATGGAAACTATCGCTTCTCTTCAGTTGTATAAAAGTAGCATTTTTATTAAAACAGATTCACCACTTTTGTCCATTCAAACGCAGAATTCATCAGAATCTGAATGTAACTTCCAGACTTTACACTTAAATACAAAGTATTTCTAGAGGCGAAGGAACTAAGATGGCAATTATTATTATTAAAAGACCTAACCCCCCCTGGTATTAATGATTGTTGTTGTTGTTGTGTCTTTTGGCTTTTCCTGGTTAGGGGTCGCCACAGCGGTCCACTAATGATTGGCAGTAGATTTTTACATGCCGAGTTGCCGGCCCTGATGTACAACCTTCAATGAAGGCACGCCCGTTCACGCATGTCTCCATACAGAAGACGCTCTAGCTGAGAATCGAACAGGACACCATCTTACTGTAAGGCGACAATGCTACTGCAGCACCACCACCGCAGTCCTGGTATTCTCCATTAATTCTATTTTGAAACTTAGATAGTAACTAGTAGCATATTTACATAATATTATTTTTGTACTGTGTTTTACATGAGATTTTTTTATGCAAGCAGGCTACTTAGATGCACTGTCTTTTTAAATGTGACTTTTTAATTAATTACTTAATTAGGCACTTTTCACGAGATTTTATTAGTAGATTTTTTTGTATTTAAGTGTAAAGTCTGGAAGTTACATTCATATTCTGATGAAGTCCATGTTTGAGTAGATGAAAGCACTCAATCTGTTTTAATAAAAATGCTAGTTTTATACAACTGAAGAGGAGAGATCATTTTCATTCTGTCCAGAGACTACCAGTGTTACAGAGCATTATCCTGTTGTGGTTGTTAGTGGATTTATTTTGTATGAGGTGAACGCTCGTCTTTTTTTATTTAGTGACTTGTTTGTGTTCATACTATGGAGTCTCTTGACAACATTCCTCCCATTTTCTCTTCCGTTCGGCGGGAAGAGTTGGACAGGCTACATTCTGAAGTGGTTATCTTAATAGGGGAGGTTACCAAGCTGATAGACTGTCTCAGCCAATTGGGAAAGCAACCTGTACCCACGTTTCAATGTTCTACATCATCACTTATGTCACTGGGAGGCGTATCTGATGACATCATCCCTAACGGGCAAGGTAAAGTTAATTTTGCAGAGAGCTTCACTTCAAATAATGCCACCATACCCAATGGTGTAAGGTTTGAGGTGGAATTGCATAATACGAGTACAAGTGGTTTAGCCAGTGTACAGCAAGCATGTTTGGTTGACAATGCGGAATATGATAGATGTGGAGCCAAACCCAAATGAACCGTACCCAAGAGGACATATACAGCAGTCATTGAAAATATACATGCTAAAGGTACTTTTCACAATTTTGACTTTTCTTCTAAACCCCTGAATACTCAGTACAGCAAAAAAAAAAATTTTCACACGTCTGGCGGGGAATTTGAGAAGTTTTTAAAAACTAATTTTAGCTTTGTCAGTTGCAGTTGCGAATAGTGAAAATTATAATATGGAGTTGGGGGAATGCAGCACTGTTAGAGAAATGATATATGTATATAGGAAAATGGCCCTACGTCCAGTCAGCCACTCCCAGTCAACAAATTTGAATAAATAAATAAGTAAATAAATAATATGTAGTGGAAAGAAAACTGGAAAAGATCAAATCAATTCAGATGGACAATGCTTATTTAAACAATTGTTTGGACTTGAAAATTGTGCCCTATGGACTTCATTTCTTTAAGAAACCTTTGGGTATTGAATTAGACAATGTATTATGTCAAGAATGTAATCAAATATTTTACCTATTTGGGTTTCAGTTTATGTGATTTTTAATCAAATGTAATGATAGTATCCATCACTTCTGACTTGGTGTTCCCTCAATAGGAGAATTTGTACTGGAAACAGTTTGATATTGTTAATAGCAAATTTGAAAAAAATGTTTAATAAGAAATGCAAGAAAATAGATAGAGACTTAAAACAATATCCTGAAAATTGAATTTATCCATGGAAAGTTGACAATATAGATAGTGAGGATACAAATTCTGAGGAAGGAATGAAGCAGTACTATAAAAATCAGAGACCAGCATGGGAACACAATTCAAAAAACTTACATCCGGAGGGAAAATGGGGGACAGACAGACCTTGTCAAGGCCATTGGGATTCAGGTCAATGTAACCAGGTATCGAAGAGCAAGGGACCCAAATGTAGGGGCCCAAAAGGGGAAACATCAAGGAGAACAGGGACCAAGCAATAATTAATAGTGAAAATGTAGTTTATTCATATAGAAATTTTAAAATTTTTAATTACACTTCATAGAAATTGGAAAAGGAACATTTTTCACTATTCTCCAAGGGAATGAAATTTGTCCCTGCTACCAAATTCAACTTAGTTGACACTCTGATAGAACTGAAATTATTTAATCGGAAGCTGAATTTGGTTGTTTATTTTAATAATTCTACCATGACAGAGCAGGATGACAAGCTAAAAAAGAAAAGTAGTTTTAACCCTCCATTACATCCTTCCCTTCTGGTGTATGAAAAAATCACTATGGAAGATTTGTATAAGCCACAGGACAAGCATAAAAATATGAGACTGAGATACAACTTGATGTCTACTGAATTGCGGTTATTACATGATATATGTAACAACCATCATATCAGAGTGATGAAGCCAGATAAATGTAGTGGAATAGTGCTATACAACGTCCTGGAATATTCAAATAAAATGTATGAAATCTTAAACAATACTGGTAACTACAAAACTTTATCTCTTAATGAGATTACTATAGCCCATAGGCATATAGACTTATATTTAGAAGAATTTCTTCTAAATTTGAGAATAATATTAGATTTATACAATTACTTAAAAGTTGAAGAACCGTGGTTAGCCACAATCGTAGGTGTACCTAAGATACATAAGAATATTTCACAGCCACCATTTAGACCTATTATTTCAGGAAGTAAGTGTAAAGCATTCCCTTTCGGTGTAGCCATAGACAGGTGGTTAAAGTATATATATATATATATATATATATATATATATATATATATAAAATAAAGTTGAACATCTAATTGTTGACTCGTGGGACTTTCTTGGATGCCTAAATCACAATATTTGGGACAGAAATGTAATATTTCTCACTATCAGTGTCATTGACTTATTCTCTTGTATACCTAAAGAGGCTGGACTGGATCGATTTAGCAATAGTGTGAGGTTACACTCAGGTTACTGTTGGGAGAAGACCAGTCTGTTGACTGAATTTATGTCCATAGTATTAGACAACAATTTTATTTATTATGAAGGAGAGTACTATAAACAGATTAAACGTGTGGCTATGGGGGCCTCTTGTGCCTCCATATTTGCTAACCTTGTTCTTTTGGACTAGGAAAATCAATATATCTTCACTAGTAAATACAAGATGAATCTAAAATGTTACGTCTGCTATTTGGGTGATATATTTATTTTATGGCAGGGCTCTTTGGAAGAATTAGATGGATTTGTCAACTACATCAATAATACTAGTACTTACCTTAAATTTACACACTCTTATAGTAAGGAAGGGATTGCTTATTTAGGCACTTATATATCTCATTCAGATAATGGCTTTAAGTCTCAAATTTATAGAAAAACTACCTTCACGAATTCCTATCTAGAATATTCCGACAACCATCCTTATCATCAGAAGCGTAGCATATTAAAGGGGCAATGTATCCAAGCAGCGTGTATGAAATCTGATTATTGCGAAATGATTAATGAAATTGACCATATCAGTTGTATGTTTATTAATCGTGGATAGCCCCAGAAGTTAGTCAATGACATTACATATTTTGTCAAGACGGAGTGGGGAAAGAAATAAAACCTTTATTAGGTAATGGGCTTATATCTCCTAATAACAAACAGAATGACAAAGGATTTGGTAGAGCTCTTGTGACTGAATATAATGTTTCTTCTGCTGACATGAAAAATATAATTACTAAGCATTGAAATTTACTTAGAAGTGACAATGTTACATACAAACTATTAGGAGATTCTCCCAGATTTGTATATAAAACTGGGGCTAATTTAAAGCATAAGTTTGAGACAAAGACAACCACTGTTAATAAGACTAATGGGTGGAAAAAGGGAAACACCAAAAAGTGTGGTAGATGTAAGCAATGTGTGGCCATATTGGAAGATCAATACATCATATTAGACAATGTCATTAGAACCAAAGTCTGTTTTATGAAAGGGAACTGTAACACCAAACATGTGGTTTATTTAGCTAAGTGCTGTGGCTGCCCTAGTTTCTATGTTGGTAAAACCAACAGAGCATTACGTAATAGAATATATGAAAATGCTTATCATATGAAAAAGGAGAACCCTAATAATGCTTTATACAGACATGTTGCAGACAATCCTACCTGTTCAAAATTTAAATTTGCCATTTTAGAATGTTTGGAGGTGAATCCCGGGGGACATCAAAGTACTCCTAGAGGCGAAGGAACTAAGAATGCAATTATTATTAAATGCCATAAACTCCCCTGGTATTAATGATTACATCTCCATTAATTTGGTTTTGAAACTTAGATAGTAAATAGTAGCTTACTTACATAATATTATTTTTGTACTGTGTTTTACATGAGATTTTTTATGCAAGCAGGCTATTTAGATGCACTGTCTTTTTAAATGCGACTTTTTAATTAATTACTTAATTAGGCACTTTTCATGAGATTTTATTAGTAGATTTTTTTGTATTTAAGTGTAAAGTCTGGAAGTTACATTCAGATTCTGATGAAGTCCATGTTTGAGTAGACGAAAGCACTCAATCTGTTTTAATAAAAATGCTAGTTTTATACAACTGAAGAGGAGAGATCATTTTCATTCCGTCCAGAGACTACCGGTGTGACAGAGCGTTATCCTGTTGTGGTTCTTAGTGGATTTATTTTCTGTACATGTGCCCGAATCACTGTAATCTGTTCTCTTTGAACTTAATCTGCAATTGGAGCTACTTATTTCTTTGTTGGTCACACAGTGTACATCCTACCATCCACCTCTTCATCTCCATCACCTCTAGCTTCCTCAACTGCTCAGCCTTTGCTGCCCAGGTTTTTCAGCTTTCTTTGGTGTTCTGTCATACACTACACCTGACACTATATGCCAGTTGACTGTAGCCCCTCTGATTCTAGCTATGACCTCCTCATTCGGGCATCCCTTCTCCTCAACCACACCTACCAGGTACTTGAAGCTGTTCACCTGTTCCACTATTTCTCAGTTCTCAGCATTCTTCTGATTTCCCCATTTGCTGCCTTTACAACTGTCTTATCTATACTCAGTTTTATCTCATGCGTTTGCAGTTTTGCATTCTATTCCACTATCCTTTGCTGAGGTTCTTGCTCAGAGTCTGCCTGTAATGCTTCATCATCTGCATACAGCAAATATTTTGATCTGTCCCCTCTGACATGTTTACTAATGTAGTAAATCACCAGTATGAACAGCAGTGGGCTCAGAGTTGAGCACACCCATTCCCAATGAAATCTCTCTATGAGACCAAACACTGTTCGCACTTGTGTCATGGGGTCCATCTACATGGCCTACACTAATTCTACTAATGTTTCTGGAGCTTCAGACCACCACAGGACTGTGCAGATCAGCTTTCTTTGGACCTTTCCATATTGTTTTTCCAAGTCTAGGAATACCCAAACAGACTCTTTTTTCATCTCTAGCTTCTTCTTATCTATTTGTCTCACTGCAAGCATCAGGTTAGGATGCTCATTGCATCCTAATTTGAATCCAAACTGCTCTTTTCCTATCTTATTTTCAGCTCTGTATTCCTCACACATGCTGTTTTGAGGTGCTGCCATTCTTCTTCAACTCCACCTATTTTCTCTTCTTCCTGAGGTACAAGAGCCCTGAGTAATTCTCGAACACTTGTGCTTACTCACCAGTCAACTTCTCGGTCTTCAGCTGTTGACCATAAAGCCTTCTCTGATCACTGCTTGCAGCTGATTATGGCAAACAGTGGTTTGTGCTGTGGGCTGACTGTTTCATTGGGGATGATTTTGCAATCACTGTCTCTACCTAAATGCACTTTTACTTATTAGAAGGAAGTCCGCCTGAGTTGCATGTTGGCCACTCTTGTATGAGCTCTTGTGACTGTATGTCTTGCAGATCTATGTGTTGGCTACTATCAAGCCATTTCCCAGACAGATGTCTAGCATGGCCTCAGCTTCTTTATTCCTCTGGTCCTTTTATTTATTTATATTTAGTTAATTAATGGAAACAGTTTATTTGAAATACTGCACTATTGTGATATTGTGTGTTGGCCCCTTTCTTTATATATATTTTCTTTTCTTCACTTACATTTGCCATCTGATTTTTGTCTACTTCTGATTTGATTCCTATCTCCACTTTATTCCTAAATACTTCAGCTAAATTAGTCAAAGATGTCATCTTTGACTCTTCTCCTCACACTTTAGAATTTTCACTAAATTTGGATGTCATGAGTTCAGCAAATATATATGCATGTAATCAAATTTGAGGAGTCCCGTACATCCTTCAGATTGAGAGATATATAACAATCTTGGTAATAAATCATTTGATAAGCATGAATCATGTTTCTTGATTTTATGTGTAACTGATTCAATACTTTTTTGAGCCAGTCAATCACACCAAAGCTGTAAGTTAAAACAGGAAGACAAAACTGATTTATTTGTAGATGTTAAGGCAGTCTTTGATATTAGCTTTAGCCTTCTGAAATATTCCTTATTGAGCTTGGTTCTCATTCGTTCCCATTTTATAGTCAACCCTTTGCAAATATTTAGACACTCCCTACTGCTCATTCCTTTATATCACACTCATGCCCCTGGTTGATACTTCTTAGTGCTACAGCTTTCCTTTTATAAATGTTGCTTCTGCACATTATTAAAGCCAAATGTCACTTAAGAAACCTTTAACCATTTGCAGTTGTGCTTTCATATTTTCATCTTATGAACTATACAGTTTTAAATCCATCCATCCATCCATCTTAGGTTCATAGGTCCATAGATTAGTACTAGGCTAACTGCCCTTGCGAGACATTTTAAGCCTAGCCAATTATCCCCTGTGAGATTCAAACCTTGTACTTTGTGTTTGTAAGGCAAACACCTTAACCATTAGGCCACCCTCCCAATCCTTTTCCCCATTTTTGCACATGGGGTAGGAGTGTCACTTCAAGACAAAACAGCAACTGTGACAAAGAATCACTATGGAATATCCCCCTTTGGATGTTTACCCCTGGGATACATACATACATACAAATATTTCAAGCACAGACATTAATGCCCTTCTAGCTAGCGAATATATCAAAACACTTGTTCCCATAAGTGTCCAGGCTGTTCTTAAAAATATCTAAACTAGTGCTTACTTTAATGTAATTTGGTAGTCTGTTCCATGCATCAGCTGCTCTCTCATAGAACCAGTTAGTGCACTTTTTATTCTTATAGAATCTTCTACATAGGTTGCCTGATGATTTTCTACTACTTTTTGATAACCCAAAACATTCCCAGAGATCTCTAAATGCCCTATATACCTGAATAAGATCTCCTCTTAGATATCTATAAGAGACACTGTACAAGCTCAGATATTTTAGTCTTTCAAAATAACTTAAATTTTCACATCTATGAATGCCTTGGTATATTTCTGCTGTGCTCTTTCCCATTTACTCTTACTTGTTTTCTTATATTTTTCCATATTGTTATTCTATATTCAAGTTTGGGTCTAATGTAAGCAATAAACCATGACTTTATCATTTCTGATTTACCTGACTTTATACATCTTTTTATACAACCTATAGTTCTATAACTATCATTAACCAATTGGTTGATATGATTAGAAAAACTCAAAGCTGGATCTACCCATATACCCAGGTCCTTCAATGAATCTACAGTTTCAGTCATTGTGTGCTGTATTAAATATTCACCTTTCAATTTATGTCTCCCAAATCTCATATGCTTAGTTTTGGATGTATTTACCATCATATTATTCTCCTGTTCCCAAATGGTCTTTTGCAGACATAGAAAAAACAAAAACAGGCTGCATATCCAAGAATTTTAATATACAAATACAGCAAACATAAAACCTTAGTGCCTTGGCTAAAAATGCCTTCAAGGAGTATAGAACAACTAAAAAATAAACAGCATTGTATACAATAAACAGTGATGCAATAAATATCAAATCATTTAAGTAATTAAATAATTAAATAGAAACAATTAAAAAGATACCTCCAGTTACATGTGTTAAGACCTGAGGGAATTAAAGTGCCTTACTTTAAAATATAAATTGACTCTTTATATAACAATTTATGTTTAAATGTCACAACATCACAATGCTTTAAACATATTTGTTCAAGAATAGTGCCCTTTAAACCTGAGGGGCCACTCCCATGATATAACTTATGATGCAACAAAACAGGGCTTTCACATTTTAACTTTTTGATATCCCTAACATGTTCTTGTAAACTAAGTTAAAAAGTTCTCTTAGTTTTACCACTTAATATAAATATATATTATTTTGCAGACATACCTTATCTGTAACATGTAATCAGTTTACCCAATTTCAGGTCATCTGCATATAAACTATAGAACACATCAGATGAAAATGTTAGGTCTGGATACAATCTAAACAAGTAAAGGCCTAGGACAGAGCCCTGTGGGACACCCTGACTGTAACCAATAATTACACCTGTCTGATTGCTGTATGATCATTGCCATGTCCTATTTATAAACCATGCAATGCATCTTACCAAGAATAATTCAATACCTAGTTGTAATTTATTGGTTAGTGTTTTGTGTATGGCCCTGTCAAATGCTGAAGTTAAATCTATATAAATTGCATCACAGCACACCTTTTTCATTCATAGCTGTTATTATATTTTTATAGAACATCATGTTACAGGTGGCAATAAATCTATTTTCAACATATGTATGCTGATATATGGTTTCAAGTCCCAACTTATCCAGTTCTGACAATAACTTCTCCAATATTACTTTCTCCATTATTTTTCCACAACATGAAAGTAGACTTAAAGGTCTCTATGACTCTGGATTTGTCCTACTCCCCTTTCCCTTAAAGACAGGTTTAATAAATGCATGCATGTGGTAATAATGTGTCCTTTGTCATTGCTTAGCTGCAAAGGGGTTTGCCACTGTTTCATAGTCACTGCAATGTAACTGATCAGTGCAGGTTGTATCTTACACATCTGTAGTCATTCCATTATCCATAAAAGTGTGATGCTGTTGAACTGTTTTTTTTTTTTTTTTTTTTTGTAATCTATCCATGTCATACTTAGATTATTCCCTTTTTACAGCTTTCTGTTATGGCTTTGTTTAAAAACCGATGATCCTTTGTTCAATATGACCTTCTTTTATTGCCTTTATGTTTTATTGACATAACAGATGGTTTTTTTTAGAATTTATAAACTCTATCTGCATCAATTCCAGTAAATAATGTGCATATCGTTGGAAGGCAAATTACTGGTCTATAGTTCTTAGGATAGCTAGCAGGTTCCTTCACAAAGAGGAATAATATTTTCTGTTGTAAATGTTGGTGTCTGTTTGAGATGTGCATACAGATGATTTTACACAGGACTAAATCTTATTGTACAGATGTTACTATATTTAGCCAGAAATTAGGTACGGCTTCTGAGCCTAGCTTTTATCATTTTCTTAATATTGGCTCAATTTCTCTGGCTGTTACTTCTCCCCATATTATATCCTCCATGTTACATTTCCTAACTGTTTCTTTTAATTCTTCTAAACTTTTGGAATCTTGTTTTGTTCAACAGAGTCTTTATAAGTACAACTCCAAAATGTACCAATTTATCCTTTTTTCATTGATATACTGTATAAAATCATTTTGGGTCATCAATGAATTGCATATTTTGTACTTTCCCTTTATATTTAACTAAATACCTTCTAATTTTTTCTGCTTATGCTGTTATTCTTAACTTATTATTGGAAACAGTATATTATAAATCCTAGACTTTTTTGATACTGCATTGGTTTTACTACATCTATCGTTCTAAGGATTTTTTATGATCTGTTCCCTTTTTTCTATTCATCTATCAATCTTAATTCTAGTCTTTGTTGCTTTGTTGTTTTCTGTATTTGATGCTTCCATTGTGTCATTCTTGTTATTCCGTTCCTTTCTTTCGTTACACCACCTTTTTGTGGTAACAGTTCATCTGTTATTAATTTAGGTAGCACAGTAATGCATGCTATACATTCCCGGTATTTGACATGAATTTCTCTTAATAGTTCTGATTATTGTGTTCATCAGTTTTACCAGTCTGATAACATTTTGGATCTTATTTAGTTTCTATAATCTATTTCATTTATATATCTTAATATGTATATTAATTTCTATTAAATAAAGTAGGTCTTCCCTTAGATCATTTTTTTCTGGAATGAGAGCATCTTTTTTGCTCTTTGTATCATGCATATCTTCTATAGAAAGTTCTAGAACATCATCTTATGACATATCTTCTTCAGATGCATCCTGCTTCATCTACTGTTCTTCCATATGGGGGCCTATTGGCCCATCATGCCACACCATTACCTGCATCAGAGTTGTGACTGCTTCCTGCCCCTTTGCTTGGTATTCAACTTCAACTGAACTTTCATGCAAGTCTGCTATAGAAGACACTAGAATGTCACCCTATGGTAAATCTTCAGAAGCACCCCACTACACCCGATTTTCATTTGTCAGGGGTACCATTGGTCCATCATGTTGCAACAATACTTGTGTTTGAATTTACACACTAAACTCTTCACTTCACAGATGGTCTGTTACTTCAGTTTCTATTGGTTTAATTTCTGTCTTGCTAAATTCCTTTTTTTTTTGCATTCTGTCTTTGTGATCTTATTTTTGTTATGAACTTTGTGATATTCAGATGTTTTTGCTTTTATTTTTTTTTAAATATCTTTGGAGCTGCTGTTTTTGTATTGATTATGTTGGCTTTCTTCTTTGAATAAATATCACACCGTATCAGATTTTTTTTCTTTTCCATGTCCGTGTTTCTTTTTTATACTTTTCAGAAACTTCTGGGGTTTTTTTTTATTCTTTATTTTTTCTCATTTCCTATGCCACTTCTATTTCTTGGCTGACTAATGTTATTTCATCTATATAATGTTTTTCCTTGATATACTACATTAATGAATTTAATTTTTATCTGTAGATTTTGATAGTTTTTTTGTGCAAATATTCTTTTTCCTCTAATTTTTGAGTTGAAGTAGAAGATTTATTGCATTATAACAACAATACATTATTTCTTTCTTATCCTCAGCAGTCCACTTAATCATTTCTAGGCCTCTTGCTTGGTATGTCATTTCTTTTTTTTGTGTATGTGTTTTTTGTGAACTACTTCTTCCTGCTGCCATAGGGGCCATGTTCTCCTATATGGGGCATCCTTTGTCTTTTTACATTTTCAAATAAATAAATAAATGCAGTTTGAGACCTCAGAATGAGGATCTTACTTTATGATTTCTTGTGAATTGTGAATGAAAATTAAGGGCAAATGTGGTCATGTTGAGATGGGGATCTTTAGAGCAACCTTTGGTGAAAGCTTTTAGCACTGCTTGAAAGCTATTCAGTTTGGTCCTGAAGGCTGAACATGTCTGAACGTGCACAAAACATTCTTTTGAAGGTTATCTGATAAAAAATGTTTGCTCACAAATAAATGTGCTTTTTGGTTCCCATTAGTTAAGCTAAATCATTGTTTAAAATGCACACATTGTCACAGCTAACATTTTTTTGACTTACGTATGTACAGCTCACACAGTTCTTAATTTATTGAGTATATGTTTGTAGTTTCTACATATACAGGAGACTTGCAGAGAAGTAATTAAAACATTTTACAAGCTTTAGTAATAAGAGAATATGCACATGAAAAATATCTCTCAGTTGAATGAATATTAATGAAATTCACAGAAGAGAACCATGCCACATTAACTGTAATAATAAAACTTAAAGTTATACCACTTGTCACAGAACCTAAACAACATAGTATCTCCAGCAAGTAGGCAGAAAGCAGAAAAGTCCTCTCTCTGCAAGAAATGTTCTATTTTTGATTAGGGATGCAACACAGATATTTTTTTTTCATTAGAAAAATACTGCTTTCCTTAATTAAAACTCTACAGACATGATGCCTTAGTATCAGATTAAAACAATGGTTTCAACTTTAAAATGATCTGTACTTGTCTTTGCCACAGACAGACTTCACCTTGATTTTCTTCTGTCTGATGATTAAAAAATGTGATTTTGTTCCCCAAACACTCTGCTATACTTGTCTCACTGCATCATAAACTTTTATAGGAATCCCACATCTGTGTTGTTTTGTAATGTAATTTGTCAGATGCATATGTCTTCAGTGATAACAATAAATAATGTTTGTCTGATGATTCAGGGACAGTTTGCAATCTTTACTCCAGAAGGGCCTCCAACAGAATAGATGGATTAGACTTCAATAATCCATCAAAGAGCCCATGTCTATAAAATATAAGCTTTTCTACTTTAACTTCTTTTACAAGTGTGGGCCTTGAGTTCAATATGCATTAATTTTTACTTTA
Organism: Protopterus annectens; assembly: GCF_019279795.1. Taxonomy (NCBI): domain Eukaryota; kingdom Metazoa; phylum Chordata; order Ceratodontiformes; family Protopteridae; genus Protopterus; species Protopterus annectens. The sequence goes on along the minus strand of NC_056725.1, from coordinate 954,868,780 downwards.
TTTGTAATTGTAACTAAACTTAACAAAAAACATGTTTGCACCAATTAATTTTCCAACATTCTATAAAGGGAACTTTTATGGTACTTAATTATTTGTCTAGACTAGTTTTATGTAGATCAGGTTTGATTTGACTTTTCTATAGTGTTTAAACCCTTAACTGTGTAATTTATCTGTTGGATATAAATGGGCCCATTCAAAAACAAGCATATCCTATACCTATTTTGCAGTCTTCAGAGAGCTTAAAATCAGACACAGTTCCCCTTGAATATCTGTACATCACAAAGCACAGACATTCCGGTCACACTCAGTTCTTGTAGCATAAGTATCTGACTGTGTATATACATCGTGTAATATCCCTGGTGTGCAGTATCTTAATCTATTTTAACTAACTTGTGTGGAGTGTGTGTGTGTGTGTGTGTGTGTGTGTGTGTGTGTGTGTGTGTGTGTGTGTGGGTGGGGGGGGGTCTGGCTGTCATACCTTTAATCTCCTCCTGGGGTAATGAGCAAAGACTGCAAAATGGGTGGGGTGTAACACTAGGCACCAGGAACACTTTTTAAATTTAAAATTACTTAAAAACTTTATAGAACAGCAGGTTATACATCAGAAAGAATTTCTGAACAGTAAAACATATCAAACTTTAATGTTTGGCATTATTGACTAACTGTAATCTTCTGTGATTTATGAAGAAGAGAGCAAATATAAAAGGTAAAATTAGGGATAACTCTAAAATCAGGATCAGGTATGTCGTGTGCGTGTGTGTGTGTGTGTGTGTGTGTGTGTGTGTGTGTGTGTGTGTGTGTGTGTGTGTGTGTGTGTGTGTGTGTGTGTGTGTGTGTGTGTGTGTGTGTGTGTGTGTGTATACATTAGAACAAGTGCATGTGTGCGTGGGGGGCTAAATGAGGTATACAAACTATGTGCATTGGTTATGATCACAGTTTATGTAGTCATAAGAAATGTGATCTAGAGATATGTTTGGCTACAATGAGGAAAGCCCTCATTACTCAATAATTTGCAAATATCTGAATTGCATGGTGTTATCATTAATGACAATCAGCACTTTCCTGTGGTAATCATGACTGGTAACCCATGCATCTTGTTTGTATACCTTATTCACCCCCCTCCCTGGAGATGCACAATCCAGTACATTTCTTTGTGCCAGTCCCAAGCCTGGAAACATGGGGAGGGTTACATCAGGAAGGGCATCTGGTGTAAAACCTTTGCCAAATGACATATATGAACAACAATACAGATTTCCATATCGGAATGGTTGAGGCCCGGATTAACAATGACCACCATCAGTGCTATTAGGCAACAGAGTGTTGGTGGAAATTGGGCTACTGTTGGCTGAAGGAGAAGAAGAGAGAAAGGCATGCCCAAAGGCAGGAAGAGAGGAGGAAGGTTAGGAGTGTGGTAGTAATGGTAGAAACTTGAATGTTGGCAGTATGACTGGTATAGGGAGAGAGCTAGCTGATATGATGGAGAGAAGGAAGACTGACATATTGTGCATGCAAGAGACCAGATGGAAGGGGAGTAAGGCTAGGTGAATCTGAAGTGGATTTAATTTGTTCTATCATGGTGTGGATGGGAGGAGAAATGGGATAGGGGTTATCCTGATGGAACAGTATGCCAGGAGTCTTTTGAAGATGAAAAGAGTGTCAGATAGAGTGATGTTTATGAAGCTGGAAATTGATGGTGTGATGATGAATGTTGTTAGTGCATATGCTCTACAAGTTGGGTGTGTGATGGATGAGAAAGAAACATTTTGGACTGAGATGGATGAAGTGGTGGTGAATGTATCCAAGGGAGAGAGAGTGGTGATTGGAGCAGATTTCAATGGGCATGTTGGTGAAGGGAACAAAAGGGATGAGGAAGTGATGGGTGGATATGGTGTTAAGGAGAGGAATGCAGAAGGTCAGGTGGTAGTGGATTTTGTGAAAAGGATGGACCCGCCTGTGGTGAATACATATTTTAAGAAGAGGGAGTAGCATAGGGTGATCTACAAGAGTGGAGGAAGATGCACACAGGTGTATTATATCCTATGTAGGAGGACCAGTCTGAAGGAGATTGGAGACTGTAAAGTGGTGGCAGGGAAAAGTGTGGATAGAAAGCATAGGATGGTGGTCTGTAGGATGACATTGGGATCATGAAGAGGAGGAGGAGTGTGAGGGCAGTGCCAAAGATCAAATGGTGGAAGTTGAAAAAGAATGCTTGTGAGGGTGAGTTCAGGGAAGAGTTAAGACAGGCACTGGGTGGCAGTGAAGAGTTATTGAATAGCTGGGTAACTGCAGCAGAGCTAGTAAGGGAGATGGCTAGAAAGGTGCTTGGTGTGACATTTGGAGAAAGGAAGGAGGACAAGGAGATCTGGTGGTGGAACAAGGCAGTACAGGAGAGTACACTGAGAAAGAAGTTGGCAAAGAAGAAGTGGGATGGTCAGAGAAATGAAGAAAGTAGACACGAGTATAAGGAGATAAGGAGTATGGCAAAGAGAGAGGAGGCAAAGGCTAAGGGTAAGGCATATGGAGAGTTGTATGAAAGGCTGGACACTAAGGAGGGAGAAAAGGACCTGTACCAACTGGCTAGACAGAGGGACCAAGCTGGGAAAGATGTGCAGCAGGTAAGGGTGATAAAGGATAATGAGGGAAACATACTCACAAGCGAGGAGAGTGTGTTGAACAGATGGAAAGAGTACTTTGAAGGGTTGATGAATGAAGAGAATGAGAGAGAAATAAGGTTGGATGATGTGGGGATAGTGAATCAGGAAGTCAAATGGATTATCAGGGAGGAAGTAAGGATAGCTATGAAGAGGATAAAGAATGGAAAGGCTGTTGGTCCAGATGACATACCTCTGGAAGCATGAAGGTGTTTAGGAGAGATGACAGGAGAGTTTTTAACCAGATTGTTTAATGAAATCTTGGAAAGTGAGAGGATGCCTGAGGAGTGGAGAAGAAGTGATTTGGTACAGATTTTTAAAAATAAGGGTGATGTGCAGAGCTGCAGTTACTAAAACTGATCAGTCACAGCATGAAGTTATGGGAAAGAGTAGTGGAAGCTAGATTAAGAAGGGAGGTGATGATTAGTAAGCAGCAGTATGGTTTCATGCCAGGAAAGAGCACTACAGATGTGTTGTTTGCTCTGAGAGAGTTGATGGAGAAGTATAGAGAAGGCCAGAAGAAGTTGCATTTTGTCTTTGTAGACTTAGAGAAAGCATATGACAGAGTGCCTATAGAGGAGTTGTGGTATTGTAAGAGGAAGTCTGGAATGGCAGAGAAGTATGTAAGAGTGGTACGGGATATGCACAAGGGTAGTGTGATAGTGGTGAGGTCTGCGGTAGGAGTGACAGATGCATTTAAGGTGGAGGTGAGATTATATCAAGGATCAGCTCTGAGCCCTTTCTTATTTGCAGTGGTGATGGACAGGTGGACAGATGAGATCAGACAGGAGCCCCAATGGACTATGATGTTTGCAGATGACATTATGATCTGTAGTGAGAGTAGGGAACAGGTTGAGGAGACCCTGGAGAGGTGGAGATATGCTCTAGAGAGGAGAGGAATGAAGGTCAGCAGTACTAAAACAGAATATATGTATGTGAATGAGAGGGAGGCTAGAGGAATGGTGAGGATGCAGGGAGTAGAGTTGATGAAGGTGGATGAGTTTAAATACCTGGGATCAACAGTTCTATGTAATGGTGAGTGTGGAAGAGAGGTAAAGAAGAGAGTACAGGCAAGTTGGAGTGGATGGAGAAGAGTGTCAGGAGTGATTTGTGACAGACGGGTACCAGTAAGAGTGAAAGGGAAGGTCTAAAAGATGGTAGTGAGACCAGCTACGTTATATGGGTTGGAGACGGTGACATTGACAAAAAGGCAGGAGTCAGAGCTGGACATGGCAAAGTTAAATATGTTAAGATTTGCACTGGGTGTGGCGAAGGTGGACAGGATTAGGAATCAGTATATTAGAGGGTCAACTCAGGTTGGATGGTTTGGAGACAAAGCCAGAGAGGTGAGATTACATTGGTTTGGACATGTGCTGAGGATGGATGCTGGGTATATTGGGAAAAGGATGCTAAGGATGAAGCTGCCAGGTAAGAGGAAAAGAGGAAGGCCTACGATAAGGTTTATGGATATGGTGAGGGAGGACATGCAGGTGATTCGTGTGACAGAGCAAGATCCGTAGGACAGGAAGAAATGGAAACAGATTATCTGCTGTGGTGACCCCTAATGAGAACAACTGACAGAAGAAGAAGAAGACATAAACTGCCCCTTTTGGCTGCAACTATTTCTGTGAGCACAGGAAAATGTCTTATCTTAAATTAGAATGGCAGCATAACCATTTACAATCCTTTTTTATATTCAGCATCTACAAACCATCCCTCTATAGCATCAAGAAGTGTGGGTCCATTTATATTCAAATCTTCAAGAAGGCTTAACTGGTCTTGAAGAGGTTGGTCACATCCCTTGTTTACTCTGTCTTCCCTGGTTAATAAAAGTTATTATTGGTGGGGAGATAAAGGTTATATTACATATGAGAGTAAACTGTAGAGTGTGAAAATTTTCATGGTTAAATGATGGCAGAAAAATGAAAACCATAGGTGAAAATGCGATTGTGGAGAGCAGTATGTGTTATAAGGACTATCAAGTGTTACAGTAGCCATAGCAATGGTGATAAAAATATTGATTCCACTGAATATTACAGAATTAACAATGTGTGGCGGAAGAGACAATATTTGACTGTTGGGGTATCTCTGTATTGTTGGAAGAAGATTACAGGTAATTGAATCTATTAATATTGGATTTTTGCATGCACAGCTGGTCATTATGATGCTAATTAAGCAATGGGTGACAGATGCATGAAACAAAATGGAAGGGCAGGGAATCAGGCAGAAAATGTTGATCAGCAGTTGGTTGTAGTGGAGAATAAAATTTGTAGAAGGAACATGAGATGAATTGGAATGTTGGAAGGAGGAACACTGGATGTATTGTAGTCAGTTAAAACTAATATTACACCGGACAGGCTGTACAAAGTCATTACTGGGAATTCAATAAATGTGTCAATTTCCATTGACTATATTGAAGAGGTATTATAACAAACTTAGTGTTATTCTAATGCAGCTAGTGATGACATATACGAAATAGCAGAAAGATTAGATTTTATGGTAGTTAATGGTAGCGAGGAAGAAAATTTGTTGTGGCAAGTCAGATGGTGCTTGAGGATCATAATTACATAGAAGCAACCATTTAATGGAGACTGCAGTTCATAGATGCTGTGAAGGAATATAAGACACCTAACCTGACCTATAAGTTTACTTAGACAATGGTGTTTAAAATATCTTCTACAGAAGGAGTGTTAACATTTGCTAGCGCAAAGGAAACAATGACTATGTTAAAGAAATGTAAGTATGCTCATTTCATTACGTAATGGAGATCAAATCTTAACGGAGCTCAATTCAAAGTGACTTTGTGAGCTCAGTGGATGTTGCAGAGGAATGGGAGGAACATAAAAATGTGAGGGGTGTATAATTAAGATGGACAGAGGTGATATGAGAGGCTTCCTATCTCTGTGGGATTACAAATATTGTGAAACATGCTACAAGATAAATCTATCACCATCTACCCATTTAGTGATTGGCAAAAAATTCTATTGCCTAAACTTGAATATGGTCTGCCATTTGAATTAATGCACTTAGCCCATTATGACCATAGAGTTTAGATTGCTGAAAACAAAATCTGCAGATTTATAAGACCCCTTGTTTCAACATTACAAACAACTTGGAACTACTAATTTGCTGTCTGTACCCAACAGAGCAGCAGGTTTTCTTTGTAGATTAATCTTCTTAGTATTAAATCAAGATTACCACTCCCCTTTTGACATACTACTCCCAATTCTAGGAAACATATATGGACTTGGACATTCTCAATATAATTTTTCATTGGTATGGCATCCATTTAAATCTGGTTTAGGGAGAAGATCCTTCTCGAAAATTACACCTACTATCTGGTGCTACTTGCCTTGTGAAGTTAAAAAGTCAAGAACAATTGCAAGCTTTGAAGATGCTTTTAAAGAGCATCTCCAGGAATAATCTATACGAAGCTGATAACTTGACTATGGTTAACCTCATAAAACAACACAAATAAAATACTAAATAAAATAAAAATACTGCAAGGCTGAACCCACCTCCCTATAATCAAATAGCAAATATATAAAGAAAGAAAAAATCCCTGATGATTATTGTGGTGGAAATATTACAGCATATAAAGGTTATGTTTTATTTCCTGATTGTTTGAGATTTAATATAGCCCCACTGCTATGAAGACGTTGACCTTTTAAAGCATTTTGGTAGGATAATGGAAACATATCATATAACTAATTGGTAATACACTGAAAGATTAACCATTGACATCAAATATGTTTTCATGGGTCTACTTGTAATTCCCATTGACCAGAATACTGAAGATGAATATCCCAAGATGAAAATCATGAAGTTGTGAAAAGCTGAATGGTGACATTTTTCCATTGTAAGTAAACAGTTGGCCACTGCAAAATGGAATGCACACCAAGGCCAACATGCTCTTTTCACCACAGTAGTGCAATCCCAGAGCTGGTATATTGAGTTGAGGGGGTGTGGGGGTGCAGTCTCCCACCTATGTGGATGTTACTTCCCTCAGCATGTGTTCTGTATAGCATTGGACAAGTGTTTACTTGATACATGGTACAAAGCCGATGTCTGGGTGTTCGTGGGTACGTTATTTTCATTTTGGGATGTTGAATATGTCAGTATTCTGGTTGTCAGTAATTAGAAGTAGACCCGTTTTCATATGTGTGCCACAAGTGAGTGTTCAACAATGTAAAAACAAACACTGAGGAGCAGATCCTGCATATCTGCTATGCATATGTCATAGGGTAATACTGTAGTGTGAGCTTGATACCGAATTTTTGCCAAGTATTTAATGAAAAGGGCTTATATGTAATGTCAGTGAGATCTAATGCAGTCCCTATGTCACACAAAGTTAATTTATTCTCTAGTATTACGGCATGATATGAAACATACTGTATATCTAGTACACCCAAACCTGTCAAGCCTTAACTTCCAGAAAATGTTTTCTAGGCTGCATTAGTAGAGTGCCTATAAATGAATGTTAGATAAAAGTAATGTTATATATTAGGAAATTACTACTGTAATATCATCTCCTTATTTTTTCTTAGGATAAAGCAATAGTATGTAATTTTTGGGTCATACATTTGGTATAATACTGTGAGAAGTTAAAAATCAACATGATTTGAAGGTGCTACCTAATTGGCAATCATTAATATTTGTGGAGATGGCAGAGATAGCAGAAGTAGGTGTAGATTTATTACATAAATACTGTAAACAAGAGAGATGTCTGCATGGATCGAATTTGACAGTGTAATGTATCTAGATAGACATGAGTAAAAGCATAAAAGCAATTACTAGGAATGTTTTACCAAGAATGACGTCATTAGGATCTGCTGACTGTGACAAAGGAGAGTGGTGTGTACTATTCTGTGTAATGATGATAAAAGAAAGATATATGAGCAAAGAAGTGAATGGAGATGGGTGAATGTCAGCTGGGGTGAACGTGTTTTAATTATTAAGCGCAGAAAATAAATATGACAAGGATATCAAATGGTGTTTTTCAATGTGTGAATTAAAAGGAAAAGTATATGTGATCTGATGGATAGAACAGGCTAAGTGCTTGACAGCAGCAGTAGTATGCCAGAATGGCAAAGTGATTTTTCTGGAATTATATGAATGATGACTGGAAACATAGCAGCATGCTAATGCTGTACTTTGCATGTGCCCTTGCTACAATTACTGTAGCTAGAAATAGACTGCAAACATTCAGGAGGAAGAAGATGTCAGGGAATTTGGAACATGTAATGAAGGAAAGCAAAGCGAAAGAAAAGAAGATGTTACAGCATTTTATTTTCAGAGGGCAATATGTCTTTTATTTTTACTTGTACTTTAACAGAAGAGTTTGAGGATATTAGTGACATGCACCTGTTATACATATGTACTCTAACACAATGAATATTTTTTAGTAAGAGGAGAGTAGTATTTAATGCATTTCCAGTAAAGGGTAAGAGTATATTTAACATGAATATGTACATATTGGAATGAGTATGGAATAATGAAGATATTGATACAATTAATTTTCTTACCTCTTTTGGTAAAATGTGTGATGGCCTCTCTACTCTAGGCCGGTAATCAAGGAGCCTCAATCCTCACCACAGACATTGGTGAGAGACAGTGGCTAAAAGCAGGAATGAATTTACACAGTATTTTCAGATGCAGCTCTCTGCATCAAGCACATTTTCCCCCAAGAGCACACAGGGAACATGCCCCAGACTTGGGACTAGACTCTTTGTCTCTCCAAATCCCAAATAGGACTCACTTTGGAGTACTGTACCCCAGTTACAAGTAACTGACACACCCAGACCTGGATATTTGATTTTCGCACACACACACACACACACACACACACACACACACACACACACACACACACACACACACACACACACACACACACACTCTCTCTCTCTCTCTCTCTCTCTCCTGGGAAAGGCTTGTACAGATTTACTAGATATCCCTCTTCTGCCCAGACTATAAGGTAACCATGTTGCCACCAGTAAACCACTCTCAGTCTTTTACAAGGGTATCCAATTATACTGAGTAAAATTAATACTAATATAAATGGTCGAGTGTAATCACTTTTTGGAGTAGCCACGACATCACTAAAATAAGCGCAAGTACTCTCAACATGTTAAATGTATTCTCTAAAAGACAGGCCACAATGAATGTATAAAAATATTTAATAATAAATAATAAAATAGAAAACACGAGAATACTAAATATCTAAGTACAATATACATCAGAGTTTCAATCACAGTGGAAATACAAATAACACAGTTGGAAAGATTCAAACAGATGCAGAAAAACAATACTTAACTAATCTTGCTGTATTTCCTGACTGTCTAAAGAATAACTGTTCCCTGACTAACTTAATTAATACAGCAAGACAAAATTAGATGCTGAGATGTTTACTTCCACAAGATGCTGAGATGCTTACTTTCACAAGGCAAGGTGATGAGCTTCTAACTAAAACTGAACTGAATTGTGATAACTCAACTAACTGACTGGGATAACCATCATGGATCTTTATATCAAGTTCCAAAGAAAACAAAACAAACTACTGTGAGAGTTCCACCCTCTCGGTGCGGGTTATGGAATGACATCACATTTGATCACCTGACTCTGGTACAATACAGACTCAGAGCTATGCTAAGATCTGTTGCAGTATCTGAAAGCTATAGAACAATTTCAGAAACTTCTACTCTTCCCTTCCAGAATTCTTTGTTTAAACATAAACATTTAATGAGTTATAATAACACTGTTGATACATTTTGAACAAAAGCATCTCTACAAGTCAGTGTGACAGTCAAATGACACAAAATTATTTACAAAACTCCAGCTAACTATGCGGGCATATGTTACACATGCACTGCCCTATTCTCCCTGGCACAGATTGCAACACGCCACATCAACACATCTCCCCCCTTTGAAGACTCAAACTAGTTTTTCAAGTGACCCCAGAAATATGCTGCTTGAGAGAAATGGGCCTGTCTAGGAACACATTAACCTATATTCTATCTTGAGAGTCCATCTGCATTGGCATTGCTGTAATCTGGACTGGCTAACACAGAGGGTTCTCCCAAAGCCCCTTTAAGCTTTTGGAATGCCTGCTTGCAGGCTGAGGTCCACACTACCTTATCTATCCTGTTTTTCCTTGTCAGGTCTGTGAGCTACTATTGTACTATAATTAGGAACAAACTTTCTGTAGTACCCCACAGTCCCCAAGAATGCTCTCACTTGCTTTTTGGCAACATGGGTAGGCCATGCCTGACTAGCTTCCACATTGTCAGGTTCTGTCCTAATGTTAGCACTCCCCACTCTATGTCCCAGGTTGGAGACTTCTGCCACACACACCTGACACTTACTGAGCTTAGTGGTCTGCCCAGGACCTCCCTGACATGCTGAGTCTTCATTATGTTAACATAGTACAATTTGTGCTCCTGCCTCCTGCCTAGCAGGTTTATCATGTAATTAGCATCACTGACCTTCCTTACCACTTCAAAGGATCCCTCTCAAGCTGCCTGACATTATTGTCTCTGACAGGAATAAGCACCATAACCTGCTTCCCACAACATACTCTCGGGCTCAAGCATTCTTGTCATACTAGACCTTTTTCTGCTGTTGGGCTTCTGGCAGGTTCTCCTGAGTGAAGCCCCTGAGCTCCTTAATAGTCTTGTCCTGAGGTTTAGGACATATGCCACAACAGACTTCTTGTGAGATTCACACTCACCCTCCCACTTATCATGAATCAAATCTAAAGGCCTTCTCACCCTATCCTCAAACAGCAACTCAAAGGGTGAAAAACTTGTCGGTTCCTGGGGTATCTCTCCATTATGCAAATAGTAGATGGGGCAAATATTTGTCCCACTCTCTCTTAAACTGGTCTGCAAATTCCTGTAGTATGGTCTTAAGTGTAGAGTTTAATATCTCCACAAGACCATTAGTCTGGGGATGGTAGGGGGTGGTCTTTAGGTGCTTCACCCCACAAGGCTTCCACAGACATGCCAGCAGGTCTGACATGAAATTGTCATCTCTGTCAGTCAGTATTTCCTTTGGGAAAGCTACCCTTCTGAAAATGACTAACAGAACATTTGCCACCTTCTCTGCCTCAATGGAGGACAGAACCACAGCCTCAGGGTATCTAGTAGCATACTCTACTACCACCAGGCTATACTTCTATCCTGTTAACTTGGGGTACTCAGAGGCCTCACAATATCCATCGCTACCCTCTGAAATGGCTCCTGAATCACAGGCAAGGGCATCAACAAAGCTTTGATTGACCTTGTCCCCTGCCTTGCCTACCTTTTGGCACTGCTTATAGGTGCTACAGTACCCTGTTACATCCTTTGCCATCCCAGACCAATAAAATGTCTGCATAATGCATCTCTTGGTATGCTTTATGCCCATATGACCTGCAAATGAAATGTCATGGACTATGGCTAGAAGTGGCAGATGGTAGGATCTTGGCACTAGCAACAGTTGTCTTACCTCACCCTCTAGCCCTTACTTAAGTTTCCACTCCCTATACAGTAACACTTTGTTTCATTATACAGACTCCCTTTTCCTTGAGCATTAGGTGTCTCCTTAGCTACCTCCCTTAAGCTTTGTAAGGTAGGGTCCAAAATCTGAGCCTGTCTCAACTCTACCTTTGTGACCTTTCCCAGCTCCCCTTCCACAGGAAGCCTTGCATCTCCTGACAGTGGTACCTCACTGTCAGCCTGGTTTCTACCACTCACCTCTATCCTTGCAGTCACCCTGTCCATGGGTACATTAATACCTACCAGCAGCCATGTCTTACTTTCAGGCTCACTGCTACAGAGTAGCTCCCTCCCTGAAATAGCCACATCATCTGCTCCAGCTTCATGTGTGGGGTCTGTCTGGGTCTCCCCCAGGCTTCTAGAACTACATGTCTGTCTCCAAGCCCAACTGCATGTCACTGCATGTCCACAATGTATTACGTTATGAAAATTATTCCCAGGCACAAAGTTGGCAGTGCAGGAGCCAACACCTGAGGAAGTGACAGAGGATGCCTAAGGATACCTAATCGGAAATTACCTCAGAAGCAAACCCCATTGCATCTGGGAAGTACTGTGTATTCTACTGTAGGGTTGCACACTGTTGCAAACTATTTATGATAGTTTATTATTTTTTTTTCATTTTATTTATTATTTATTTAGTATGTGTTCATTGGCAAAGTGGACTGGTCTATTGACCCTTTCAGCCATAAGCTCAAAGAGCAGAAAATACATCATGGTCTTTCAGTCAACAATATTATTGTATGCAAAATAAGTAAATAGTAACATTCAGAACATAGTAAGATCTCTCACCTACAGCAGTTTTAAATGGAGAGCAGACTAGAGAAAAACCGTTGTCCTTTGTACTTTTGAATAGATAAAGATTGTATTACAAAAGTAGTCTCACTGTTAAAGGGGGGCAGTGACCGTGTTTTAACACCTTGTAAATTTAAATGCTTAGAAAAGAAAAGTAGCATTATGAGGCACTAAATGCCATTTGGAATTTTTTAGCAAATTGCAATGGTGTATCTGGGGGTCTGCTATTAGTAAGAATTTGCAGATTCTATTCACAGCAGTCTGTATTCTGTAAGTATTGTGGGCTGAACGAATAATGAGAAAAGGAAGGCCATTCTCAAGTTTGGGTTTTAAAATAATTTTAGCAATGGCCCTGTAAGCAGCAGGTGAAAGGAGGTGACTGATCTTGTAACATAGTTTTAATTGAGCAAGGACTTTATTGTTTACAAAATCTGCTTTTGTGGTAAAGGAAAGCGTAGGACTGAGTATTAGGCCTGGGTGCCTTTATTCAGTGACATTAGGTATTATGCTCCCATTAAGATCTGTTAAGAGAATGGAAGGAATTATGGGTAATTTATTGGCTGAGGCAAAGACAATGACTTTTTAGGGTTAATTAACAAGTTTGTTAGTAGTGGACAGGGTGCATAACTGAATGAAATGGTCCTGTAACCTAGCTTGCAGGTCAACATGGTTAGCACTGAATTGCAGGAACAGCATATCATCTGCATAACTTAGTAATTTAAGATTTGGTAAGTCTAAGGGTAGAACATTAAGAAACAGAGAAAAGAGAAGAGGACCCAGCACAGACCCTTGTAGTGTACCTGTATAAAGTTTACCAGCAGTAGAGGATGAGACAATGCTAAGGTTCTATTTTAAACAGCTGCAAAACCATTAAATATTGCTATCACCAAAGATGAGTCTTTTGACACTGTTGAGAAGAAGGACTCCAAATGTTCTCTCCATCTGGCTCTGTAAAACACCATATGAAGCGTTGTCACCTCTGACACATACTTATAAAGTAGTGTACTAAGAGGGCAACAATATCCAATTGGGCATCTCCATACACTCCTACAGATTCCTGAGAAACGTTGTAGGTAGTTGAGGACACATGACTGCAGTTGTGTGCATTCAAGAATGCTTGCAGAGAGGCATATAACACAGGGTTGAGTTCTCTCTTGCTGTAGGCATATTGTTTATTCTTGTTGTAGGCATACTGTTTATTTTCTCTTTCACTGTCTTTGCCAGCTGTGAGGATTCTGAGCCTAATTCTAATCCTTGCTGTGATGTGTAAATTTGTAGTTGTCACATTCAAGTCACTTTATAGTTACTGTCTTCAATAAATCATTACTTATTGCATTTGCTTTTGCTGACTTTTACACTGTCATCTGCTGTATGCTGCAGGCTCTCTTAGCCTGATTCCAGGCATAGCTGTACACTGCTGACTGTCTCACTGTCATCTGCTGTATGCTGCAGGCACTCTTAGCCTGATTCCAGGCATAGCTGTAGACTGCTGACTGTCTCACTGTCATCTGCTGTATGCTGCAGGCACTCTAAGCCTGATTCCAGGCATAGCTGTAGACTGCTGACTGTCTCACTGTCATCTGCTGCATGCTGCAGGCACTCTTAGCCTGATTCCAGGCATAGCTGTAGACTGCTGACTGTCTCACTGTCATCTGCTGCATGCTGCAGGCACTCTTAGCCTGATTCCAGGCATAGCTGTAGACTGCTGACTGTCTGATCACTGTACAGCAGCTCAGCCAAATCATTTATACTAAGCTGTTGTGGTGGTACCAAGCCAGTCTGGTAGTCACTGATACACATATCCATTAGTTGTTACTATACTCTGTAGAACAGAGTGTGTGTATGTAACTTTAAGAAGTATTTCCAAGTGTAGGCATGTGCATATAAATACTGAGCACGTGCAGGCAGCAGTGCAGTTTTAAGAGAACAGCTAGAGTGATAACATATATGAGTCAGTCTGTTTATGAGTTTATTTAAGTTTAAGTTACAAAGCCTCATTCCTGATGTGTTTGGGTGTAATAAAGCTGCTTGAACTGAACTCACAACTGCTTGTCTGTTTTACCCTGACCAGATGAGCAACATGGTGTCAGAACTGGGATAGAGAGTGCAACTTCTTCAAGCCATGAGGTGCAGAGTTGACGGTGAAGGTATATTGAGCAGGTTGAACAGTGCTCAAACTATCAAAAAGGGCCAGAAACAAAGCTAAGGTAACCAAAACTTGCACAGATGATTTATTTTGCAAAGAAAATGAAATGGAGCATTTGTAAGGCACAAGACACATTATTAATCAAATAAGTAGCACAAAATGCAATATTAATCACATGAAAGGCACATAATGCATTATTAATTAAGAAAAATGTTTGAAATCGTAATATTTGATAAAACTATCAGAAATGTTTATATGGGGCTCAGAATTACCTTTGGTTTGCATAAAAAGTATGTTTAAAGTAAAATGGGTGCAAGAAAAGTGTAAAGAGCATGATAAGAGGTTAAGCGGGCATAACAAATACAATAAAAGGGCACAGACTATTTTATTATTTGGGAAAAATTATCTACGCATGAATTACCACATAAGTGGCAGTACACTAAACACCAAAAGTGTGATATGGGACTTAGGGACACAGGTGGACAGTGGTCTCACCTTCAATAACCACATAGCCACAACAGTCAGGTAATCCTTCTATGTGGCACACCGAATCACTAAGGGCTTTTCATACAGAAAAAAGGAGGTCATTGTCCCACTGTACTCATCTCTCATTAGACCAATTATAGAGTACAATGCCCCATTTGGTATGTACCTCACAAGACATCTGCAACAACTGGAAAGGCCACAGAAATACCTCACTAAAAGAATCACAGGCCTAAATCAGATGCCCTATGCTGACCGTCTAAAAAAACTCCAGCTATACTCTGTCTCATATCACCTACTCAAGAGGCGATATTTGCTTAACATACAAGGCCATGTCAAACCCAGTGCTGTTGGACATGCTACACTTAAAGAAATCCCAATCCCTCAGAGCCATATGCTCTGGGGATCTAAACCTGGTGATCACAATGAACAAAACATGCTGGAGGGATAGGTTCCTGACCCAGAGACTCCACATACTCTGGAATAGACTGCCCATACATGTCAAGCTGAGTGCCTCTTTGGCCCTCTTCAAAAGGAACCTTGATGATTGGATGGGAGATAGGAAATTCACCCTGGGGATCATGTCAGTCACCCTGCTAGACAGGGGACCAGGGAAGTAAATATTCTGGGAAGAAATAGCCAGGGAATTGTTATGGCTAGGCTTGTATAGGCCCTAGGGCCTATAGCCTAGTACCAACCTATGAACCTATCAAGATGTCTGCAGGAATATAATCAAGCACAGCTACCTGCTTGCTTTCATTTCCATCCACCCAGTTAAGGTGTACTCTGGCCAAATGTATTTGGAATGGGATCAGTCCTAAAGCTTTGACTGGAGTGGACTGCCCAAGCAAGTGCTACTCCTGTTTAATCACTGCAGGCTTCATACTGGTTATGTCAGAGGCTGTGTCTGTCCTGGCAGTGGCCTGTCTTCCATGCACTAAGATAGGATACAAACTCTGATGATAGTTTGGTACCCCAATTGTCTTCAGACAACTTACTACTGGCACATTGTTATTCTTACTTGCTGGCTCCCTCACCTTTTGTTCCCCAACTTGCTTCAGTGGATATTTGTATGCTACATGGCCCCTCTGGTTGCATTTAAAACATCTAACCCCTGATCCTGGTCACATACCTGAACTAGTGACTTCCCCTGTTACTGGTAGACTCTGTAGGGGTGGTTTAGGCTACCCACCATGGATTCCCTTATATTCATGTACAATACTGGGTATCCTTTCTTATGCAGAGATAACCTGCTTGCTAAGTAGAGATCCCCTTTTTGCCCTAGCTCATCTCTAGAGGTACACTCCAGGTCTGCCAACCAGAGTCTCATGTCCTCAAGCAAAGTATTAAGGGCTTGTTTCCTCATCAAAAGGTATGACAGTCTTTCAAAAATGGTGACCTGAGACCCACACATCCACCTATGAAAATAAGTGCTTAACTCAGAAATATAACCACAAACACTTTCATCTGCCTTGTGTCTATGCTCACAGAACTTTTTTTTTCTGTAAGTTTCAGGTGTTAACTTATAACAGTTTAATAAACATTGTTTTACACCATTGTAGTTTAAACAATCAGTATCACACAATTTAGAAATAGCAGTTACAGCTTTACCATTGAGTAAGGGGGTCAGGATCTGTACCCAGAGCTCTTGGACAACATTATACTGTTTACATATTCTTTCAAATATATGAATACAACTATAAAGACACCCCCATCTGCAAATTGTGAAAGAAATTTACTGACATTTTTTTCTTCTGGGGTCTGGTTATTCCCTTCCCTATTACCTCCATGACCCTGATGAAGAGTCAAAATCTTCCTCTTGTGTCATCGCTGTTTCTCTTTTTCTACAGCCTCCACTTGTCACAGTCTCTCATTTACTTTGATCTCCAAATGTTTGGCCTCTATCTCATGCTGCTGCTGCCTTTTCTTTACTTTAGCCTCCAAATGTTGTACTCTCTCTCTCTTCAGTCTCCAGTTCATGCTGCCACTGCTTCTCCCTTTCTTTTCTTCAGAATTTAAATGTTTGTCCTCCAGTTCAAGTCTCTTTAACTCCAGACAGATTTTAAGTCCTCTGAGGAAAAGGTGAACTGTTCTGTTTCTGAAGACTGCATATCTTCATTACCATACTGGTTGCCCTCCTGGCCACTGGTCTGCACTGCAGGTGCAATTAAAGCTGGAATAATTTCCTCTTTAGTCTGATTAGCATGCACCAGTCCTTTGGTGTCACACACCTTGGCCAACTGGATCTTTGTCAGCTTACCATAATCCTCTGCTGACATAGTTGCCTGGTTTCCCTGACTAAACTAAACTAAAAAAAGTAAATGCAAGTGTTTTGGAAATGAAACTCTGAATGTTTACTTTGTGGCTGTTGAGAATACACACACTTCCAGTGACAACTGTGTATAGACTACTGAAGTTCAATTAATATCTCACCACTCTGCCACCAATATGTGATGGCATCTCTACCCCAGGCCAATAATCAAGGACCCTCGGTCCTCACCACTGACACCAATGAGAGATTGTCACGAAAAACACAAATGAAGTTACACAATTTTTTTCAGTTGCAGCTGTTTGCATCAAGCACAAATTCCCCCAATAGCACACAGCAAACACACTCCTGATCTGGGACTGGACTTTTTGTCTCTCCAGATCCCAAACAAGGCTCATTTTGTAGCAATGTGTCCCAGTTCTAAGTAGCTAACATACCCACACCTGGGTATGAGATTTTCACACATACAGACACTCTTGGCAAAGGCTATTACAGATTTACTAGCTGCCCAGACTATAAGGTAACCACTCTGCCACCAGTCAACCACTCTCAGGGTCTTACAAGGGTATCCAATTATACTGAGTAAAATCAATACTAGTATAAATGGTAGAGTGTAACCAAAGCAGCAAGGGTTTTTGAAGTGGCCAAGGCATCATTAAAATAAGCAGAAGTACTCTCAAGATGTTGAAAGTATTCTCTATAAGACCAGCCACAATGTAAGGTATAAAAGTGTTTGATAATGAATAATAAAATAGAAAATATGAAAATACTAAATATCTAAGTTCAGTAAACACCAGAGTTTCAATCACAGGAAAAATAAAAATAACATATTTGGACAGATTCAAAC
The DNA here is from genome assembly GCF_019279795.1 of Protopterus annectens. NCBI lineage: Eukaryota > Metazoa > Chordata > Ceratodontiformes > Protopteridae > Protopterus > Protopterus annectens. The sequence continues at coordinate 954,851,055 of NC_056725.1, read as the reverse complement.
AGATGTAGAAAAATAATACTTAACTAATCTCACTGTAGTTCCTGACTGTCTAAAGAATAACTGCTCCCTAGCTAACTTAATTAATACAGTAAGGCAAGATTAGATGCTGTGATTCTTACTTCCACAAGGCAAGGTGATGAGATTCTAACTACATCTGAACTGAACTGTGATAACTCAGCTAACTGACTGTGATAACTGCCATAGATTTTTATGTCAGGTTCCAGAGAAAACAAAACAAACTTGTGAGAGTTTCATCCTCTTAGTGCTGGTTATGGAATGGCATCATATTTGATCACCTGATTCTGGTACAATATATACTGAGAACTTTGCTAAAATCTGTTGCAGTATTAGAAAGCTATAGAACATTTAAAAAAAAAACTTCTACTATTCCCTTCCAGAATTCTTTGTTTAAGCCTAAACATTTAATGAGTTATAATAACACTGTTGATACATTTTTAACACAAGCATCTGTACAACTTAGTGTGACAGTCAAATATCTCAAAATTATTTACAAACTTCCAGCTAACTATGCTGGCAATTATTACACATGCACTGCCATATTCACCTTGGCACAGATTGCAACATCCACATTGTCACAAAAGATGTACCAGTATATTTCAACAGTATGTATTATTTATTTATTTGCATTTGTTTTCCAGGATAGTCCACTGGGCCTAAGAGTGCCAATTTTCAATGGAGTCCCAAGGAAAAAACCTCCAAATATTACATATACATCGATGAGATAAAGTTACTTAACGACTGTTAACAGTTCAAGTTACTAGTAATCAACATTATACAAAATACAAAAGTAACAGTGATTTACATCCAAGTGCAATATATACATGTTGATATACAATTACAATTAGGCTTTCTTTTCTTTAAATTTCATCTTGCAGCTGAGGATGCATAAAACTGAGAGGGAGAAAAGTTAAATTATGTGAAGACAGATATTTCAAAGTGTTAAAGTTGTTAAAAGAGGCTTCCAGTTTCATGTAATGGTGGAAGAATTATTTGGGCATGTACAGAGCCATAGTTTGGAGTAGTTGGAAAAAGTAATACAATAAGGCATAAAGTAAGTCTTTATATATGATTTTATGTGGCTTTATTCTTTTTTTAATGGAGGTTGCCCAACTGTGTATATCATTAACACCAGAAGAAGAATATTGCATCAGGGTGGTGGGCTGTAGTAATGGGTGAAATGAGTTGTTCAGCTTAAGAAATGAAAGATGTTCATGGGTACTAGATGTTGATTATGCACAGTGACTGTACATCTTTCTGTATTGTGATATTTCAAGATCAGTAAAGAGGGCTTTCTGAAGGAAAAATAGGTTAAGCTAGTCTTGCATGTCAAGTAGTTAAATAAAACTAGGTGGTGCTGTAAACTCCTTAGTGATTAGTAGATACACTAGAGTTAGTTTTGCAGTCATCCAGAAATCTGTCAGTTATGTATTGGACTATTTATGGATTATTCCTTTAAGAATACCAAACAGTACTGTTGTCTGTTAACATCCAAAAGAACACCATTAGATATCTGTTTCACAGATAAAGAACAGACATCCTGCTTTTACCACTATTGTTTCATTACTCAATCCTTTACTAGTTTATAAGCTACCACATTGAAGTGACAATTTTGAAAGTAAATGGTATGCATCTCAATCTAAATGATTATGTAGCATTCCTATCTCAGTTGTACTTAAAAGTTATTAAAATTAATTTAAAATTTCACAAAAGACATTTACATTATTATGTATCCATTTAGAATTTGTCATTTTGGAGATCAGTGAAAATTTTTGTCATGTGTTCCTAACTTTGCTGCAATTTTGTTGTTTAGGGTTTCATTATTGCCCTATCCCTGTACCAGGATGTGAGCTGATAACATTTGCTTGCTAAGAAGAGATAAATAATTATAATTTTGCATTATGGATTAGTAATAATTCTGGTTTAATTGACTGTCAGTGCCAAGGTCCACGACAACATACATGCGAATGAAACAAATTCTTGACAGCTGAATATAAAACTATTACTACTGAAAACATTAATATCTATTACTCTTTCTATGTGTGAGAATAATGTTGGTATTCTATTTAAATGCCACCACAACACTGGCAGCAAGGATGTCTAATTTGTCACAATATACTTTGCAATAAACATATCATTGTTGAAATCTAAATATTAGTTAACATTGTATTGAGTGGAGCAGACATTTATTTATTTATTTTTATTTTATTTTACATTTGTTAACCAGGAGAGTCCGGCTGGATACATGTCTATTTTCAGCGGAGGCCTGGGGAGAAAAGCTCCACATGTGCAAAAAAGTGTCACTCTAAAGTCATGGTCACATTGAAATTTTAAAATTTTAAAAATAAGTGATAATATATAGTCATAGTTACACTGAAATTTAAATATGCAAAAATTTTAAAAATAAGTGATAATATGTAGTCATGTTTACACTGAAATTTAGCAGCATTGTAGGTTTATAGTATGACCTATGTACACAAATCATTAGACAGCATAGAATGAAATGTTTACACTGATTGATTTTGAGGATGACAATCAAGAGGAAAAAAGGTGGTTAATTAAGAAGGGAACTTGTTAGAAATTACATGTAGACGGGTTGAAAACATAGCCTTAGAATAGCTGGGATAACAAGTTATCATCCTGATAATAATGTTCTAATGGTTGTTGAGAAGTGTATATAGTCTGGGTAGAGAAATGTTTAGAAAGATTATACATTTAGGTTCATGAGGTTATTATAACTGGGTATTTCTCCAATGTGAGTTGTGTTTTTTTGGGGTTAGTCTGGGTTTAGACATGGACATAGCCAATGGCTGTTTAGGTGTTTCTTTAGGGATACTTTGAATTGGGGTAAGGAGGATGTAGTGGTAAGATCTGTGGGGAGTGTGTTCCATTTTTTTTTCAGCAGAGTTGGAGAATAATGCTTCTCCGACTGAGTTGTTGACTTTGGCAGATTGTACTAGCATTTTGCTGGATGAGCGGAGGGATGCTCGGTTGCTGTTGGGGGTGATAATATTAGTCAGAATGGGTGTACTGTTAGGTTTGTAGAGGATTTTATGGATAACTATGAGTTGGTTATACTGGAGTTGATTGGGTAGTTTAATGTTTGAAGATTCTGACAGTGATGGGTTCTGTAGGCTGGGCCTGTGGCGAATCTAGCTATATTGTTATAGCAGCTAGTAAATTTGTTAAGGTTTGACTTGCTTAGGTTTACTAAGATGGGTGAGGTGTAGAGAAGAGTCGATAGGCGATGTGTCCGAGCTATGGCAGTTCTGGCAGATGGGGTTAGGAATTGTTTAATCCTATACAAGGATCCTATTTTTTGTTAACTGTTTTGATGGTTTTGTCTAGATGAACATCATACTTTAGATTATTATCAATGAGTACACCAAGAAGTTTTGTGCAAGGTTCTAGAGAGATTATGGTGCCATTGTTAGATGAGATTGTAATAACTGGTGATGTGAGCTTATGGGTTGGGGAGAAAAGTAGTAGTTGGGTTTTATTTGGGTTCAATAGGAGACAGCGATTATTGAGCCAGTCCTCTACTTTGTTGAAGGTGATTTGGGATAGGGATTGTAGTTCTGTGGGGGTGGTGGCAGAGCAGATAAGCATGGAGTCATCTGCATACTGAATACATGTTGCATCTGGGATAACTTTGGGTAGGTCACTAATGAACATAGAGAAAAGGAGGGGGCCCAATATAGATCCTTGGGGACACCAAGAATGACAGGTAGAAGGGGGGATAGATTTTCTTTCCATAGTACAGTTTGTTGTCTGCCATGCAGGTAAGAGTGGAACCAATTGATTACTAGGTTGTCTAGGCAAAGTGATTTTAGTGTGTCTAGGAGTAGGTGGTGACTCACCATGTTGAATGCTTTGGATAGGCTGAGAAAGAGGGCTGAGGAGAGCTTGTTGTGATTACGGTTTTGAAATCTAAATATTAGTTAACATGGTATGGAGTGGAGCAGACATGGTTAGGGACACTGGCTTTGGGGGCTGTAGCACCTCCAAATGCAAAATTGTTGTTAAAATGTTTATAAACATTTACCAGAAAAATAGACTACCTATTACATGACTACATGGAGGTACAATTTCTTTAAAAAAGAAAAAAAAAGACTTACTTTGCTATGTTGCATTCTAAGCATTCTAGCATTTAGTCATAAGCCACAGTACAGATTAAGATGATTACACCATATCACCATACACACATATATATATATATTAGTTCCAACTGCCTTTTGGTGGTGGTGGTGTGGGGCTAGAAACAGTGTTTCAATGGCAGCTGATAGGATTGCTAAACAAAGTAGTGAACAGCTATTTTCCATTGGTTAAGCCTGGATCATGTGACTGTTGCTTGAGACAGCCTGAATGAAAGTGAAACGAACAAAAAGTATTTTGTGTGAGGACAGCAGGGAGCAAAACTGGTTTGTGTTGTCTGATTGCTCGCTATCACTGTATGGTGAAGACTGCATCTTGCATGGACAGATAAACAATATATTTTTGTATGGAGTTGCTCGTTATTTCTATTTGTCTATTATTATTATATAGACTGTTTTTAACAGTGCTGGACCCTAATTTTTGATATATATATATATATATATATATATATATATATATATATATATATATTTATATATATGGATCTCCTATATTTACCGAAAGCACTTTTCACCAAAAGCGCAATTCACCGAAAACACAATTCACCGAAACACATTTCACCGAAAGTTATATATGGCCTTTTCCCCACTGTAGTGCAACCCTGGAGTTAGTATATATAGTAAGAGGAATGTGGGGGGCACTGCCCCCCACATTGGGGGGTGTAGCCCCCACATATTTTAAATATTTTGAATTATATACATGGATATATGTAATTGCAATATATTACTGTTGTCTGACAATAATATATACATAAAATATGTGGGGGGCTACGCCACCCACACCCCCCAATGTGGGGGCAGTGCCTCCCACTCCCCCCTTACTATATATACTAACTCCAAGGTCGCACTACAGTGGGGAAAAGGCCATATATAACTTTCGGTGAATTGTGTTTTTGGTGAAAAGTGCACACTAATTTGATTTCTGATGAAAAGTGCTTTTGGTGAATAGTAGGAGATCCATATATATATATATATATATATATATATATATATATATATATATATATATATATATGTATGTATATCTTGATATAGCTCTTTTATGAATTGCGAAGAGGAACGATACTGCTGAAGAGTATTTATCATGGGCAATACTGCATGTCTAATTAATTTGTTAAAGTGTTACCATGCTCAGAGCTGACCCTGTTTAATATAGTTTTTCTCTGTTCCAGTTACTCCTACCCATTCAGTTGCTTATGCAGCTCCATTTTGGTTTGATGTCCCCAGCAGCTACTGGAGTGCAATCTAATCTACTGTCATACTTTGATTTGATGGCATTTACACTTTTTGCTTTTTAGTTATTCAGATAGATTCAAAATGATGAATTCAAATTGCTGTCAATGGCAATTAAATGTATCAGTAAATTTCTTCTTTAGCCTTATACTGAATTGCACAATAATTTTACTTTATTGCCAACACAGACAGACATTTTTCATCCTATTGTTTTCTGTATTTCTTGACAAGAAATCATTATAGTGCTTTACTGTCTATCTGAGATTCATAGTTATTCTGCAAACAGTTACATCGCACCAGAAAACCTAGAAAAAGCCAGCTGACAAAAAGCATCAGTTTAACAATGAAACAAAAAAATAAACATTCTTGGGAGGGCATATTCACATTTACTTTACACCCCTGTTATCTCTAACTGCACTAACTCTGGGATTGTGCTGCATGCTGCATTGTTGAAATCAAGATTCCACTAAACCTGCTAGATCAATCCTATTCTGATTGCTTACATGTCACTGAAACATCTGTATCCTGCAAAGCTGTAATCATAAAAATCCTATCAGCAGCACTATGCTTATAATCTCAAATGTCTACTTATTGCCAAAATGATCTTTCAGAATGCTTAGGAACAGCTGCCAGCAAACAAAATATAGCACAGTAGTCTGATGCCAGTAGTAAGAATATATATATATATATATATATATATATATATATATATATATATGTGTGTGTGTGTGTGTGTGTGTGTGTGTGTGTGTGTGCGACACTGTGGGTTTGCTCCTCCAGCTTGTATGCCCAGCATACTGATACAAGTAATTAAAGAGCATTTAAGAACAAATGGTACTGTATTTTCATAATAATCTGCCCGCACTGTAATGGGCCTGTCTACACTTGACCCTGCTAGTACATGTCATGAACAAAGTCGAAAAGAAATACATATAATGATAAGTTATTTCAGAGTCTCAAGAAAAATACATAAACATGAGGAATGTCTGGCTGAATGAAAAGTTGGCAGGATCAGAAAGTAGTGAAGCCTGAAGAATGGGAAAAAAGCTCTGCCCAAATTAAAATACCTTATTTCATATAGGATATTTTGTGACACGCGTAGTCATACTAAATTTGATCAGCTTATCTTTACCACTTTTTACCACCAGCATAAACCAACTTTTGTTTAAAATGTGTTAAGCATAAACCAAATCAATCCAGCAAAGGCAGTCAGTTTTTTTAACAGCTATTATCTTGTATGGATAAAGTCTTCGGACTACTAAAAAGGCAGAATGACTTTAAATAATTTTAAAAATATGCAGGGTCTTTATTTAGGCCATGCCTGCATATCATGTTTGTTGGATTCTAACCCCTTAATAGTGTCTAAGCATTAAGTTTGATTCTTATTTATGAAGCTATGATTTTTTTCCAGCTTACAGTAAAACGATAGCTGAATACTATTGTATAAAAATAACTGTCATATTTCACACACTCGTGCATGTTCCCATTAATATGAAATCAGACTTGGGAAGGATTTCAGTATTTTATTAGTAAACATATTGTATGCCATTAGAATACTGTGTTGATGATGTGAGGCACAAATTGTGTTTTAGTTTAATTTTAAGTATTTTAGCAGTTTGTTTTTCAACCCTGGAGTTTAGCCGAGTGGTAGACTTGCCTGTTCGACCATCCTTACCACAACAAGCCTCAACGTTTCCCTACTGTACTAATTTCAGAGTGGTAACCCCCTTGAGTGCACTGCATGAAGATACAGACACTATATATGGTAAGTATCAGTGGAAGGACTTTCCAGTGACACTAACCCTGGTAGCCTTTTGCATCTAATGTGCCTATAACTCTCATATGCAGCAGCCTAACTCAGTGTAGAACCATGACAGGTGGAGTGAATTCCATTGTATCAACACATTTGTGCTAAGAAAAATCATTGAGCAGGACTTTGCCCTTTCCTCCACTGCCATGTGACCATGGAGTTAGTATATTTAATTTTGCAGTGGTGAGGTAGGTGTCCCTTAATATGGTGAGTGAATGGTTGATTGTCCCTATGCAAAAATAGATTAGTTTGTAGTTCACTGAAAGTGGCTTTCACCATTACGGTTTTGATGCTTCAGAACTTGCTGTGAAACAAAACAGTTCCCATAGTGTTAGGGGCCAGCTAAACAGTTACAACGTATATTAGCACAGCTTGCTGGTCTCCACTGAAGTACAGTACTGGTCATAAGTGGTCTTGCTACATCACCCCTGCATAAGAGAGCTGACCTTCTACTACACTCCAGTCACCTTGTCCATCTCTCTAGTAGTACAGATGTTAGCAGAACCCTGAAATTATCATAGTTAGTGAAAATTACTTAATGCCAGGAGTTTGGTAAGTGGAGACAATATTATTAAAGACAATAAAGCTAAATTCTGTACATTTTGCAAACTTCTTGTGCAAGTTTGGTATATGTCAAAACTGTATACAATGTCATTTCTATCTGCAACTCATTAATGTGAAAATGATAGTTTTTCTGATATAGTTATATTAGCACATATGCCTTTTCATGTGACTAGCTAATCAATCAATACACTCAGTAATCAGTTTACTAGGATCCACTGTTGATACAAAGCTGACGGTTTCTTATTCTCTGAGGTTTAGGCCATTAGGAATTACTGCTTGCGTCACTTCCCATGTTTAGTTCTAATTTATTTATTTTCAGGTTTTAAGTTTATGTAGCAAACCTGCACACTAAGTATTTCTGAAAGTACTGTAAAATCTTGGTATGTTCCGTATATTAACATTGCTTAATCATATTTGCAAATGTTTTCCTACAGCAGTTGGGTGCCTTCTCACCTCAAAAAAATGCACTAAAGAAGGCAAATCTGGTTTTACCAGCACATCCCCGGGTTCATAAAGTGCATTGATGTGCATTCTGTGCAAAACTAAGGTCATTAAGTTTAAGGTGATGGGCATCTGTTTTTACAAAAATGAAATCATTGGCATCTACAGTTCACAATGAATTAATCTAACTATTCTTAAGGTAAATTTTATTACCTAATTTCCATTCTCTTCTGGAAAGACAAACCCATGCAAGACTCGTATTAAAAGTTAAACACGCTTTATAAATTTTTTATTTACTTCAGTTGGACTGGACAATAGACCCTTTTCAGCCATGACCTGAGTACCATGGTGCAAGTCACAGAGAAAAAAATATTTATTTTAACATTATTTATTTATTTATTGACATTTGAATACTGGGAAAATCTGACTGGGTAGAATCCCATTTTCAGTGCAGGTGTGAGGAGAAAAGCTCCAAATTATTATAAAATATTTTAAGAACAATAATTTTACAATCTTCAAAAATAAAACAAAAACATTTGCAGTTTAAATAATTATAAAAGATTATTCATAATATAAAAACATTGATTAAGAGTCAATACACGTTATATGACAGTCATTTAATATTTAGAGAAATGTTAGACAGTTAACAGAGAAATTAAAGGTAAGTTAGTCTAATACAAACAAGAATTGCAATATGAAGTGAGGGAAAAAAGGCTTATGGTATATTTAGAGAGAAAGTCAGGGAAGAGAATTTATAGAAGTAAGGTGGTAAGTGAAGAAGGGAGAGCGAGGAACTATAAGGAATGAACAGGTACTTGTTCACATTTAGGGATGTCATTTACCCTTGTTTTGAGCAAGAACAAAGGCAGATTTTAGTTAGGAAGTCTTTAATAGAGGTTTTGAAACATGTGTGGGAGGGTATTGACCTGATATATACAGGTAAGGAGTTGTAGGCCTTAGCAACCTTGTATGAGTACAGACAATGCCAAGAATATTTGATAGTTTTGTAGACAGAAAGGATTTTTTGGTCAAGGGTAACAATGACCAACTAGGAACATAGTTGTGTAAAATGTTTTTAGTGCTGGATAGGCAGACGGATGTTGGATAATTTTATAAGTGGTAAGAAGTATATATGTTAGCTGATGAGGCAGTTCTAACCAATTTAGGCTTTTTAGTGGTGAGTTCAGAAACAGGGTATTAGCTGCAGATTTAGCAGCTTTGTTATAGCATTGTTCAAGTTTTATTTTTTCTGAAGCTTGGAGGTTAGTAAGGATGGAAGCACCATAAAGCAGTGTGGGGAGGAGATATATTTATTTTTATTTATTTTATATTTGTTAACCAGGGGTGTCTGACAGAGCCAAAAAGGCCCTTTTTCAGCAGAGGCCCAGGGAGAAAAGCTCCACATAAAAAAATTACAGATACATTTAGATATTTAGACATTATTGGTATGCAAATAAATTACAATAGATATTTTTTTACAGTAGTATGCAGCACATCAACAGTTACAGCGGAGAGAGCAAACAAGAAAATATTAATTTAAAAATAAAGGTAACTAATAGATTTGTGGTGTACAGCTGAAATTTGGAACATAGGTAGAATACATACATAGTACACAGGTACAGCACATACATTGTACATTAGCCAGTGTTTGTGAGTAAGAGTGAAAACTATTATCAAGTACTCAAGGTTTAGTATGTGTACCTTATCCGCTTTCATTAGCCTGGGGAGCAGTCATGGCACTGCCAACTTTGCTTGAGATGTTACCTAATGGGCTTTTTAAAGGAGGCTTTGGACAATGTGTTTGGAATGCTAGTGGGGAGAGAGTTCCATTTTTTAGCCACTGAACTACTATATAGTATGTCTCCAAAGCTATTGTAGCTGTTGGTGACTTCTAGTAGTAGTTTGCCTGATGATCTAAGAGGTCTTTTGGCTGAGTGATGTTGTACTAGGTTTTTGAGGGTAGGACACCATTTGGGGAGGTAATAGATAGAATGACAGAGGCAGAGCTGATTGTAGGTTAGGAGGTTGGGCTGTTCAAGCCAGTGGAGCTGTCTGAAAGCAGTACAGTGATGAGTTATATATGAGCAATTTGCAGCAAAGTGGACAGTTCTGTTATAGCAGGCTTCCATTTTGCTTAGTTCAGTTTTATTGAGATTAGTAAGAATGGGAGATGCATAGAGTAGGGTGGATAGAAGCTGGGAGCAAGCAATGGCTGATCTTGTGTTGTTGGTAAAAAATGGTTTGATATGGTAGAATGATCCCAGTATGGTATGTACTTTTTTAATAGTTAAGTTGAGATGGCTATCAAATTTTAGGTGGGAGTCTTTGGTTATTCCCAATAGCTTAGCCTGTGCTACTGGAGCGATTGGAGTAGCATTTGTGGAGTAGATAGTGAATTGACTGTTATCAGTGTTTTTGTTAGAACTGGTTATAATCATAAGCGAGTTTTCTTTGGATTGAGGATAAGTTGGGTTTTGGTAAGGTATTTTTCAATGTCAGAGAATGCTAGTTGAGTTGGTTGCAGGAGGGTGAGAATGTTTTGTGCAGCACAGATTAAGGTAATATCATCTGCATACTGAATGACAGCTGCATGCTGTGTGGAGGTATGGAGGTCATTTGTGAAGATTGTGAATAGTAGTGGTCCTAAGATATAACCCTGTGGGACTCCTATAATTATGGGCAGCTGAAGAGAGAGAATTTTCCCATTTCACAGCTTGGTACCTGTCAGTTAAATAGCTTTGGAACCAGGTAAGAGTGGAATTTGATAGGTGATGTTGTTTTAGTTTGTTTTGCAGGATTTGATGCGAGACTGTGTCACATGCTTTGGACATATCCAAAAAAAGAGTTGACACCTGCAGGCCTTCATTTTTGAGATGGTTTACTGTGTCTGTGAAGCAGAGGAGGGCTGAAGTGGTAATATGGACAGGTCTGAAACCATGTTGAGTAGGTGACAGGATGTTGCTGTGTAGGAGATATTTTAGCACCTGGGTATGGATTCATTTTTCTAGGATTTTGGCCAGGGAGGAGAGTAAAGCAATGGGTCTGTAGTTATTAAGTTCACTGGAGGTCCTGCCTTTATGTACAGTTTGGGCGCATAGTTTTCAACAATTGATCTGTTTATGAGAGTGGAGATTTTAGTAGTGACAAGTGTAATTTTAGTTTTGTCACTGAAAAAGTTTTTGACTCTGTAAAGCATCCCTAGTTTTTGATGAGTTTTTCTTATGCAATTTTGTATATGCAGGTCTATATGAAGATCAAATCTAAGATTATCATCCACTATCACCCCTAATAATTTACTATGAGAAGTAACTTCAATCACTGTATTATCAAGAGAGAAGACTTTACATTTTGTTTTTTTCATGAGAGAGAGATTTGGGGAAAAAAGTAGTAGTTTGGCCATTGTGGGTTGAGCAGAAGTTGTGAGTTACAAAATCATGTTTCAGTAGCTGTTAAAGCTTCCGCAGTAATTTTTTGGAAGTATACCATGCTACCAGATGTTCATAGGTTCATAGGTTCATACTAGGCTATCTGCCCTAGGGCATTTATAAGCCTAGCCAGAATGTGTTTGGCTTTCGCCACCCATTTTAAATTTATTTTGCTATGCCCTTTTTCGAGGTTAGTATACTGTGCCTTTGTCTAACAGTGACACAGAAGTGATACCCGGGGTGAACCTACGATCTCCCATCCACTCATCAAGATTCCTCTTGAAGAGAGTCAATGAGGGACTCTGCCTAACCTGGACTGGGATTTTATTCCAGAGTGAAGGGAGCCTCTGGGTTATGAATCTGTCCCTCCAGCATGTCCTATTTATTTCAGTGCTGAGGTTCAAGTCTCTCGAGCGCGTAACTTTATCGGATTTGGATTTTCTGAGGTGCAGCATGTCCATTAATTCCGGGTTGGACATGGCTTTATACGTCAGGCACAGATCGCCTCTGAACAGGCGGTATGCTACTGAGTAGAGCTGGAGTTTCTTTAACCGGGCAGCATATGGCATCTGTTTGAGCCCTTTGATCCTCTTGGTGAGGTATTTTTGGGGTCTTTCCAGTTGCTGCAGGTGTCTGGTAAGGTACCTCCCAAAAGGGGCATTGTACTCAATTATGGGCCTGATGAGGGATGAGTAAAGAGGCACGATGACCTCCCCTGATCTAGATGTGAATCCCTTCATGATTAGGTGGGCTATATAAAATGTTTTTCTGACCACTTTGGCCACATGGTTGTCAAATGAGAGATTACTATCAACTTGGGTCCCCAGGTCCCTAATTTCTTCTTCTGTACTTAATGGATTACCACCTATGTGGTAATTTGTGGGCACTTTGTTTTTGCCAAAGGGGATGACGATACACTTTTTAGCATTTAGCTTAAGGCCATGGCTCTGGCACCAGTTGTCTGTTTCTATGAGGCCCTTTTGGAGGATGCTTGTGTCGGCTGGAGAGTCGATTATGGTGCCCAGTTTGCAGTCATCTGTGAACTTGGTCAGCCACAGTCCTTCCGTGTTGGCCTGTACCTCCAAGAAATATATACCGAACAAGACAGGTCCCAGGACTGAGCCTTGTGGGACGCCACTTGTAACTGGTTTGGAGTCTGACATGGCTCCAGCAATTCTAACCATGTGGGTTCTGTCCTTGAGCCAGTTTGCAATCCATCTAGTGATATAGGGGTTTATATTTAAGCTGGTGAGCTTATCTATAATGCCCGAGTGGGGTATTGTATCGAAGGCTTTTGCGAGGTCCAGGTAGGCTGTGTGGACCACCTTCCCCTCGTCAATGGCCTTGGTGACTGTTTCAAAGAAATCAACCAGGTTTAAGAGGCAGGATCTGCCCTTAACAAAGCCAAACTGGGTAGGATCCAGTGTTTGTAGGTCCCCAATATCTTTATTTATGAGGTCCATGATGATCCTTTCCATAGCTTTGCAGACCAAGCTAGTCAGACTTATGGGGCGATAGTTTCCAGGATCCGTTGAGGCACCACCTTTATGGAGAGGGACCACTGTTGCTGTACGCCACTCTTTGGGCACATATCCTGTAGTAAGGCTGAGATTGAACAGTAGTTTTATTTTTGGGTTTAGCTCTTCTTGGAGTTCATGTAGGATGCAGCCCGGGACACCGTCTGGTCCCATTGATGCTGTGTTTTTTGCTTTGGAGAGGGTGGCTCTTACCTGAGCATCTGAGATGTCAGGGGGCAGCACTCTGCTGGGATAGATATTTGCCCTTTTGGTGGGGAGGGAGGGGAAGTTTGCGCTGAACCTGTCAGCTAGGATGTTGGCAATGTCTGTGGGTTCGGTGTATTTTTTGTCATTTTGGACTAATTCTGAGCATATCTGGGAATTACCAGCCAGGTTCCTAACATAACTAAAGAAAGCCGTGTGATTATCCTTAGTGTCCTGTGCAATTTTTCTCTCGAAGCTGGCCTTAGACAATTTTATGAGTGCCCGTAGTTTTTTGCTAATACTGATCAGTGATGCCTTCCCTTTTTGGGATTTTGGTCTATCATTTAGTAGCTTCCTCCTTCTATTGTATAGTTTGTTTATGGCTGGGGTCCACCAGACAGGACGTCTGCCTTTGGAGGATTGTGTCTTGGTTTTATTTGGGATCGCATGATCCATGCATTCCTGAAGGTGTTCATAGAATGTGTTTATAAAGGATTCTGTGGTCTGGGCCGTATCTTCCACAGGCCCGGGGGCTTTGTAGGATTCCACCTCAGTTTTGAGGAGTGTGAAATTTGCTTTAGAGAAGTTTTTCACTGTGGTTTTTCTGGGCAGGGGGTGGGGTCGGGATGTGAATATCCAGTGAGATTTAGTTTATGGTCTGATCTTACCAGTGAGGGATACACTTCTGGTCTGGAGCATAGAGTCCCCATGTTGGTGATGATCAGGTCCAGTATGTTTTCCCCTCTTGTGGGAGTGGTAACAAGTTGTTCCATAGCATTTGAGTTTATAAATTCTAGGAACCTTTGGGCTAGGGTGTTGGAGCTAGAGTAATGCTCCCAGTCTATGTTTGGGTAGTTGAAGTCGCCCAACATAATGGTGTTTGGAGAGGCCTTCATATTTTCCAGTGTTCTCAGAAAGGCCGAGTGGGGTTCCTGGGTTTGGGAGGGTGGTCTGTAGTAGGCTATAAACTGGAAGGCAGTTTTACCCACTGTTAGTTGCACATGGATAGTCTCTGATGCTTCATGCTTTGCCACCAAGTGGGTATCTTTGATGAATATCGATACTCCCCCTCCTTTTGTGGTTTGGTCCAAGTTTTGGGGCCAAAAAGCATGGTATGAGGTATAACCTGGTAGTGCTGGATGTGCAAATAAAAGTGGAATCATCTGTGTTTTGTATTAAGGTGGCCTGTTGTGTGGATGTTTAGAGGGTGTTGGCAAAAATGTTAAAGAGGAGGGGGCGAAAGATAGAACCTTATGGTACACCAGTGGTGACTGGAAGGTAAGGAGAGTATGGACTGCCATTTTACTGACTGATACCTTTTGGACAGGTAGCTTTTGAACCACAGCAGGGTGGGCTGAGAGAGACCAAGTGAGGACATTTGAAGTAGAAGTTTGCTGTGACAAAATCTGTTGAAGGCTTTAGACAAGTCTAAAAACAAGGAAGAGGCTAGTTTGCTGTTATCTGTAGCTTTATTTACAGTATCTATATAGGTTAGAAGAGCAGTGCTCAAACTATGGGAAGGACAGAAGCCATGTTGTATAGGGGACACTCATCAATTGTTTTTGAATACATTTTTTCAAGTGTTTTGGTGAGGGGAGATAAGGTTGCTAGAGGTCTAAAGTTGTTAATGTCTGCTGAATTTCTTCCTTTTTGCAGAAGGATAATGTGTGACATTTTCCAATGACAAGGAATGTGGGATTCCTGAACTGACTGATGTATAAGGATTAAGACATGGAGAAATTAGACATAGACTAACCAATACTCATACACAGTACAGCAGCAAAGTAGAGAGAATACATTACATGTTATTAACACTTCCAAATCTAAGTGCTATTATTTACAGTATGTATAATTAAGGTAGATATTCAACCACGGTTCATTTCTTAAAGTATATATTTACACAAAAGCTGTGACTACAGTTAAAGCTGCAAGAACTAGACATTATCATAGTACCAAGAGCATGTGGTATTCTTTAACAGTTGCTCTTTTAGCTTCATTATAAATAATTGAAGTGTCTGTTGCTGCCTCACTTCTGCTAGTAGCCAACTCCAAAGAGCAGTACCTAGCTCTGTCTCCTGTGGTCAGTGAGGGTAATGATGCCTTCTTGGCTGTCTCTAAATGTGTGTAGTTAGGCTCTTTGATTTATAACTAAAATAAAAAAATGAATGAAACCTAAGGCACGGGTGAAAAAACTGTTTTAAAAATTAATTAAACAATTAAAAAATAAAGAATAAATTTGTGAGTTCTTTTTTCCAAATATTAATTACTTTATCAAATTTTCTTAAGTTATTGCTTAAACCGCAAGCAACATAACTAACCATCAAAAACTATAGTTTTTATGAGAGTGTATGGAGAAGCCATTGCAGTGCCAGTAGGATTTTGATATAATACATGAAAAAAATGAAGTTTAGACAAGCATGAGCCGATTTAAATATACCATGAAGGCCTACCAGGCAGTAAGGGATAATCTTTGATAAAGAAAGAAGTGGTCAAATGGAAAAAAGTATTTAGTAGTCTAAATTGTCCTACCTCAGAGGTCAGACATGTTAGACCTTTTAACAGTGACTCAGGTATTAGTCTAAAAGATACACTTGAAGAGGTAGCCATCACAGCTTAAAGGGTAGTCATACTTATTAAAGAAAACTTTGGCATGGTCAAAAAGATAAGATAGATATGCTAAATAGCTTGGAGTGGAAGAGAGTGAAACCACAGAAAATGACTGAGTAGAGAGTTATGTAGTGTGATCAGCTAAGTATAGAAGAAACTGAAGTCCACTTGTAAAACAGCTTGAAAAATAGTGAAAAAAAAACATGAGAGAGAGAGACAAGAGTTGCTTATTTTTCCTAGATAAACATTATTTCTGCTTTCCTCCTTAGACCAAACCATGTTTTTTTTTCACTATTTTTCAAGCTTTTTCCATTTTGCTGCACACATTATGTATATTTCTATTTCAGCCACTTGACTCAATTCATTACCCTAAGTCATTTTGATCACGTTGTCACTGCCATTCCTAACAGTTTTTAACATCTCTTAGTATTCCCTTTAGTCTGAGGAGCATACCCCCATGTTCATAGGTTCATAGGTTCATAGGTTTATACTAGGCTATCTGCCCAAGGGCATTTATAAGCCTAGCCCATAGTTATGTGGCTTTCGCCACCCCTTTAGTTTGAATAAAACTATGCCTATCATTTTGCTGTGCCTCTGTCAAGCAGTGACACTGAAGTCATCCCTGGGGTATATCTGCAATCTCCCATCCATTGGTCAAGATTCCTCTTGAACAAGGCCAGAGAGGTGCTCTGCCTCACATGTGCGGATTTTGTTCCACAGCATAGGGAGTCTCTAGGTGATGAATCTGTCCCTCCAGCACGTTCTATTTATAACCGTGTCAAGGTTTAAGTCTCCCGCCCTTGTGGTTCTGAGGGATCTAGATTTTTTGAGGTGAAGCATATTCATCAAATCTGGGTTTGACATGGCCTTATATGTCAGGCACAGGTCACCTCTGAGCAAGCGGTATGAGACTGAATAGAGCTGGAGTTCTTTCAGTCGGGCAGCATAAGACATATTTTTGAGACCCTTTATCCTTTTGGTGAGGAACTTTTGGGGCCTTTCAAGCTGCAGCAGGTGTCTGGTCAGATACATTCGAGCAGGGCATTGTACTCAATCATAGGTCTAATGAGTGATGAGTACAGGGGGATGATGACCTCCCTTGATCTAGATGTGAATCCCTTCATGATCAGGTGGGTGATATAGAAGGTTTTCCTAACTACTTTAGCAACATGAGTGTCAAGCGAAAGGCTACTGTCAACCTGGGTCCCCAGATCTCTGATGACTTTTTCTGTGCTCAGTGGATTGCCACCTATATGGTAGCTAGGGGTAACCTTGTTTTTCCCAAAGGGTATGACTATGCATTTTTGGCGTTTAACTTCAGGCCATGGCTCTGGCACCAGTTATCCATTTCTGTGAGGCCCTTCTGGAGGATATCTGTGTCAGATGTGTTTTCGACTATGGCGCCCAGTTTGCAGTCATCTGCAAACTTTGTCAGCCATAACCCTCCTGTGTTTGCTTGTACTTCAGAAAAGTAGATGCCGAACAAGAGTGGACCCAGGACTGAGCCCTGTGGGACACCACTTGTGACAGGCTTTGAGTCTGACATGGCTCCAGCAACTCTGACCCTGTGGGTTCTGTCACTTAGCCAGTTTGCAACCCATCTTGTGATGTATGGGTTTACATTCAAGCTGATGAGTTTTTCGATGATACCTGAGTGGGGTATTGTGTCGAAGGCCTTTGCCAGGTCGAGGTAGGCTGTATGGACTGCCTTTCCCTCATCAATGGCCTTGGTGACTGTCTCGAAAAAGTCAACCAAGTTTAAGAGGCAGGATCTGCCTTTGACAAAGCCAAACTGGGTTGGATCCAAAGTCTGCAAGTTCCCTATGTCTTTATTTATGAGTTCCATTATGATCCTCTCCATGGCTTTGCAGATAAGGCTTGTCAAGCTAATGGGGCGGTAATTTCCAGGGTCTGTGGAGGCACCGCCCTTATGAAGTGGGACCACAGTCGCCATGCGCCACTCCTTGGGTACGTATCCTGAGGTGAGGCTAAGATTAAACAGCTGTCCTAACTGTGGGTTTGATGCACCTTTTATACAATCCTCCACTTTTTTTGTTTCTTACTCTCACATCCCTGCACATTTAGCTACAACACTTTATCTTGTAAACGTATTTTCTTTTCTCATGTTTTCCTCTTAATCCTTTAAACTATTATAAGAATCAACCCCTTTCCTAGCTGCAGCACAAGTTGTTCTTATTTTACTTTATTTTTTCAGATTGGCTCCTACTTATCTCACCACTTTTACTCTGACTGCATTAAGATTATATTGGTGTAAAAATAATTACCCCATGTCCTCCACACAAACTACAGATCTCTGTGTCATTTATTGTGCCTGTTGTTTCAACACGAGGTTAAGAATGTTTGACGAAGTTCCATATATTTGGATTGTATGTTTGGATGGAAGCACTCATGGTTATATTCTTAATTTTCAAAGTTTGGTTCACCCATGCCACACATGGCAAAACACACTTTTCTCTTTTGCATGTAACTAATTTAGTACACAAACGTAGGCGGTTATAAGTATGGTATAACGTTCATACTTTAGTCATATAAATCTGTGGGTAGGCATACATTTGAAATGTATCGAACAGAACCTGACCTGATGTTTCTATTATTTTTATGTTGTCATAAAATAATGAAGATGTACTTTTTAACATGATTAATAATATCAGTAATTTGTGATGGACTTTTCTTCATGTATGGAGAATCGTACAGCTGGTGTTTTCTTTATCTATCTTGAATAATTGTCTTTTAATTATTTGTATGTTGCATCATTCCCTTGCAAAACTGTAATGTGCACTCTAGAAAAACTGTGCTCACAGCATCAATTAAAAAAGTTGTTTAATCATTTAATATGAAAATCAAGAAAATTACACAACTTTAATTCATAAAACAATTGCTCATACATAAAACGAAGCATGGGTTACTTTAGTCTGAGCTGTGTGGGTTAAGTATTTTGTCTTATATCTAACGTAACAGAAATCATTCATAAATTGGATGCTTATTATTGCTATGTGACATAGGAATTTCTCAGTCAATTCATGTAAAACATATTTCCTCTACTAGTCTAATTCAAACTTCTGTAACATGTTGTATGAATATTTTAGAAGACTAATGCTATTTAATATAGAACAGAACACACAGAACAGAATGTACCTTATTAACTTCTCAATTTATCATAAGTGTTCTGTCAGCATCTCATGAAAGGTGATCAAAACTTTGCCTTAGAGCCTGCGTGTGAGCTTGACAGCCATCTACAGCCACTGCTAAGATTTATTTGATTTTAGAATTATGACAGAATCATTTATAAATAATTTATATTGGAACATGATGCAAATACGACTGTTTCTATAATATCTGCAGTTTGTTTGAGAGTCTTACTTGATATATACGTATCATGATTATTGACACAAGCTTGATTTAGTACCATTTGTATTAAAAAGCTGTTTAGTATATTGAATAAGGGCCTTTTCTCATAAGGCAATCATTTACCTAAGGGCAATAATTAGGTTATGGTAACTGGCAGGATTTGTTACAGATCTGTTTCTGTCATACATCAGGAAACTTGCATTTCATTGTGGTAAAACTGAAACAATGATAGTCAAGTATCAGTGTAAGATTATATAAAGCCCAAGCCTGCCAAGCTACAATGTGCATTTCTCTTTTTCTTTCTTCATTGAAATTATTCTAAGCTATAAATGTTTTGTTCTGATCCTTGCTCTTAACTTTTTGTATTCCTCATATCTAAACATTGCTTCCATCGAATTAAAAAAAGCAACTCAATTATGTTATGTTGCTGATCTCTCTTACTTGAACACTTGCCAACTTTGATTTCATAGAACCCCCCCCCCCCAAAAGAAAAAAATAAACAATTGCTTGGTACATTGAATTATACATAATAACAGAATTTTACATTGCCCTTTTGGCCATGATCATAAAATAGAACAATATACTTAAAGGCCAGTTTATGTATCTGGTTCAGTTAAATAAATAAGTAAACGCCCTGCGTATACATTTCAGCTATTAGATGCATCTATTTGTGTTTTCATGTGGTGCATGCCTGTATTTCTTCTCCATTACAACATACCCACATTTTACCTAATATGCTATTTTATTATATGTATTTGTTCTATTGATAATTTGGTGGGCATACTGGTCCTTGAACCTTTTTCAGTCACAGTTTGAGCATAAATGCAAAGAAAATGAAAATGGCCATAATCATGCAAGGAAAATTACTAGATTATAATCCAATTATATTCTTCTTTCGGCTTTTCCTGGTTAGGGGTCGCCATAGCAGATCATCTGTCCGCTCATGATTGGCAGTGGAGTTTTACGGTGTTGAGTTGCCAGCCCGGTGCCCAACCTCCCACAGAAGGCACACACATGCACACACTCACACCTAGGGCCAATTTAGAGTGCCCAATCCACCTACTGCATGTCTTTGGGATGTGGGAGGAAACCCACGCGACCACAAGCAGGACATGCATAATGAACAAAATAACAAGCTGTGCAAAGAAATGTTAGAAAAATTAGACTACAATACAGAACAGACAAAACAGATATAGTACCACAGAGTTTCATTGTGATAGCATATCTTATATTTAAAGAATACTGTGCTATGATTTAACATTTAACTACATCAGAAACTATACTTTTAAGTAAGTCCAACTAAACTATGCACATGCTTTGCATATTTACAGTTAAAAATTATTTTAACCTTTTTGAAATTTAATGGGAAGGTGGTTCCAGACAAGAAAGTTGACTTTGGAGACACTTTTCTCATCAACAGGTTAGATGAAATGTAGTATTTTTATGGATAAAATGGCAATGTCATTGTTATTAAAATGTAAGAGGGTGAACTTAAAGTTACCTTGTTCTGAGGATTGGGCATGTATAATTAAAATGTAGTTGTGTACAAAAGTTGAGAAAAACTGGGTGGATCTTGTTATGACTGAAATTCATTTTGCTTAGTTGAAAGTAACACAGTGGTGTTCAAGTCTACCTGTGAGGTTAATGAATCTGAATTTGCTATTAACTGTAATTTGAACTTTGTGGATATTTGTCAGGAAGGCACAGTGATTATGAGGATGGCATATTCTACTTTAGGGATAAATAACATTTTTTTTTTGCTAGGCACTTGTCTTGTATGGTAAGATGATTGCAATTGCATCACAATCTTTCAACTGCATGCTAACTTTACCAGTAATGTGTTCAGTGTGGGGTTTGTGAGTAGTGTCTAGGGTAAGCCCTAAGTACTTATAGATGGACTTGTACAATCTGTAAATTGTTATGAGCACTTTGTTTATTATGGACTTGCCTTTTGGTAAGATTTTCAAATGGGAAATATGGCACTGTGATATATGTTTTCCAAAGAGTTTTATTGAGTAGAATGGATCATGACCAAAATCAGAAATAATTCTTATTATTATTATTATTTAGTTTTTTAAGGCTGTTTGAATTTCTGCTGTTCTTACCAGTAGTATGAAGAATTATATCATCAGCATATAGGGAACAATTTGTAGGAGAGGCGAAGGTAGTTATATCATTAGTGAATAATAACATCGCTGGACCTAGAAGAGAACTGTATGTACCTTTTTTGATAGTACTTTATTTTGCAATATTTTGAAGGGTATATTTTGTTTATTTTTATATTTATTTATTTTTGTAAACCGGGAAAGCCCACCCGGGATAGATACCCTTTTTCAGTGAATGCCTGGGGAGAAAAGCTCCAATATTCACATACATAGATGATATACAGAATAATTTCAGTTTCCACATTGTTTATAATATTTTCATCTTGGTTACATATACATGTTTGCATACATAATTAACTGTAACAGACGTTTAATACTAATCTTTTATTATGCAACTTGTGCCAGTAGGAAGATCGAAAAATAAGAGATAGTCTGTGCATTTGCATAATGTTATAGCAGACAGCTTGTCGCACATATATTGAAAAGACAGTTTTTGAACCATGGAATAAAAGTTTCTCTAAAGGCAAAAGACTGTATTGTAGGCATCAGAAGGTTGTGATTTACACTTTCAAAGTCTCATCTTATGTCTACAAAAATATTTTCATTAAGCTGCTGATTTTCCATTGAAGTAGAAATTTGAGTTAACAGTATATACAATGGTAAGCATAGCATGTCAAGAATGGAAGACATGTTGGGTGTCAGTTAGGATTCTAGACTTATTAAGAAGTTTTGCAATTTGATTATGCCATATTTTCTCCAAGAAATTTTGGGATCAAGTAGAAATTAAATAAAAACAATAAAGAGACAGAAATGAATTCGTATTCAAGTGAGGGGAGTGGCAGACATTTTGGACATTAAGATAATTAGAGAATTCTTGGACAGCTGAAGTGCAATAGTGAAGGTGATTGAGTTGTCTACCAGACTGAGGACTAATCTGCCTGGTGAAGATCTCATATAATTTAATTTACTTTTGATTCTGAAATGATGAAACTACTAATTCCTTTGGGGGTAAGTTTTGTGTTTTGAAGATTAAGCTTCCCATTGGAAGATGGTCAATAAGATGAAGATGGAAGCTTGGAAGATGGCCAGTTAGTGAGTTTTGAAAGGTGTGTATATCTGGAATATAATGTGGGATATAAGTTATAAATAGAGCAAGCAGTGAATTGTTCTCAGAGCTTCAGAACAGTCTAGTCATGGTAAAAGCTGATTTTTGCTAATATGTTAGAAATATTGTTTTGTTTGGTTCCATGTGTCTATGTTGAAGTCAAACAACAGCAGCTGGCACTTTAAATGAGCAAAGCCATTTATTTAATATTATTGCATTAAGGAACAGACTAGTTTTGACATCTTCATGTCTACATCAGTGTTAAAGTTCCAAACAACAATATCACATTTAAATATAAAGTAATACAGAACCATTAGAGAATCATCACCTTTTAAAATGATAGCATCACTTCATTGAGCACCAGTGAAAATACAGCCCTCAATCTCACAATCCAGGAATATTTCTTATTTTTAGAGTATCGTGCCAACCTAACTTATTATTACATGAACATAGATTAATCTTGTCAGTAGTACCAAAATTAAACACAGCAGAAGGATGTTTCTGGACATGTTTATTTAATGCATTAGACAGCATCCATTTCTAATGTCACTTGTGCTCAAAAATCTGAGTTTTGAGTTGTCTAGACATCTAACCTACATAAAAAGCTGAACATGTGCAAGTAGCTAAATAAACTACCCAGTCAGAGCAGCAAGTACTAAAACAAAGGATGTCAAAAACTTTGGGGGTATTCCTAGATATAAATTATTTTGTTTTTAAAACATCTTTACATGCGGAACAATGTCCACATGGTTGGCAACCCACCACAGGGATGCAATCTATTGTTCTCTTTCTGTCCGCTTTATGTCTAACACTTTTCTTATAATGATTAAAGTAATTACCAGTAGTTTTTCTTCTTCTGTAAGAAAATAAATGATGTGCAGAAACTAACTCAGATATTTTATTATCTTCCATAAGGATGTCCCAGTGTCTGTGGATGAGACACTTGAAAAACCCTACATTACTACCATAATTAGTCACCAGCCTAAAAACATCATCTCTAAATCTATGTTTTTGTACTGTAACAACTCTATTCTATCAACTTCTTGGACAGAGTCTCGAGTGGTCATAACATCCTTATAATTATACCCCCTGTCACAAAATCTTCTAACCAAATCAAGTTCCTGTGTCTTACATTCAACATCTGAGGAACATATTCTATGAACTCTTAAAAACTTTGGTTTGGGGATATTATGGACAATGTGGGGTGGATGGCAGCTAATGGCATACAAAAATGTGTTAAACTCTGTGTTTTTCCTATACACAGTAGTGTTTAAAGTGCCATAATTATTTTTCAAGATGGCAACATCCAGGAAAGTGTGATGTGAGCGATCATATTGAACACTAAGTTGTATATCCCATTTATTGGACGCTTGTCTAATGCATTATATAAGCATGTTCAGAAACATCCTTCTGCTGTGTTTAATTTCACTATTATTGACAGGATTAATCTAGCTTCATGGAATAAGTTAGGTTGGCATGGTACCCTGAATAATAAAGAATACTCCTGGATAGTGAGATTGGGGGGCTTTATTTTTACCGGGGCTCAATGAACTGATGCTGTGACTTTAAAAGGGCGGTGATTCTTTATGGCATTGTTGTTTGGAACTTTAACACTGATGAAGGCATGGAGTTGTAGAAACTGGTTTGTTCCTTAATGAAATAATATTAAATAAATGGTTTTGCTGAACTGAAGTGCTGAGTGCTCTTGTTTGGATTCATCATTTTGCCTTTGCACTTGGCTGTACCTGCACGAACTTTTGTATTCAGTGATTGATTTACACTGTGCTGTTGCCTCTACAAATGGGATTTGTATCCTATTTATCAGGCTTTCTTCGCTGATTTTTGTTTGGAGACATCGCTCCCACATTGGATTTGTTTTTCACCATCCTGGCTTTTTGTTTATAACCTTATAAAAATCCTCCATTCTCCAGGTGACTTGCCTATTTAGTACATTTTGGTTCTGTGGATATGATGAACTGCTGGATGAACATTTAACAGGAGAACATTTTCTTAATAACATGGTTTAAGGGGTGTCTGTTTGTAAATGCATCTCTTTTTGTTTGTGGCTGGAATTCAGAACCCCCCCCCATCTTTTTGTCTCTCATAGTGGTGCCTTTCTCTGAACTTGTGCTACAATGTGCTATAGAGATTGCTGCTTTGTGTTTCTGCATACACTTTGCAGGCCTACTGTACATTATTTTAACTCAGCTGACTGGAATTATTCTGTGAATCATCCCATTATGGATTTGTTGGGTTTAGTAAGTGGTCTGGCTGCTGATAAAGATGACATCCACATTTTTGAGGAGGTGGAGAATCTTCCTGCTTTCAATTGAGGTACTGTGCATGAGCCTTCAATTACTTGTGTCAATGCTTTTAAAAAAAATATCTGCTGCTGTTAAGAATTTAAGAACAAATGTTTGTCACTTTAAACTGTTTAAAGCTTATAATTTAATGGTGTTGTCACCACAGGGGCTAAGAGTTCTTATACAACCCGTGGTTAAACTGATGAAAAACTGATGGCTGAATGGTATCAGGCTTAACAGAAGCCTCTATGAGCTTTGTGAAGGTTTAATTGTCCTTTCTTGAGAGAACAGTGGATAAATCAATATCAGAGGTATCTAGGTTTTATGAAGTGAGGCAGTTTCAAATGTAGGATTTTTTTCCAGGAACATCTTTCTAAGTAAACTAAATATTTAATGGCCCTGGAAAAGGAACTCAAGGAACACAAACTTAAAAAATTCCAAAGGGATATGAGAGACTATGCTAATGGTAGACCATTTACTGTACAAAAGTCAGTTAAATTTGTCTGAGAATGTTGATCAAACCCGGGCCAAGGGCAAGAGGAAACGAATTAAGTCCATACTTAAAAAATCTGATAGCTCTCTGGAGACATTGGCTGAGGATTTTTCTTCAGCCAGGGAAACTGATGTTGAGGCTGTAAATAATTATCCATTGGCTAAAAAGGGGAATGTGGCTAACCCTTTGGAATTAGGAGAAGGGCTGGCCATAAACACGCCAAAAGATATAGACGCTTTATTACAGCTGATAGTCCTAAACTATGATGCAGTTCCAATGTGCACACTATTTCTTTGTTTCAGTTGTCTTAGTCAGAAATTGATTTATTAAACAGGGGTTTAAATTGTGTTCCCACTTCTTCTGTTCCAGAAGACATTTTTGTTAAGGATGGCCTGATGTTTTGTAGACAGCTTAATTAAAAAGCTATTTTTTATAATAAGGGTGTGCCAGATTATGGACAATTTAAGTTTAAATCTTCTAATTTTGTACCCCCCCCCATGAATAAACATGTGCCAGCTGTTCAGCAAAGTGTTTTAGAAGATTTACATGTTAATTTCCAAACCGTAGGGCTGTACAACATAACCTATCTAAGGCTGAACAACAGGCCTTAATAACCTGTAGGGCTGTACAACATAACCTAAGGCTGAACAACAGGCCTTAATAAATCTTAAGCACAATAAAACTGCGGTCATTAATACAGCAGACAAAGGTGGGGTTGTGGTGGTTTGGGATTGGACCATATATTTACAGAAGCATATAAACAACTTTCTGACAATCGTTTTCATCAAAAATTGGTCCTAGACCCCACTTTGAAGTTTAAACATGACATTGATTGTTTTTTGAAGCTAGCCTTGGAAGAAGGGATTATTTCTAAGCAAGTAGTTTTTCAACTCACAGTCCAGAATCCCACTCCACAATATTTTATCTGCTCCCCAAAATATATAAAAACTTCACACACCCTCCTGGCAGACCCATTGTTTCTGATTGTGGCTATATGACTGAACCTTCGTCTACCTTTCTTACTATCTCTGCCCTCTGTTAAATGGTGTACGTTCATGTGTACAAGATACCACCCTGTTTTTGAATATTATTCAAGATACACAGTTGGAGATGGATTGGTATATGTGCACTTTGGATGTTGCATCTGTTTACACCAACATTCCACATTGGGCTGGGTTAATGGCATTGGATTATTGGTTAAACTGTTCAGCACTGTATAGCCCTGGATTCTATACATTTTCAATCTGCCTTGCAGAACATGTTCTCACTAGAAATGTCTTTTACTTTAATGGAGAATATTTTTTACAGCTCAATGGTACTGCCATGGGAGCATCTTTTGCTCCCATTTACGCTGATCGTTTCATGGGTTTTCTTGAGAAGCAGATTATTTATGATGTTACTCATAATTTTTTTTGCATCCATAGATATATGGCGTAGGTACCTGGATGATTGCTGGCTTGTTCATAGAATATCTTAATAAAAATAAATGGGGTATACAATTTAGTGTTCAATATGATCTCTCACATATCACTTTTCTGGATGTTGCCATCTCGAAAGATAATGATAGTATTTTAAACACTAGTGTATATAGAGAAAACCAGGAGTTTAACACATTTTTGTATGGCACTAGCTGCCATACACCCCACATTGTCCATAATATCCCCAAATCACAGTTTTTAAGAGTTCATAGAATATGTTCCTCAGATGTTGAATGTAAGACACAGGAACTTGATTTGGTTAGAAGATTTTGTGACAGGAGGTATAATTATAAGGATGTTATGACCACTCGAGACTCTGTCCAAGAAGTTGATAGAATAGAGTGTTGCAGTATAAAAAATATAAATTTAGGGATGATATTTTCAGGCTGGTGATTAATTATGGTAGTAATAGAGGGTTTTTTCAAGCATCTTATCCACAAACACTGGGACATCCTTATGGCAGATAACAAAATATCTGAGTTAGTTCCTGCAAGTTGTTTATTTTCTTACAGAAGAGGTAAAACTACTGGTAATTACTTTAATCATTATAAGAAAAGTGTTAGACATAAAATTGACACACAGAGAACAATAGATTGCATCCCTGTGGTGGGTTGCCAACCATGTGGACATTGTTCCGTATGTAAAGATGTTTTAAAAACAAAACTATTTACATCTAGCAATTCCCCCAAAGTTTTTGACATCCTTTGTTTTGGTACTTGCTGCTCTGACTGGGTAGTTTATTTAGTTACTTGCGCATGTTCAGCATTTTATGTACGACAGAACGTCCAGACAACTCAAAACTCAGATTTTGAGCACAAGTGACATTAGAAATGAATGCTTGTCTAATGCATTATATAAACATGTTCAGAAACATCCTTCTGCTGCATTTAATTTGACTATTATTGACAAGATTAATCTATATTCATGCAATAAGTTAGGTTGGTATGGTATCCTGAATAATAATTCCTGGATAGTGAGACTGGGGGCTTTATTTTCACTGGGGCTCAATGAAATGATGCTGTCTCTTTAAAAGGTGGTGATTCTTTAATGGTTCTGCATTACTTTATACTTAAATGTGGTATTGTTGTTTGGAACTTTAACACTGATGAAGGCATGAAGTTGCTGAAACTGGTCTGTTACTTAATGAAATAATATTAAATAAATGGTTTTGCTAATCTGAAGTGCTGGCTGCTGTTGCTTGGATTCATCATTTTGCCTTTGCATTTGGCTGCACCTGCATGGACTTTTGTATTCAGATGTTGAAGTCAACAATTATTCTAATTTTGTTTGTGCCAGCAACAGTTAGTATTCAACTGATAATGTCTTTAAGTATTTGAAGGTTGAGTGGGGTAGACTGTAGAGATTAGCTCTAAAGAAATGTACATGCCCACTGATTGTGAGAGACGTCACAGTTCATTTGGGGGGGAATCTTCATTATTGGATTTATTATGGCCAACTAGTTTCAGTGAGAATTTAGATTTTTTTAATAAGTAGCATACTTCTACCACTTATCTGCATTTACTATTAAAGATTGACGTTTAAATGTGTGAAACAAACTTTTATTGTCACACCAAAAAGTGTTTGCATGTGCATGCAAACACTTTTTGGCATGAAAATAAAAGATCATTTTGCAGCACTTAAAAAGAAATATGGTTTTAATCTTTTTTTCTGAACGTGGAAGACTAAACATAACAGCCATATTTATGTCATTAATATTAATGGACTGGAAGGAGGTGGTTGCATCACTTTGGGTTCCAGCACTAATTATGCTGGATTAGTGTGGGTAAGTAACTGTGAATTAAATTCTGTAATTGCCAAACTATTAAGTCAACAGTTTGACAAAAAAATTAATAGTTATCATAGTTCACAATTACTTAGCCATGCTAATATAGCATAATTAGAGATGGACCCCAAAGTGAAGTAATGGCCTGCTTCACGCCTGTTGATATTAATGACACAAGCATGTCTGTGTATGTTTAGTCTTCCACATTTAGAAGCAATTTTTAAAATCATTTTATTTGTAAACTGGTGTGAAATGACCTTGTTTTTTTGCATAAAAATCGCCTGCATAAATATGTAGGCAAACAATTTTTATGCAGAAACCAAAGGTTGTTTTCTACCTTTAAACATGATCTTTAACTGTAATTTGAATATTGTGGGCATTCTGGAAAGAATATAGACATGCTGTTTAAGAAGATGTGACAGGTATTGCTAAGAAATAAAGAGGCGCAGGCACTACCTTTAAGTCAGATTTCTGCAATTTGCAGTATGTTGATGTTATATTCGTTCATCCAGGTTTCTGCTGAGTTCACGGTATTAATAGGTTCGTACCAAGCTATCTGTCTGCAGACGATTGCAAACCTAACCAATAACCAAAGATCAGAATCAAATCCAATACTTTGCATCTGAGAGGTTAAAACCTTAATTATTATATCAACTTCCCTACTAAAACCAAAGACTCATAAACGTCAGGATTCTAATGCTATTGGAGTTTATTTGTGCTACATTTAAAAGTTTGGATTTTGTTTGGCTGTGGTTCTGATAGATACTTAATGAGATTGATTATGTAGATACACAGTGCTTTCTGTTCCAGTTTTACAATGAATTAATTATCTTTGGTAGAAGTTTTATTCTGGCTATTAGATGTTGCTTTTTTGGGGGGAGTCACACTGAATTATATTAGTGAATAACTTATTTTATGAGTTTGTGTTGTGATAACTGTCTGTGGTGGTAGAAAATGTTAGCTTATTAGGCACTAGTAGGCATCTATGAGAAGGGAGAAGGAAAGAAATAGTACAGTCAAGGTGGAAATAAAAAGACACTTAGTAAGGAGTTAAAGGGGAAATTACAGGAAGAGGAGCTTTGTGATGTTTGAGGTACATTATGTGTATTTTGAAAAAAAAACTAGAGTGGAAAGCTATTTGGATTTTGTGAAGAAAAGTTTGGGCGAAGGTAATTATTAAATTTACAGATAAACTTAGTGGAAGGATACAGTGCAGTGCAGATACTTTGTTAAGGAGAGACAATATATTATATTTGCTTTTAATTAAAATGGTCAATAGTACATATGTGCAGTAATATATAGGTTTAACAATAGTGTGTAGTAATGCATTAGTATAAATAACTTATTGTATCTGACAAGTATAGTAAAAGGCTATGAATATTGTCGTACAAGGACTGTGATTGTTTTCTTAGGGTAAACCAGTGGTGGTTTAATGTGTGTGAAAGCATGTATGAAAATAGTTAGCATTGAGATATGCAGGAGAGAAGCAGTGAAGATGGTTGTGCACATATAATGTTACAGAGGTAGATAATTGAATGTTTGTACTGCATATTGTTATTGCATTTTTTTTGCTATTTGCATTATAGTTGTATTAAAATAGCTTGCAGTATTGCTGTCTTGTTAACCAAGTTTGTGTGTGGGAAGACAGTAGTACATCTTTAAATGGGAAGGGAGGACAGACAATATATGGGTGTTGTTATGAGATTATAAGTATGGAGAGTGGAGTGATATTTGAAGAATTGGAGCAGCAGAGAGGCTGAGCCAATCAGTAAGTGTATGTACTGAGACTGTGTGCAAAAATTGGCCAGAAACAAAATATGCAAATCACATCACCTGTAGGCAGACTAATACTAGAAGGAATTATTTCAGGACAGTATAACTAAACATAAATGGGTAATGGTCCCACAAAGGTCGGGAGACAGATCATAAACAGTAATTGAACTACAACCCAGGAGGGGGAAGAAGAGTGGAAGGAGAAAATGTATCACAGCTACAAAATATGCAAAGGTACTAAAACCTACTGCCAATCAATAGCGGATCATTAGCGGACTGGAGTTCCACTGTAGCGACCCCTAACCGGGAAAAGCCGAAAGACAAACAACAACAACTGTAAGACAGTTACAGACTGCTAATGCAACAGAACAGAGAATGTGTCTATAAGGCGAAGATGGCTGCTTTACAAAGTTGCTGCCAAACAATACACTAGTGTCATGCAGAGAAGATTTCTGGAAAGCTGCTGGTGACTGACATGAAAATACTACAGGGGGTTTAAATGTGCGGGTTTCAGTCAATGACTGCATGCATTTACTTTATAAAGCTGTTGCTAACAATGCAGCTAGTGAAAAGCAGCAAATCTGCCTTGCTATCTATTAGTGTACTGACACTAAAACACTGCAGACAGTTTAAAACTGTAGGTTTCAGTCAATGGCTGCATGTACTTTTGTATATGATAATATTAAAGCGGTATATGTATGGGCAGCCTTGATGGACTGTACATGTCACTATATGCTTAATAGCATGACTAAGCCTTGTGCTGTTTTCGTATACACAAGATGACCTTCAGGACTAAACAAAACTTCCTCAGCCAGGGCAACCGATCTCTTATTTAATTTATATGCCATTGAGCAAATGGTAAAATATTTAATATTATCAGTTAATTTTCTGTGCTCTGCTCCCTATTGGCCATATTCCTGTCTATGTCCATACCCATATCCACAGCAATAGCCTGCTTTTATTTTTCATATTTCTGTACAACTTATATTAGAAGTCAATCATTTTGTCTTTAACTCAACCTGTATCTGCTAAAAGATCACAAGCACAAAGTTTGTAATATTAGGCAATCTTCCTATTACTAGTAGCCATATATGATGTCTTATTATACATTTACTTTATGGGCAACTTTCACTTCTGTGGTATTGTCACCTCAGATTTAACAGTAGTGTCTATCTTACAATTATTGCTTCTTTTTGTCACATAATCAGTACTTGTTTCTGGCAGTATTTTCCTCATAATTGTATCAGATTCATACAGGTAATACTTCACCATACTTTACAATGTTTATTCAGTTCATAAAAGTAGTCAGTCTCGTAATAAGTATTATATCATTTAAAGCAAACACACGTTAAAGAGATCCACAGGGGTATTGATTTACCATATTTTGCAATTTGTAATCAAGCTTATAATCATTACCCTCAAGGCCTAATAGATGCAAATGTTAATTAACTGATTGAAATAAAAGAAAAACATTATTTGAAAAACATAATGCATATACAATTTTACTCGTATAGAGAACAGCTTATTCACATGCTTAATACATAAATATATTCCAGCTTGAGCCTAAGGTTAATTTTGTCACACAGCCGGTACTCCACCATATTCTAAGATACTGAAACAGTTTTAAAAAATCCTAATTACTCAGATGTGTTACTACAAATCTTTTAATTGTGTAATTGATACCTCACCATCTTCCTACTCAGGTCGAATACTATGTTTTTAAACAAGACACATCTTTATTAAACCAACACTTATGACGTAGGCAATCATACATTTATAAAAATGAAAACAAACCACACCAACACAATCCTAGTTGCAAGCATTATACATCATGTATATCTACTCCATCTTTTTCAGTCACACATTACATAACTTGTTTAAATGTTGTCTTCTTTTAAATCTCATTCCTACCCTGTATGTATTGTTCCACCAACTCACATTTTTTTCTATGTAGTTTGCTCCTACCCTTTTCTAAACATCTCAGTTGCAGTTGTTTTATCTCTGTTACTCTATTCACTACTTGTAGTATAGCTGGTTTTGATTTTGATTTCTATTTTCTAGTAATTGATTTTTTTGGCAGCCACCATAATTAGATATAGCAAGGTCTTACCATGTCTAGGCAATCCTGATTCCGTATCATAGCTCAGAAATTCATCTCCCTCATCACACCAATCTGCGCACCCAGCATCTCCAACAGTGCATGCTGCAGGGAATCCTTAAAGTCTGCCAACTTACCACACTCACAGAAAATATGTTCCCTGTTACCTCTTTGCTCCCTGTCACACCTCCAACATTTGCTGCCTACCTGAGGAAAAAATTTCTGGAGTCTGCTTGGGGTATAAAAATATCTATGTAAACATTTCCAAGCAAAAATCCTAAATCTTCCAGATTTTGTTGCATATTTAGGAGACATACATATAGCCTCACTTTGTTTCTTTGTGAACTGCTTATACAGTCTCTCTTCCCAAACATTTCTAAGCCTCATTGGAATCTTTGACATTGAATAGTTTCAATGAATGCAATAGCTGCTCTAACATTTGATTGAAGTAACTGAGTAATCATATGGTTAATATCAATTACTTGTTGCGGTTTATAGTTCACCATATTTTACACAAATTACAGTTTAATATGTGCTATATCTATTCAGTCGTATGGTTACTCTTCAAAATACTTCAAGCCAAACCTAATATTAACATTTACTTATGCTTCATAAACAGTCTTAATAAATATCATCTCAAAGATTATCTGGTAAAATGTCAGCACTTTGTTGAAGATCTCCCTAATGAATAGTCCAGATACTTGAGAAGAACCAAAGCTGTCCTGTTCCTGAACTTGGACATATACATAATAATCTTATTTTCTTCACCAGATATTCATTCATTTTCAGTTCATCCACTAGTTCTCTTGCAGCATCTCACAGTCTAACCATCCTTGTCTCCTCTTTCTTGATTTATATCTTTGCTAATCTTAATGTTAATCCCTTTAACTTTGCCATTCTTCATCTGTAATACCAAAAATCAACATACTGCCAGTTCAAAACTTTTTAAATGACAGAAAATATAAATTTTTAAATCAGCTTTATTCATCTGTGCTGTCTTACGGCTTCCATAATTCACAGAAGTTGTTTCACTCACATTGGAAGAATCATGCACAACATACATAGGTCAGTCAGTCACTGTTTACCTTCTACCAGTTTGTCACAATCTCCTAAAATACTTTCTTTTTTTCATAACATGTCAATGATTGGATCATTATTGATGCAGGTTTCCATTATGTAATGTCTGACTCTGATAATGGCAGATACTTCAGCATTATAATCCCCAAATAATCTTTTACAAACACTGCCCAGCACAACATCTTGGATTTCAAATAATCTTACAAATCAGACCTTTTTCAATTCTACATAACACACTCAGTCTTAGATTTTTGTCTCCTTACCTTATCCTTCAATCCAGGTTTCATTACCATTATTTATTCATTTCATTTTTTTTTTGCCATCTGTGTTACCCTTCCTAAATCTTGAATTTTTGGCATTTATCAGGTCCAACAGCCATTTCTTTGATCGTGCAAAAATTTTGTATTATTCACTACAACCACTTCCAAGCACTTCAAATGTGCTGTGAACAGTCCTGTCACATTCCACAATTCAATTAATTTCAATTCCAAACTCTTTGTTACCTCCAAAACATTTAACTATGTCAATGAACTTGCATCTTTGATCACTGATTATAAAGAAGTATGGATGTCCTGCTTCAACTTGTGGCTTATTCTTTCAGCAAATTATCCAGTTTCAGCTGTGCATTCCTTTCTTCCATTGTCAATTTCTAAACATCACTGCACTCTACTATACAACCACTGAAAATTATACTGAATGAATTGTTTTCACTTTAGTGTATAGCAATTTTAATTACTGAGATTAATGTGTGATCTAAGGAAACTTCCCAGGGTAACCACATTTTAACATAGAAGAATTATCATGAAATGTTTTCTTATGCTTTAACTGTTTATGACTTTTTTATAGCTTTTTGTTTTAACTTACCTTTGTGTAAAAAGTTTATAACTTTATGAACATTTTAATTATTTCATAACGTTTTGTGTTTTCTTGCATTATTTAAGTTTACATGACTTTCATAGCTTAAAAGGTACAGGACTACAAATTTTATAACAGAAAATTACAAATCTACATATAACTTTTATAGAAACATGCTACGTAGTTAACTGTAATATGTGATATTGGAACAGCTTTAATTCACACATAATGGAGTATGGTTATGTAGCAGATCATATTGATATTGTCTTATACTACAACATATAATTATTATCTTAATAATACTAAAAGTGAAGCTGAACTATTAAGCACTAGAGTGTGTGTGTAAGGAGGATGAGAAGTCTGTCTGAGTACAGAGGTCTAATGCTACAGTGAACTTGTGGTTCACTTATTATATATCAGAGATCAGTGATCCTGTCAAACAGCAAACACTAGTGCAATGCAGAATGCTTACCTATGGTCCAAAGCAGTCATGTGATGTAACAGCAGTCAATAGAACAGGGGACTTACTGTTATTTATCTTTTCCCAAAATTATATACAGCAACAATACACACAAACTTGAAGTGAGCTGCACTGCATAGTTTGACTAATTGGTAAATTGTCACACTTTGACAGTTAATACAAAAATACCTTCAGGGTCAAAATCTAACATAGAAATGCAAGTGTTTCTATATTCACTGACTGAATGCATGATGTTTCATTAGTTCTCAATGGGAAAAGAATATATGCATATGAACCAATGCCTGAAGACTGGATCTGATTATTGGTTTAACGACAATTCAGTGAGAAGGTTAATAAAACATAAAAGGAGAATATTAAAAAGGTCATTGTAGCTTCCAGGGAGAAACTAAAATGGGGTTACTAAGCTGACACAATCATCTAGACAGCCAGAATTCTGACACATCATTTGGCATCACAGCTTGCTTTGGAACTTTTAGGGTGACATTTAGAGAAAAATTGCATTTATTTTTTGATTTATTGAAATTTGGTTAATGGGAAAGTCCGACTGAGTAGATCACAGTTTTCATTGAAGGCTCTGAGAGAAAATCTCCAAAGTATTACAAAAACATTTTAAGAACAATACATTTATAGTCTTCAGAAATAATAGAAAAACATCTGCAATTTAAATAATTATACCAAATTCGACATGATGTGAAAACATTGGTTAAGAATAGATACAACTTACTTGACAATTATTTAATATTCAGAGAACTTTTAGAAATTAAAGGAAAGTTAGTGTAGCACAAACAGGAACTACAATATGTAGTGAGCGGAAAAAACAGGATTATTGCATATTTAGAAAGAGAGTCAGAAGAAAGAAATAGACTGAAGTAAGAAAGTGAGTATAGAAAGGATAGTAGGGAAGTGTAAGGTATAATTAGGTAATTGCTCTTATTTAGGGAAGCAATTTATCCTGGGGTTGATCAAGAACAGAGACACATTTGGCTAGGAAGTATTTCAGAATGGTTGTAAAGGACTGCAGATTGGGAATTGACCCGATGGATACAGGTAAGGAGGTCAAGTCCTTAGTAATATGGTACAAGTACAGACCATGCCCAGTAGATTTCATAGGTTTGTGGTTAGAGAAGAGTTTTTGTTCATTGGATCTTAATGACTGACTGGGAACGTAGTTGTGTAGAATGTCATTTTGTGCTGGACAACTAGATGGATGCTGGATAATGTTATAGGTGGTAAGAAGCTGTGCATAGGTTAGTTGATGGGATAGTTTTAACCAGTTTAGGATTTTTAGTGCT
Organism: Protopterus annectens; assembly: GCF_019279795.1. NCBI lineage: Eukaryota > Metazoa > Chordata > Ceratodontiformes > Protopteridae > Protopterus > Protopterus annectens. The sequence continues at coordinate 954,814,870 of NC_056725.1, read as the reverse complement.
ATACAGTGGTAGGCTCTGAAAGGTGTATTTGCTGCAAATTTAGTCACTTTATTATATCATTGCTAAAGTTTTGATTTCTGTGATGCCTGGAGGTTAGCAAAGATGGCAGTGCATTAAACTAGTGAAGGGAGGAGGTAAGTAGTGGCAAGTGTAGTTTTATTTCCATTGGTGAGAAAGTTCTTGGCTCTGTAAAGCATCCCTAGTTTTTGGTGATTTTTAATGCAATTCTGTATATACAGGTTGCATTTAATATTATAATCCACTATCATCCCCAATAATTTGCTATGAGAAGTGACTTCAGTGGTTGTATTAGTAAGAGAGAAGCTTTCAAATTTTTAATTTTTCACAAGAGAGGGATTTCAGGAAAAAAAAAAACAGGACTTCCCCTCGGCAGAAATGTAGTAGAAAGTATGTTTGTTAGTTAGGTGGTGTTGTAGGTGGAGAGGATCTTATATACTTGTGCAATGTAGTTTTCAATGTTATGAAGCACACTTTGAGTTTTCAATGTTTTTGGTTTTCAGTGTTTTGAATTTTCAGTTTTATGATCTCAATGTTATAAAATTCAACGTTATGAAATGTCAGTGTTATTAAGCAGACTCATATATATATATATATATATATATATATATATATATATATACATACACACACACACACACACACACACATATATATATATATATATATATATATATATATATACATATATATATATATATATAAGTCTACCATCTGTATGCTACTACTCTGTAATGTCTCTCTTGTAAATTTTTCTTCTCACTGTAAACGTATGGAGTTTTTCTCCCCAGGACTCTGCTGAAAATGGACACTTGTCAATTCGGACTATCCCGGTAAACAAATGTTAAATAATAAAATAATATATATATATATATATATATATATAGAGAGAGAGAGAGAGAGAGAGAGAGCAGGCTATATCAAACTCTATATCTATAGATAGACAAGTATATATATATATATATATATATATATATATATATTTTAGTCATGGACATTTAGGCTGATTGCCTTTGAGACAGTTTCCTACTGAGTTAAAGGCAATCTGGGTGATGGCTCATAGATGTGTCAGGTTGTTTGATAAGCAGATAAGAGTGGAATTGCTTGCTTATTATATTAGGGATGCTTGAGTATGTGAAGAGGTTGTGATTAAAGATATTAAAAAGAAGAGGACCAAGTATGGGATCTTGAGGGATGCCAGTGTGAATGGGATGGAATGGAAAAGTTTCAGGTAGACATTTAACTGACTGACTTTGGTCTGTCAGCTAGCTAGAAAACCACTTTGCAAAAGAGATATAGAGGCCCAGGGTAAACATGTTAATTAGCAGTTTGCTATGGGATACTGTATCAAATGCTTTTTATAAGACTTAGAAGATGGAAGACACAAGCTTATCACTGTCTCTGGTCTTGTATGTTGTCTATGAAATCTGTAAGGGCAGTTATGGTTCTATGAGTGGGCCAGAAGCTGTGATGTGCTGTGTGGGAATTAAGAGGCTTTCTTGGAGGAGTTAAGGATAAATTGTTAATGTATGCATTTTTCAAGTAGTTTGTAGATGGGAGTAATACTGCAGTAGGTCTAAAGATATATATTTTATTGGAGGTGCTATATTTGTGAAAATAATTATATGGATTTTTTTCACAGAGTGAGGGCATGGGATTCTAGAATGGACCTGTTGATGCCAATTGAAATAGAGTAAGCCTAAGGTATTTTTTTCTTTGAGGGGGGAGCTGCCTAAAAGGGATCATGGTTTGAGGTTATTTTGCATTTTTTGATGCGGGAAGTAGAAATTGGTTTTAAGAGAATATGGGGTTAGTGGAGGATGGAAGTGCAGATTCAGTTGGGACTCTAGCTGAACTGGGACTAAGAGCAGCTATACAGTCTATGAAATAGGAGTTCAATTTAGCAGCTGCTTCTAAAGGGGGGGAGGTTAGGATATGGGCTGGGAGCAATATTTGTTCCAGGGTAAAAGATTTTCTTAACAGAGGACCAAAAGTCTTAGGATTATTTCTTTCATTATACTGTGTATCACAGAAGTAGTGTTTCCATCAATAAGGAGTTTTTTTTTTTTTGTAGCATTGCAGAGTTCTCTAAATAGGAACTTCCACTTCGCTCCCAGTGTGGAAAGCTTCAGATTCTTCTCTGTCCTGATGTTTCTGGGGTCAAGGCATTGCAGCAAACCTTGCACCAACATATTGATTGTATTATTTGATACAGGCTCTACTCTTTGTCAACAGCCCTCTTAACTGCTACCTCCATCAGGCCCCGAAGCTTGGGATGCTGACTTTACAGAGATGAAGCCACCTTATCCTAAGTTTGAATCAGTGCCAGCATGGCAGTGGTGGTGGTAGTGTCAATAATATGCCATCTACTTTCTCGGAAGATACTGGCATGACAGTTGTTAATGCTTTACCAAAATGTAATGAATACTTTATTTTTCTAATTCATTACACTTCAGTTATACACACTTTTAACCATACCTCTGGTATGACTTAGCCATAGTGCTTTGATTTTTGCTCTCAGGTTTAACCTTATTCCTTCTAGATTTTTATGTTCCTCATAAAGTCAGACCAGTTTATGAATTCATACATTATTATTAGATACATAAACTAAGCCTAATGAAAGATTCACTAACACAAACCATATAGGGTTTAGTATGTAAAGACATTCTAATGTGAACAATAAGAGAGTGCTCCTCTTTCTGAACCTCTGCTATGATTCCTAAAGGCCAGTGCTATGCTTTTTAATGCTTGGAGGTTGAGAGTTATTCTTTTGACTGCAAATTTCATCAGATGACTTAAAAAGTGAATATGATAATATAGCAACAGGCAACGGCATCAGTAATGCTTTGTATTAATGTACAAGAATTACTGTAATGGTAAGTCCATTTACAGTAAAAATAACTTGGAAGTTACCAATACCTTTCACAGTTTGCTATTAGACTTATGCTACTAAAACAAGTAGCAATTACTGTAATACTCAGGGTCATGTCTATGTATTAGACTTATTGCTATTAAGAAAATTTCCAGTACAAGTACAGCAATTTTTTAATGAACTTTTCAGTCTTTAAGACTACCTAGGATTATAAGAACCATATCAAATATTGCCATAGTAATGGAAATGTCATACTTGCTATATTATGGCCTGCTATTCTTAATTTCTCTGACCAGCTAGGTAAGCTGGTCAGGTCTCCTACTTTGCAGGTTATCGTAGCAGCATCTACACTGCTCTGTAATGTGAGGGACACCAGTGACTGATGCCAGCTCATTACCCATTTGGATCAAATATCTATTTTCTTATAAGGGCCCTTATCCACCTACTCTATTCTGGTTCTGTATGATGTCTTCCAAGATGGAGAAAAATCTTTTTTTGCTATTGCTCCAATTTGGGACCCTACCCAGAGTGCTAAGAGAAGACAGGTTCACTGTCAGGTCCAAGTCCAAATGAAGAGCTAGCTATGAAACTGACATTCATAGAGTATGAACTGCATTGACCAAATTGTGGTCACTCAGTCAGACAGCTAACACCTGAGTGTCAACAAGTGGGTGCAGACACACACACACACACACACACACACACACACACACACACACACACACACACACACACACACACACACACACACACACACACACACACACACACACACACACACACACACACACACACACACCAACTGCATACGTACCCACTTCTCATGAGAAGGAGCAAGGAGTTTATATGCACAACATGAGTTTGCTACGGCTCATCCTCAGCAGTACAAAGTTATCTAATGTGATAGTTGTGCTAATACAGATGATCAGTAATGAGGCTCCTACAGGTGTGTGCCAACAACGTGATAGTTGTGCTTGCACAGATGATCAGTAACGAGGTTCCTACAGGTGTGTGTCAACAACGTGATAGTTGTGCTTGCACAGATGATCCGTAATGAGGTTCCTACAGGTGTGTGCCAACAAACACCATTTGCAAAAGAACATTGCAGCTTGAGGTAAAGTTCTGAGTGCTGAGCAATGCTAGTCACTACATTTCGCAAATGTTGATGGAATGCCAGAATTAAAGCAAATAGTTTAGAATAGGTACAGTTAAGATCAGAACAGAGGAAACACTACTGTGACATCTTCAGGTACAGCATCTGATTTGCTGGTAAGGTGAAAAATGTTATTACAATGGTGTAATTATACATTTTACTGTCATTGCTGTACAAAAAGAACACTGTACTGTAATTTAGTATCAGTGTAGTTGTTTACTGCAGGCTGTGGTACCTGACAGTGGATATGCTCAGGACCAAAATTAGCAGAAAAACTAATTGTATTTTTAGGAGGTAAACAACACACCCTTATAGGCCTGCATTCTTTAACACACCGAAAAAAAATAACACTTCATAGAAAGGGGTAGGGGCTGATCATCAAAACTGTTTCTCTCTTTTCTTTCATGGATACTGTTGCAGTATTGATTCAAAGATATTTAACAGAATTGCTTCAACTCAATAAGGTTAGTGTTGGAATATCAGGGCTGCCCTTAGGCCAACTTGACCTATTTGGCCTAAATGACCCCACTGCTTCAGGGGGCACCAGAACTATGGCCAGACTTAGGCACTGGTGACTTAGATCTAGATCTCTCTCTCTCTCTCTCTGTTATTTTTCTTATTAAAATATACTCCTGCTACAGCAAACTAATTGAAAGTAGTCATGGTTGCATCACCTGGTCACAAAGGCATACATGTTTCTTAATTTCTGGGCTTTCAGCTTAGTTTCACCCATGAGCTATACAATGAATCACATGACCTTAAATGTGCCTGGTTTACAGTGAGTAGAATTGAGCTGAACATCCAGAACGTTTGATTAGTAGAGGCTAATGACCACAATGGTGTTGTGTGTCTGAAGCTGGTACTTTTCGGATCTGCAGAGGGTCTGTAAGGGAATGCTGTACTCTGGTTGTAGCTCATGCAAGTACTTTTTTTTTAGATTATAGCAGTCAACCAGATATTCATACTTCTGAAGTTTGCCTGCATATGAGGAATGCTCATTATCTTTTGAGTCTTAAAAAGAGCTGAGAGGAGTTCTAATAGCCTTGATAAGAAGGAGACTGCAGATATCAGGTTCAATTATCCATGAATGCTGATAAAGTTAAATCTGTATCGGCAGGGAGAGAGTTAGATTTCAGCTAAAATGAATTGCCAGATGTAGCGGTGGATCTATAGTAGATGGCTGAGCACAGAAATGTAACATAATGTTATTTTCTTTATGCTTCAACTATCAGAAAGAAATTAATATTTTTAACACAGCTAAGAAAAATCCATGTGGCTATTTCTATGAATTAAACTGCTGTGGATGTCTTTTGTGTATTTTTAACAGAAAGAAAGTAAATTGCTGTGGTCATAGTTTTAATATATTTTACTTCATTAGGACATTGAAGGTATATACAAAGGTCCCTGTATTTGGTGAGTATGAGGGCTGTCTGTGGATGAAAGTGACCGACTTTGGCCTGCTATTTTTTGTCAGTGTTAAACAGTCGTTATTGTAGTTTTGCAGGTCTAATGTGTATTTTTGATATACAGCCTGGAATACTTCACTGTGGTTGGTTAAACAGCGTTTGTATTAAACAGATGTGGAATAAATTATTGTAGAAATTTTTATTGCAGAGCAATATCTGATGTCTATACAGCTGACAAAGTGACTGTAAGTGCTAAATATGTGGGGTGTGGATGAAAATTACTAAGCTGGCTGTTGGTTTGATTAAGTTAAATAGATATTAATCTAGCTTTGCAGGGTTGGTTTGTGTTTTATGTTTCTGAAAGGCAAGATGGAATGCTTTTTCTGTGGCAATTATTTTAATCACAGCCAGGTATCTGAGGTATATGTACGCAGTCAATAAAGTGACTGTAATTTATGATTATTGGGACCATCTGTGCATAAAGCTAACCCATCCCTGTTATATCATCAATGAACTGGCTTTGCAGGAGCAGTCACACAATACATGTATTGTTTTAAGTAAAATTAGTTTAAGTCAGTTGTTGATCTGGCTTAAGTATGTATGTGCATGTGGTGGGGGGATTGCAGTGCATCGAAGAGTAACTAGTTAGCCATAATTTCTTTTATTTTCCATCACAGTCAAACACTAACATTCAACACAAAAAGAGTCTGTCTTTGGCAGTCTGGGCAGGCTGTGTTTGAAAGCAAATGTTGCAGTGAATGCATTGCCATCTCAAAATATTTGGTTTTGTGGTTCCTTCTTCATACAGTCTACATGCCATCCTTGTATTTGTTTGCATTTTATTCAATTTATTTGGCTTTCTTTCCAACACAAAAGCGTGCTTTTGGAGCCTGTAGACAACTATGCAGTGTGCATGTGCTCATGTCTGTGTGCAATATTGGCAGAAAAAAGACAGAAAATCCACCCAAGGATGGCCAGTCAACGAAATCCGCAAGTGTTCCAACTAAAATGTAGTCCTTTAATATGAATAAAACTTTGACTTGAAAATAAAATGAAAAAAATAAAAAAAGGTCAAAACTGTCCCTTGAAGATATCCGATAAGCACTTTTGACTGTTGTCTTCCTCAGATCGTATAAGACACTAAGGACTTCCATTTCCTTTTATATATGAAATTCTATACTGTTTGACCAATCACCATTGATGAATTCTTGACAACATCCAATCCTATCTTGTTATCTCAAGATTAATTTGCATGTAATCAACTCTATGCTTCTGTTTCCCGCCTTTATTGAGTATGTAAATTAGATGTTCCAGTCCTTCATTTTGATTGGATGTATATTGTTGTATATTGTGTTATTGATGATAATGTGAGCAGAGTGAGTATTACTCTTCCATCTTGCTTTAATTCTCAAGACCAATAACAGGTAGCGCTGTTCTAAATGATGTAGTATCCAAAGTAAATAGAAGCATTCATAAAAACTCCAAATATTAAATCTTCGAATAAGTTTGTGAATATAACTTTCTATTCATTACAATGCTATGCAGGTATGATGGATCTTTACCTGCATAGTCAAAATAATGCCAATTAAAATTATGGAATTACAATAAGTATCCTTCAACTAAATTATATCACATTTCAAAAAATACAACCAATGCCTGCTTCAGATGTTATCTCTAAAATATCAAAGTCTTGCCAAGAACAGGAAAGCATGTGGATAGAACAGCAGCGCTAACTGTTCACTTTCCAATCTCTTTCAAGCAGAGGCAACATCCAATCCTATCTTGTTATCTCAAGATTAATTTGGATATAATCAACTCTATGCTTCTGTTTCCCACCTTTGTTGAGTATGTAAATTAGATGTTCCAGTCCTTCATTTTGATTGGATGTATATTGTGTTATTGATGATAATGTGAGCAAAGTGAGTATTACTCATCCATTTTCCTTTAATTCACAAGACCAATAACAGGAGGCGCTGTTCTAAATGATGTAGTATCCATAAGTAAACACTCCAAATATTAAATATTTGAAGAAATTTGTGAGTATAACTTTCTATTCATTACAATGCTATGCAGGTATGATGGATCTTTACCTGCATAATCAAAATAATGCCACTTGAAATTATGGAATTACAATAAGTATCCTTCAACTAAATTATATCACATTTTGAAAAATACAACCAATGCCTGCTTCAGATGTTATCTCTAAAATACCAAAGTCTTGCCAAAAACAGGAAAGCATGTGGATAGAACAGCAACGCTAACTGTTCATTTTCCAATCTCTTTCAAGCAAATGAGGGAAATTACTTCCCTTTTTTTCATAAATATTTTAGTTATTTCAACTAACAGGAAAAACTCTGATTTTGTCACTCAAAGTGACTTCAACATGTATTAAACCATTGGTAGCATGATCTTGTTTTTCATTTAATCATTAATGTAAGAGTTCATTCCTTTTACCAATAAAAATATATAAAATATGAGGAAAATTATGTTGTTCGATAAGCACTTGTTGTTGCTATTATTAGACAAAATTCAAATTACAGGTTTGTCATATAGATGGCACAATAATTTTGTTGTTATAAACTTCTTCTGTTCTTAAATATGGAAGTAACTTTCATCATTAAATTCTCTTCATTCCTTAATATAGGGATGTATTCCTATTAATAAAGATATGAAGAAGATGGTGTTGGCCAATAAGCGGGCAATGAAATGTCCTTTGACAAAAGCTGAAAAATGACTTGGGTCTCAGTCAGATAATGCTCACATAGTATTGTCTTTGTCAGTTGACTTTAAAGTTGTAAATTTATAGATGGCACAGTGGATTAACTAAACTTTACATCTTCTGTTCTTTAAAACAGGTTTAAGGGGGACTATGCTATTTAAACCAAGGGGTGGATCTGCCCTCAGGTTAATAATCCATTTTGTTTCTTTCAGCTCTGTCAAGGTCTCAATGTCCCCTTTACGTGGACCAGAGAAAGCTCTATCAATGACTTTAAATAGAAACTTGTGATTTTTATTAGTAACAACATGTTGTGCCAACGCATTATGTATATCCTTGTTCTTAATATCCAATTGATGTCTCTGTACCCTTCTTTTGAAGCATTGGTTAGTTTTTCCTATATAGAATGATGTACAAACCTCACAGGTAGCTAAATATACAACATCCGAGGTTTTACATGTTGCTTTGATGTTAAAAATATAGTCTTTCCCTGTAACCGGATGTGTAAAATGGTTGCTGTCATCTATCACACAACAGATATTACAATTCCCACATTTTATTGTTCCTTTCAGTCCTATTATTGTATTTGGTGTCTGGATGTTAGTACATAATAATCTTTTCATATTTTTCTTGTTTTTGAAACAGAATCTAGGTCTCTCTCCAACTATAGCTTTTAGATGTGGATCTTGTGTAAGCACTGGCCAAAATTGATTAATTATCTTAGTAACCTGAGCATTATCTGAACTATATGTTAGAGATGGTCTCACAAAGGTATCATTTGATTCAACATAATTTTGTCTTATGTTCCCATTGGATTGTAGGTCTTTCTCCTTGTAGCCACGGGCCTTCAAGTTGTTGTGCAAGAAGTTTATTTCTTTAATTCTATTTTCTTCTCGATTGCAACGTTTGTGAATCCTATTTGTTTCATTCTTCATGATGTTCTTGGTTACATGTCTCGGATGCATGCTGCTTCTATGTAAGTAATGATTTCTCCAAGTATTCTTTCTATACCTTATACAACCTGAGAGAGGAGCTGCAGATGAATCTAGGAGTATTCTAAGAGTCCAGTAGTGTATTTTGACTTGAACATGGTTTATGACAAAATATGAGCTAATAAATCAATATATTATTTCACATTAATGTAGAGTAATTGCATATATTCCAGATACCTAATCTGAAATAACTGTAAACCCAGGAGGTCAGGGGGTGGATGAGTGGTTGGAGTAATAGTTGTGGGATAGCTGTTGAGCCTCACCAAAATGGTTTCTATCTGAATAAACATTTGCTAAGGCTGAGTTTGTGGACTGCTAATTGCAAAACTTACATTTCTAGGTGAACAAATGTTACAACATCAGGGATCATGGCACAAGAGAGACCTTCATTGCTGAGGAGAATCTTATTCTCATGTATTCATTAGGACATATGGAAAATATTTGGAAAAGGGGTCATAAAACTGGCTGAGTGAATTCAGGTATGGAATCACATACTGGCTGAAATACATTCTCTGGAGGAAGGAACAATACCTTGCAAAGTGCTGAAATACAGCAGATGACATGGTGTCTGGTGCAAGAAGTAAATCTATGCAGAATGCAATTGCATGTGGTAGCACTGGTGGTGGGTATTCCACTGTGCAAAGTTTAGCACCTGATGAGGAGCATCTGCTGTCTCAATGATGGGATGACTGTGACACACAAGAGGAGGGCACTGAGTTAATTTGAGGTTGTATGAATACCAGTACTTTTGTAAGCCTTCCACATCCTCACACAGGTGGTGCAGAAGATCAGTCTTTTCCTGGAAATGGTAGATTTTGGGCATGAATATCTTGATATGGTAAATGTGTACATGTACTCCATCAACAACAGCTGTAGCACCACCTCAGCACTTTGTATGTAGTAAGTGTGGACAGAGTAAGGTCAGCTTGAAATGATGAGATATAAATGAAAGTAACATACTATGGGGGAGCAGGCAGGCAGTGAATGGAGAGCAGAATAGTCTCTAAGGGGAAATTACATGGGCAAAACTACAGCAGAAAGGGTTACCATTCCATCAACTGTTATTATTATGCAGCACAAAAGGACTATTCTCCAATTGGCCAGAGGTTTGTTCGAATTTTTTGTATTTCTCTGCCTCTATAAAATAATCATATTTGTACAGTATAGCTCATTTCCCCAAGCTTTACAATGACTGGCAATCACACACTCTGATCTGGTCAACTACCTGCCTTACAAGTCTGTTAAGTGCTTATTTGCTGTTTTATATTTGTTTGCTGCATTGTATAGTGTTTTACTTGTTAGACCTGCACTTATTTTAACTGTTTTTGTGATCTAAAGTTAAAAAGCTTTTGTTTATAATCTAATACGAGTAGATGGAAACTGAGTATTTTCTGTGCTCTGCATTACTTAAAGAGCATAAGAGTGTGCTTTTCTATCACTGACCTCTAGGCTGCTTGAAGTTGTGCAATGAGACCCCAGTTTATGTGCAGAAGAGCATTGCTCTTCATGTTTAGACTTAGATTTTCATTTCAACTTAGAGAGTTATTTTTACTCCAGTAGAGCTCCAGTAAACAAGTTCTTAACCCTATTGGTAGCCCCCTACAGCCCATATTAATTAGCATCTGGAACCATGGAGACACATTGTACAACTATCTGTGTATCCAGCCTGGTGGAAATAGGCATCCTGAGACAATGTAGTGATTGTCTTATGCTTTCTGACAACCACTCAATACTTACTCTGATACAGTGTGTTAAAGATGTTGCTATATAATATCTTTGGAGGCAAATCTCTTACATACAAATACCAAAGTGGTTGCCAGTTATACATGCCTCCACATAGTATCTACCAGATACAGTACAGACCAATTACATAGACCAACATATGTTAATGCTCTTAAAATAACTTTCGCAATTCACAGAGGCCTCACAAATGCAACCAAAGAAGCAGGTACCTTCAGCAACTTTACAGCTTTCAAACCAGAAAGAACCTACCACAGGATTGGCTGTACATCTGTGGTGATCGCTACTGATGCTTGTGTTCCTCATAGTGCGACCGCCTGATGTGTAAAGGAATCAACATCACGTTGTACATATTGTTCAGCCATTCCAGGGAGTGGTTGTAGTGACCATATGCAGGTCCATTCTATAAGATAATGGTTGGTATGATGCAGAAGATTTGCTGACCAAGGCTGTCAGCATGCACTGAACCAGTGAGCAATGTCAGAACTTGTAAAATTAACTGTGGAATCACAGCCCTGAAAATCCCAAATGGGATTATAAGTCTTTGCCATTTCCACTGTGTTTCATACTGTCATTTTAAACTTCATTCTGTATTTTAGAGCAGTTTTTTTTTAATAAAGTTTGGTTCACCTGTGTGATTACTGAGAAGTACCAGGCTGGTAGATGTGGGTTTCTGTATATGTACTGTCTGCTGCTTTTGGCTGTTATTGTTTGGGGCACTGCATTTTTTTATATAGGGGACCTCCCTGTGTAAGCATGGAGTTGTGGCCATCATTTCATGCTTCTACATCATTTCACCCCGATATATGAGTATAGCTTATGTCTCTACCTGTAGGCACCCTCCCAGACTTCTGCTGCATTGCACATGCATGTGTTAATGTAACTGATTACAAAGAATGGGAGCACACTTTCAGGCTGCTATATCATTAAAATGCATGTTTAGCTGCACCTTTACACTGACTTCTACATCTAAAATGCAATGTGCATGATGCATGGTATGTCCATTTATTGGTCAGCATGGGCAGAGTGAGAGGAGAATTCTACTGCATGCTGCAGGAGGCAGCTGAGGCTTTCAGCACAGTGTAGCACATGGCACTTTCATCTCTTCAATTCTATTTATTTTGTAAAATCCATCTAACATCTTCAGTAATTGCATCCATGCTTTCTGCCTCCCTTTTGTAGGTCAGGATTGTGCCACCAAGCTCAAGGTACATCAACCACTGCCCATCACTGCTGAGCTAAAGTTGGAGCTCAGTGTGGTAAGTGAGGTGGGAGTGCCTGACTGAGTGTGTGTGTGGGGGTGTGTTTATAGTATACCATACCATTGTACTATACTATGATCTTATTTGCTTATGGAAACTTATTTTTGTCTGTCACTGGAACCCTGCCTGAGCCTAAAATTAGTCAGTTTTGATCAGTGTCTAAACCCAATAAACAACAAACAAACAAACAAACAAACAAACATCAATAAATAAAAAAAATAAAATAAGGTGTTGGAGGTAGTAGCTGACCAGGTACTGGCATCCTGGGTCACTGCACATTAGCTCATCTTGCAGTGAATGACATATCTGCTAGACTGGCTGGGCCCGGCCATCAGGCCTCCAGAGTACAGTGTGTCTCATTCTACTGCCATCCAGAACCAGGACCTTTATCTTCTGTGTCCTAGTAACATCCATTTTGGCTAGCTAGCAAGAGGCATGCTTTTTGCACCCTACCTTATCTCTATCCATTTTTCTGCTATCTGTTTGTCTGTGTTTGATCTATGTCACCCTCTTCAAGCATGTGCCAGAATTGCCCATTTGCACTGATTCATGTTTTTTTCTATGGTCCCATTGCATACCCTCCTCCGCCTTTTCTCCTCTGTTTTCATTTTAATTTGCCAATCATCCATTATGGGACATATTTCCACAAATATATTGTGCCTACCTCTTCCACCTGCATTTCTCAATATGTTTTCCTTCTATGTGTTAGTGGTGTAACAGGTATCACACTCAGCATTGGTGCAGATGGCTGTGGGTTCTGTTTTCATACCAGAAAGATCAATTGCTGACACTGCAGAGCAACATGGGGGTGCTGCATTCAAGACTGTGGTGTCCCTTGGATAAAATGGTAAATGGAGGCTCCATCTGTTAGAGATGGTGGTAGCTCAGGTTGATGTAAAAGACCCCACAGCACCTAATGAAAAGAGAAGGGGAAGTTTCCTGATGCCCTGACCACATTTCCCCTAGTAGTATAGCTGCCACCTTGGGTCTCCTCTGAAGAGAGTCTACTAGCCTAGTGGGAGTAATCCAATCAACAAAGGTAACTAAATAAATAAATAAATAAAAGGAACATGTACCTCTGTTTGCTGCTTACCCTCTTATTGAGGTTTCTGTACTTCCCATTCTGTTCCTTTAATGGAAACAATATTATGTTCAACTGAATAGGCACTAGATAACAGGCTTTACACAGAGGCAATATGCCTTTGATATGTATAGTTTCTGGAATAGTTCAGAATGCCAGGTGCAGATTCACTCTACCTGCTCAGGCCATATTATATATTATTTTGAGCTTGCACAAAGCAGTGTAAGACTTGTTTGTGTTGCTCTACTATCTTTTTCTGCAGCATTTATGTAATGTTGTGACTTTTCTGTCTTGTGCTGTCTGCTCTATCACAAGCATAAATGTATGTCAGTCCACACCACATGCCCTTGTTTGGGTGTTCATATTTCAGACCAGTGCATTCTTGCTATGATGCTCAAGGCTTGCACTGCTTTGCAGTGCATATTTATGAATCATGGCACTTATTCAGTGTTACACATGTGGATATATGATTACTCGCACTATTAATTACCCCCTTTTTTTTACATGCCTGAAGCATGCTAACTTTTACATGAATAGTGTTGCACAGCTATGCATTAAGTACACAGACTTGCTTCAAGCTGCTCAATTCTTTTTATGGGGAAGTTGTTTGAAAATGGCCAGAAGTGGTGAGGATGAATCTCCTACTTATCGTGTCTAAGATTTCTGGGAAGGCAGTGGATATATGTACATTATCTACCCACGGCACACAGCTATATTTACATGCAATGAACGTTAGAAAATAATTAAACAATTCAATTTTTGTTATTGGAAATAATTACTTTTAGCAGTCAAAACTAACTCACAAGTCCATTACAACATTACTTCTTCCATGTTCTCTGAACACTAAAATACAGTATATTTGTAAAATAGAGCTAACTAGCTACAGGAAAATTGTGAAGAATAGTGATTAGATTGTTAACTAATTAACAATGCATGCTGCATTAGATGAAGATTGAAAATGGGCAACAGAACTCAGATGTTTTGGTCAGTTGATGGTCTGATTTTATTCCTATACACAGGCATGCAAACTACTAAGATGTGTTACCATTTATCTGTCTAAGTATTTCTTTATTTGCTTTGTAAGAATGTAGAGCCACACAGTCACGAGAACAGTCCTGACTTAGACATGAAGCACAAATACAGAGAGATAAACATGACAAAAAATATATATATACCTGTATCTATCTCTATATATATATATATATATATATATATAGATAGATATATATATATATATATATATATATATATATATATATATATATATATACATATATATATATATATAAATCTCTCTCTCTCTCTCTCTCTCTCTCTCTCTCTATATATATATATATATATATATATATATATATATTTAGATAGATATAAATAAATTGGATTGCGCCAGTTACTTTTGACCTAAAGAATGTTTTTGAGATATTCAGATTTTGCTTTTCCTATGGCTCAGGACAAGCGGAATTGAAAATTGCTTTATGCTGCTCAGTCAGTCGACAGTAATTAGGGCAACTGCCATCCGCTGCAGTGTTAGTATGAGACACAGTCAATTGATGACTTGTGCTAAGTCATTATGAACTAGAAGAAAATCAGCCCCAGTAATATCATCTGAGTTCATTAGCTAAACAGAACATTAGAGCTTCTTTGAAGATCTTGAAAGTATGTATTTCTGTAACAGTGCAGTGAAGAGAGCTTCATCATTTCCATGTGAAAGATTTGAATTTTCTGTATCCCAAGGTGATTATGAATCTTAGTATTTAATGGATTAAATCAGTTCTGGCTCATCAGTTAGGCCTGTTTATCTTAATTTTACTGACTCATCCCTTTGCTGTAGTCTGCAGCCCTGTGTAAAGGTGTGTCTTGGAGGAGGCAAGAAGAGGTCATCTTTTAGAAATCGGTGTATTAAAGAAAACAAGACCAGGCCAGCCCAAACTTCTCCCTGCACAGGTGCTATCCCATATTTTGTGTATGTTCCAGACATTAATTCTTTGACCCAGGTTGAAAGGGTAACAAACTGCCTTACCTTCCTTTGGAAGTTCTGCAGAGATTTAGAGACAGAAAAAGATGGAAATTAGACACACTCATTTACTTACCAGGCCTTGGTTATTAAGAACAGTTATTTTGACTGCATCATTTAAGAGCTGTTTCAGTTTCTTAGCAGCCACTAAACATAGGATGTGAGTACATTGTTTGAGGTGACAAATATTTAGATATTTAAACTCGCTGAATGTCTCTCTTTAAGGTTCTCCAGGCTGTATTTCCATTGCAGCTTTCCTCTGGGTCATGACTTTCTCCTGAATATTAAAAATCCTGTTTTCATTCATATCAAAACATCAAAGTTTGTGGGCTTTGAATACACAGCACACACTGGTAATGTCCACATGTCTTTTACCTCATCAGTGAATTGCGACAGAACATACAGGTGTAAGATAGACAGTGATGCCTTTAACTTTCCTTTATTATGTTTTGCTTTGCCTGACAAGTTATACAACAGAATGAGACTCAAGACTGATCCTTGAGGACCTCATGAGACATTTTTAGACTTTTCAAAGAGTGATTCATGAACATTAATACTGGGATCACAAGTTCCTGAACATAGCTAAAATTCCTAGCATCACAAGGTTTTTCTGAGAAAGAGAAGTTATAGTGGTCTGTAGTATCGACTAAGTGGAGGATATCACCTTGGCAAGAGGACCATCAGTTCCTAGTTATATTCCTCAGACATTTCCCTTTTATTATGAAAATGATTAATACAATTTCACATCACAAGGCAAGTACACTGATATCAGCTTCAGAAGTATAAGGCATCAATCATCAGACCATCTGCATAACTACAAATAACATGCTATAAATGTATTCACAGATATTTGCTTTAATGTGTAACATATGGTTGTGGCAGCTATATATAGTTTACCATGTTTGTGATATTGTGGCATGCTTCTGGAGCATTTTTCCCTGGGCCTCCACTGAAAATTGGCTTTGGTCCAAGTCAGACTTTCCCAGTAAACAAATGTTAAAAAAAAAAAAAAATTGAGAGGTATATATTTATGACAATTGCTTTTATTGTAGAGATAGCTTACATCTCAGTTATTATGGAGCACATTTGTTTGGTAGCAAGCTAAAAGAAGTAATGCATACTTTTTAGGGCTGCAAACAAAAGTATTATAATTACATCTATAGGTGCAGAACTTAATCCTACTATAAAAGGTTACATTTTAATGCTAAAAGTCTAAGCATTAAATGTAGAGTTAAAGTTAATGATGGCATTAAGTAACTGTATGGTCATTATGTTTTTTGAGGCCTGGGATACTAGTGACCTGGAGTTTCAAGGCTACATAAAACTGGAATACTTCAGACAGGAACAACAAGGTAGTGACAGTGTAGTATTAGTTCATCGGACAATACATGCCCATTTAATTATGAATGATACCAATATAGAAATTATGGTATTAGTAATGTGTAATGTGAAAGGCTGTGTGACATTAAAGCCCATCAATGCACTTGGAAGAACACTATTAGGCTTTAGATTAACTGAATAAAACTTTGTATTATGGAACATTATTAATGGGAGATTAACTACCTTAACATTGATCGGATTAACTTTTCCTCTTCATCCTGGTATGGATAGCAGTTTTCTATGTGTATTATTTATAAATGAGCTTCAACAGTTAGTAACTAGACCAACTAATTATAACAATAGCTGATTGCAGCTAATTCCCATTGTTTAGTATCTGGGGTCTCTGTTGGATTCCCATTGGGAACCTTGGACAATAATGCAACTAAGGCAAGGTCAATAATTCTCAGTTTAGACAATAAAAAATGTTATGCTATACAAGATAATGTTTTGCTTATATAACAATACAATATCTATTGTTTGAGCCATCAGAATCTACAGCAGCCTTTTACAACAACATACAAAAAAGGTCTAAATTGCCATATTGGTAAATGACAGACTAAAATCATTGCATATGAAGAAAAAGCAGACCTTTTCAATATATAACAAATTTCCTACCAGAAGAAATAAAACAAATTTAAATATGGCATCTAAGTGTTTACAGATCCAAGTTAAACAAAAGAAGGCAAACTATTACAAAGGGATTGCTAGTAATGTCTCAAACAAAAGAACCATCATACATATATAAATTGTCATTCACTGGATACTTATGCTGAAGGCCACTAGAAGGATAAGCCCTGAAAAGATAAATTAAATGAAATCTCAGAAGCCTTGAATATGTATTTCATGAGTGTTAACAGGTCAAATAGTATACAAAGGAACATTGTTCAGCGTGACACTGACTTTAAGAACAATTCTTTATTTATTTTATTTTACATTTGTTGACCGTGAATGTCCGACTAGGTTCCACAGAGCCTGTTTTCAGCGGAGGCCCGGGGAGAAATGCTCCAGATTCTTGTGTACATATAATTAATACTGGAGACAGAAAGAAAAGCATTGTCAAAAGTCAAATCAAACAGCTCAAAGGGACCACATGGTATCCTTGTAGTTGTGTTGAAAAATCTGAAGGAAGATTTTACTACTGCCTATACTGTCTTATATATTTAACAAGTTGTGGAAGTCTGGATTTGTTCCTACTAAATGGAGAACATTAAATATTACGCCAATATTTAAGAAATATATCATTGCTGATATGAAAAGCTGCAGGCTAATAAGCTTGACCTCTCTGTTTAGAAAATGTTTTTAAAGATGCATTTTGTCCCTTATTATGGAAGCCAGAACCTGAGACAGACACCTGGACTTATCAAAGGAAGATCCACTCTAACCAATTAAATTGAGTCCTGTAACTGTGTAACCATGGATACTGATTAAGAGTTAATTGTAAGAGCTATGTATGTGAATTTGGCAAAAAGCTTTTGAAACTTTACCCTACACAGCCATTTATAATGACTCTCTTTACCATGAAGTGAATCCTTATATTAGCCATTTGATCAGTGGAGCAGTCGAAGGACTACATTCAACTAGACTACCTGATAGTGCAGGAGCTCCACAGAACTCTTGTAGTATGGTCTTCAATTTAGTATTCACACAATTTCTATGGGGTAGCAAATGTTGGGTCAGCATATATGCTCAATATTTTATAATCCAAATTGGGCTTTGCTCTGATGGCAATACAATTGATTTAATAACTGCCAGTATGAGGTCACTTCTTGGGTAACATGGATTGGTTTAATAATTCAGTTATGACAAGTGCAAGTTAATGATTATTGGCAAGTAAAACATTCCAGACAAGTAACATTACAAAAATCATGTTTTAGAAGAGGTTGTATAATATAAAGATCTGGGTATAACTATAACTCCTAAACTGACATTAAGGGAACCTGCAAATTAAACATAAGGCCATGGGACAAGATTGCATCCTGTGGCATCAGTACATGTCAGCCAGCTAAATTAATTGATTTGCATAAAATCTTTATTGTAGTGTTTCTATTTTAGTTTCATTTTTGTGGTATTTAAACCCCACATTTGCATGGGTTTGTGCTTGTCTGAGCATCGTGCACAGCCGCTGTGCTGTTTTAACGCTTTGCGAGGTATCTCAGCTACATTTTTTCCCTTACCAGCACTCCTGTGTAAGTGAGGCCCTCACTCGCAGCTACTGTATTGATTTTATCCAGCCCTTCTCACACCTATAGGTACTCACCTCAGATAGTACCCACTCTACTATCCCTGCCCTCTCTTCTACCGATTCTGACAACCATGGATGGACAATTTCCCATGGTTTCTCCTGCTAGTCTGGTTGATATGGGCATCCTGAGACATTGTAGTAACCACCGTATGTACATGGACAACTCTTTACTACTTCCACCTAGGAATGCAATACATGAGAGATGTAATTACATTAAGAACCTAGAATCCTTGCTGTCTCAGTCATAAGCCAGTACTTCTGGCACTGAGAAGGTTGTATGCGCAAACACCACAAACACCACATCTCTAATACCACCCACACCTCTACAACACACTCCTACATATGCAGAGGTTCTCAACAAAAACATACATAAACAAAAGAGACCTCCAAAGCAAAAACACATATGCACGTCACAAACCACAGCCCCAAGCACCACACATAGTATACATGTCTGTGCCTCACAGCCTCTAAGGCCCAGCCACAAACCCAACATACTAATCATAGGAGACTCTATCGTGAGACACACAGATGTGCACCTCACCAGGGTAGAGAAGGAGAAAGTCATGGTAAGTTGCTTGTCAGGTGCTAGAATCCACCATATCATGCATGCACTCAAGTCTGTTAACAGCAGGTACTGTTATGACTCTGTCATAGTCCATGTTGGTGTGAATGACTTGAGATGTCCCTCCCTGGACTATATGAAGAGAGACATGAGTGAGCTCACTGAGTGTGTGTCCCAGGCAGGTACGTCCCAGCCTTAAGCCTGGACTATATGAAGAGAGACATGAGTGAGCTCACTGAGTGTGTGTCCCAGGCAGGTACGTCCCAGCCTTAAGCCTGGACTATATGAAGAGAGACATGAGTGAGCTCACTGAGTGTGTGTCCCAGGCAGGTACGTCCCAGCCTTAAGCCTGGACTATATGAAGAGAGACATGAGTGAGCTCACTGAGTGTGTGTCCCTTCAGGTACGTCCCAGCCTTAAGCCTGGACTATATGAAGAGAGACATGAGTGAGCTCACTGAGTGTGTGTCCCAGGCAGGTACGTCCCAGCCTTAAGCCTGGACTATATGAAGAGAGACATGAGTGAGCTCACTGAGTGTGTGTCCCAGGCAGGTGCGTCCCAGCCTTAAGCCTGGACTATATGAAGAGAGACATGAGTGAGCTCACTGAGTGTGTGTCCCAGGCAGGTACGTCCCAGCCTTAAGCCTGGACTATATGAAGAGAGACATGAGTGAGCTCACTGAGTGTGTGTCCCAGGCAGGTACGTCCCAGCCTTAAGCCTGGACTATATGAAGAGAGACATGAGTGAGCTCACTGAGTGTGTGTCCCAGGCAGGTACGTCCCAGCCTTAAGCCTGGACTATATGAAGAGAGACATGAGTGAGCTCACTGAGTGTGTGTCCCAGGCAGGTACGTCCCTAACCTTAAGCCTGGACTATATGAAGAGAGACATGAGTGAGCTCACTGAGTGTGTGTCCCAGGCAGGTACGTCCCAGCCTTAAGCAGCATCAACCATCACCCAGAATGATGCCTCAATACACACAGAAAATGACTGACTTTAACAATTGGCTTAGTTTCTGGTGTCATTCCAGGGGATCCAGTACCTGACAGCCTTTGGGACATGACTGAGAGACCACGAGCTTTGCCAGAGATGTGCTTCATCTGTCTCAAAGGCTCTTGCCCCCCCCCCCCCCATAGTGACTTTTTTAGGCAAAGTCTTGAGCACAAAATTACCAATGTGAAAAAAATCTTCTAAATGAAATTTAAAGATCATACTGCTAAGTGTTAGGAGTCTTAACATGAAATTGCACTCATTACAAGCATTCCTTGCCCTGGAGGATGCTGACATTTGTGCAGTCACAGAAATGTGGTTCAAAGCTGTGGAGAGCACTGCAGCCTTACCAGGGTACTTATCCTACCATACTTTCAGACCCCAAAATGAGGGCTACAAAGCCAAATGAGGTGGAGTTTCAATATTTATTAAAGACGTACACACCTCCAGCCTGAACATAAGCCCCTACGTCACGAGATGGGTTGCCAACTGGCTCATGGACAGAACCCACATGATAAGAGTTGCAGGAGCTCAGTCTGACTCTAAACTGGTTACAAGTGGCATCCCCCAGAGCTCAGTCCTAGGACCCCTCCTGTTCAGCATATACTTCTCAGAGGTACAGGCAAGCACAGGAGGACTATGGCTGACCACGTTCACAGATGACTGCAAACTAGGGGCTATAACCGACTCTCCGGCTGACACAGACATCCTCCAAAAGGGTCTCACTGAGACAGAAGCCTGGTGTCAAAACCATGGTCTCAATCTAAATGCCAAAAAGTGCATAGTCATCCCCTTTGGAAAAAACAAAGTACCCACAAACTACCACATAGGTGGTAGCCCCCTAAATATGGAAGATGCAATAAGGGATCTGGGGACCCCAAGTAGATAGTAGCCTCTCCTTTGATAATCACATTGCCAAAGTGGTTAGAAAATCCTTCTATGTGGCCCACCTAATCACAAAAGGGTTTGCATCTAGATTGAAAGAGGTCATTGGGCCCCTCTATGCATCATTCATCAGACCCATCATAGAGTACAATGCCCCATTTGGGATGTACCTTACAAGACACCTGCAACAACTGGAAATACCACAGAAGTTCCTCACCAAGAGGATCACTGGCCTCAAGCAGATGCCCTATGCAGCTCGACTCAAGAAACTCCAGCTGTACTCGGTTGCATACCTCCTACACAGAGGTGATCTCTGCCTGACATACAAGGCCATGTCCAACCCAGAACTGATGGACATGCTCCACCTAAAGAAAACCATATCCCCTCAAGCCACACACTCCAGGGATCTAAACTTCACCACAACAATAAATAAGACATGCTGGAGGGATAGATTCCTGTCCCAGAGACTTCCCATGCTCTGGAGCAAGATTCCAATCTACATTAGGCAGAGCTCCTCACTAACCCTCTTCAAGAGAAACCTTGATGAGTGGATGGGAAACAGAAAGTTTACCCCAGGGATCACTTCAATGGCTCTGCTGGACAGAGGGACAGGGAACTAATCTAAGGGGGCAGCGAAAGCCAACACATTCCGGCTTGGCTTATAAATGCCTTTGGGCAGATAGCCTAGTACCTAACTATGAACCTATGAACTATGAACCTAATGCAAAAGAATTGAATGTTCACATTACAATATAAATATATTTGAGGAAAATTCTTGCCGAGGTATGGAACATACAATAACAAAGTCTTATGAACACGTCTTGACTTAGATATATACACTAGTACCAAAACATTCAGGCATAAGGATACTTTAAACTTTATTATCTCCATATGAAATACTACATTTACATGCAATCCTCATGCATGGTATACCATATCTCATCTACGGTTGTCTGTTTCATTCCCTATCATATCACTATTCATGCCCCAGGATTCCATTTTGGGCTCATGCTCTCCTTCTTCTCGTTATGATTTTCACACTTGTAGTATTCTAATGCCTCTTTTCAATGCTTTATTTTCATTTTCCTCTCCATCTCCTATTCATTATTTTGTCAGTTTGTGCCTTCTTCTCCTCAATGTATAGGAAGTGTAACTTATGCTCCGGTGCTATTTTTGTCATCTTCCAGTTTTGAATGATGACAGTTTTAACTTCATTATTTAGCAGTCTGATGATGTCATTTCCTTTTCTTTTGAGATGCTGCCCTCTTTCTTTATGTCCATATACAGAATTCCTAAGCATGCTCTGCTTCTGGTTGAAATATGTCTTCTAAATATTTTGTATGTGATTCCAGACCTCTTGTGGCCATCCATAGTTCCATATCTTATGCATCATTCCAGCCACCTCCTTCTGACACATCCAACTGCTAATATCCACCATTTTGTCTTTCTTTACCAATTTCATGTAGGTTAGATACCATCTATGCAGTATTCTCAGGTTTTGTTTTCCAGCTCCATGTACTTTCTGTGTGTGACTCAATGACAAGATTGTCTTCTGTTAATATCCTGCAGCTTCCTTTCATCCTTCCTACATTTCCCAGTTCTTTCTCATTCTCTCTTCTTCAGCCTTTTCTGCTCTTTTCCTTAGTGCTTCATGGAACTTCATAGATTGGTTTGGTTCTTTGCCTCAGTAACCACTTCCATTTCCTCTGAGGTACCATCCATTCTTCTTCTGCCCTTCTTTCCTTCCTGTTCCTTGCTTCTGTTGCCCTCTCTCTGTTCCTTTCCCAGATCATTTTGCTTGCTTCTATTATTTTAGGCAAGACTTCATCAAGCCTTCCTGCCAACATATTTGCTAAAAAAATGATGTATACATTAATCAAAGAGTTAGATCTATAACTTCTTACCTTTCTCCTTTGCTTATGTATCACGGTTTTCCTGACCCTTCTCATACTTTTAAGCAATTTGTCTGAATCTTGTACTCTCTTATATTCTTCTTCTAGGAACTTCCACATCCTCCCCCCATTTATAATTCTAGGAGGATTTCATCTGGCTCTGCAGCTTTCCTCTCCTTTATCTTGTATATGGCTTTCCTTACATATTTCACTGTCATCTCTGCATGCAGCTTCTCTTTTTGGTCATCCTCCAGTATATATACACATATATATATATATATATATATATATATATATATATATATATATATATATCTATATATATCTAGGTTCATGTTAGATCAACGAAAATCCACATCCCCAATGACCAGATCACCAAGACGAGATCGCTGAAACCATACATCCCCGACAATGGTGTGTAGTGTGGAATGGGATGTATTCCCATTTCTGCAATGTGGTGCAATCTCGAAGTTGGTATATTTAAGAAGGAGGGGTGTGGGGGTCACAACCCCCCACATGGGGAGTGCAGGGGGGCTTGCCCCCCTGCTATACATGTATCTGTTTATTTTTTAAGTGTATTACTGACATAGGAATAGATTCCATTCCGTAATACATATACTTATCTTTGTTGGGGATGTGTGGCATTGGTGATCTCGTCTTGATGATCCGGTCATCAGGGATGTTATATATGTGTGTGTGTGTGTGTGTGTGTGTGTGTGTGTGTGTGTGTGTGTGTGTGTGTGTGTGTGTGTGTGTGTGTGTGTTTGTGTGTGTGTGTGTGTGTGTGTGTGTGTGTGTGTGTGTGTGTGTGTGTGTGTGTGTGTGTGAGACAAACCGAAATGCTGCCAGCGCAGTTAGCTGGAATTTTGTAAATAGTTATATACAACTTGAAAATATTAATATGATTTATATAGAAGTGTGACACTGCCAGCCCAGCTATCTGGAATTTTCTAAATAATCACATCATTTGTGAATATTAATATGATCCATAGGCTTGTCATACAAATGTAAGAGAACTATACGTTATGTGTGTATTAAACTGCTGGTGCAGAAGTGTGTGTTAAACTGTATGTTATGTACTGAGCTTCAAGAATGGAACCACAGTGTACCCTACTGGAAAAGAACAGAAATGTATATACCTGTGCAAATGTATGTTTTAATAGTAGCAGCTGGAACATACAGAGTTAACTTGCAAACCCTCAAGAAAATAAGTTAACATTGTTTATGATTTTGGTATCTCTCAGTTTCAGCTAGGAGACAGGATGTCTACAGCCAGAGATTTCTTTCTATTGTCTGGAAACAGAAATAACTACAGGTTTCAAATGTAAAAGTGTTTAACTGTTTTATGACTTCCAGTTCTAGGCAAACTTTTGAGAGATAAGTGTTTTGGACACAGAGATGTTAAATTTTAAGTTTTGGTTAGCCTGGGAACTGAAGGTAGAGGTGACAAATAGTGATGTCATCCAGTTGACCTAGCATAATGTGTTGTTATTAATTTAAGAACTATCTATCAGAAAAAGTCTGTGCATTTTGTACTTGTCTTTGAATCTGAAAACATCTTCTCATTAGCACTACATTTGTCTTGCTCTGTAAGTAAGTCCTTTAGGGCATAGTATCTCTTAAATATAGATAGGAATACAGTAAAGATTAGTTTATATGTTTTCTGTATATATTTGAGACTGTCCTGCAATGTTGTTTTAAAGTATTTCATGTGATTCTAAACTCTGTTGTCACTGTGCTGAGTTATTAATTAGTGTCTCGTGCTTTTATTATTTCTTATTAATTATATTTAAACCTTTTAATTGCAGCTGGTTTGTTTAGAGAAATTTAAGCCCTTAAAGTACTTGCACATGTATTCGGTGACACTGTATAGGCCACTCCAACAGCCTTAAAGTCTTGGTCACACTTACCATTTGCATAATAGTAACATTACACAGTAGAATTTGTTACCCTTTGCAAGGGCCTTATAGTAGCTGATAAGTAGTGGTTGGTTGCAGTTGGTACTATCTTATAGAGTGGACAGAAGGGTCATAGCTAGAAAACCTGTACCAGCCTTCCACAGGAGTATCTGTGTGCTTGCATATAAATCAAATCTCAAAGTGTGTGAGTGTGTGTGCATGTGTGTGTGTGTGTGTGTGTGTGTGTGTGTGTGTGTGTGTGTGTGTGTGTGTGTGTGTGTGTGTGTGTGAGTGTCAGCTACTTGGGCAGGGACATGAAGCACTGGTTGGACAGAGAGGGTGCTAAAGGTTTTGGTTTGACCTTTTGGCTGAGATCTTTACCCTATAGCTGTGCCAGTGGGGAGTCTTATTTGGGATCTGGAGAGAGATGGAGGGAGAAACCAGCCCCAGACTGACCGTGATCTCTGTGTGCTCTTAAGGGTAACTGTACTTTACTGTGTGCATACTTGTCATCCTCCCAATGTGTACATCCCTCATTGGTGCTAGTGGTGAGGATTGAGGCTCCTTGATTACTGGGCCAATGCAAGGGCATTACATATTATTTTTTTGGCAGTGGTGGGATATCCACATCAAATATTAATTGTTTGACAGGGTGAGATAGCCACATCACATATTAATTGGCTTGTAGTAGTGTGGATACTGAATTCCTGTAGCCTGTGTGCAGTGATCACTGAAGGTGTTTTTGTACTCTAAATCAGACATGCAGTGAATATTCAGAGTTCATATCACAAATGTTTTACTTTTTTGTTAGCTTAGCTAGTAAGAGTAGTAGGTAAACATGTCAGCAGAGGAGTATGACAAGCTGACAAGGAGCCAGTTGGCTGATATGTGCCAGGTTAAAGGATTGGTGCATGCCAACCTGACTAAAGCAGACAATTGTAGCTTTAGTCACAGCTGCATCAGAGAATAGCAACTAGGAGGACAATCAGACTGGCTGTGTAGATGTACATCTCTCAGAAAATAGACAGCACAACCTTTCCATAGAGGACTTAAAAATTGTTCTGGAGTTAAAGAGACTTGGGTTGGAGTCCAACCATTTGGACATATAAGCAGTAGAGAGACTGGGAAAATGAGAAACGACAATGTCTGAAGGCTGCAGAAAATGAGAAACTGAGACACCTGGAAGCTGAGGAGAAGGAGAGGCAGAGGCAACATCAAAAGGAGATGCCGACTCTTCGCCAGAGTCATGGAGGTAATGGGGAAGGGAGTAACTGTACCCCAGAAGCAACAAAGGTCAGTAAATTTCTTCCACAATTTACAGAGGGGGATACTTTTGATAGTTTCATTCATATGTTTGAGAGGGTATGTAAACAGTGTGATGTTGACCAAGGGCTCTGGGTATGGTTCCTGATCCCCCTTACTCCATGGTAAAGTTGTAACTGCTCTTTCCAAACTTTCTGATAGTGACTTTTTAAATTATAATGTTGTAAAGAACTGTTTGCTAGAATTTTTTAAGTTAACACCTGAAGCTTTTAGGAAAAAAAATTTGTGAGCATAGACCCAAGGCAGATGAAAGTGTGTGTGAATATGTTGCCGAACTAAGCACTTATTTTCATAGGTGGGTGAGTAGATGTCAGGTCACCACTTTTGAAGGGCTGGCAGATCTCTTGGTGAGGGAACAAGCCCTTAGCACTTTGCCTGAGGACAAGAGAATCTGGTTAGCTGATAGACAATGCACTGCTTTATAAGAGTTGGGGAAGAAGGGAAACCTATACCTAGCAAGCAGGGCATCCCTGCACAGGAAAGGGACACCCAGTGCTCCTCATGGGTCTAAGGGAACTCATGATGGGCAGCCCAGACTGCCCCAAAAGAGTCCACCAGTAGCAAGGGAAGCCACTAGTCCAGGTACATGTCCAGGACCAAGGGTTAAATGTTTTAAATGCAACCAGTGGGCCCATGTAGCATATAGATGTCCCTGGTGGCAAGGTGGAGAACAAAAGGTGTGAGATCCAGTAAGTGGGAATGACAAAATGCCAATAGTAGGTTGTCTTAAGACAACAAGGGTACCAAACTACTACCCTGCAGATGTCCTGATAGGGAATAATTTTGATAATACAGTACCATGTTTTCATGTAGTTATATACAGTCAGGCTTGGAAACAAACATGTGGATCTGGTAGCCTGAGGGAGACCCATACAGACTGCACACTTGCAACCTGGACTTGTAAGGTGGTTACTTCAAGGAGCGAGACTGAAGGTGAGCCACAGCTGTTTGTAGGTAATGATGTTCCCTTGGACAGAATGATTGCAAGATCAGAGGTGAGTAGTAGTACCTTTCACTAAAGTGTGCTCACCCATGAAATGTGTAGGCAATCATTAGTTCTAGACATATATATATATATATATATATATATATATATATATACATAATTGCTTCTCTATCTTCCTCCAGATCTTATACCTTTCCTTGTAGGCTTTCCATTTTTTATTTTTGTCATATTGTTTGTTTCAAGAAGCTCACATCCTGATATACTACATTAACTTTTCAAACAAAAGGCTCAACTGCTCCTCATATGGAGCTATAAAAGCAGCCATCAGTTCCTCCTTTTGTTTATTCTCATCTTTCTGTCGGGCAAAAATGTCCGATAATTTAGAGAGAGGATTTACGAGCATCTAAATGACATAAAAAATAAAAAAGTTAGTAATTCCCTCTATTGTCATTTGAAGATCTTTCCTGACCCAGTTTTTTTTTATTTTTGGGACTTGATACAGTGTACAAGCAATATTGGGGGGGACCTTGGGCTGACCTTATTGAGTATAAGGAGTTGCTTTGGCAACTAAGGTTAAATGCCACAGTTCCTCCTGGCTTGAATGAGTCTATTTTGGTAGCTAGTGTGCTTAGACTCCAATCATATTATGTTTGAATGTGATGTATACATATTTTAAATATAACAGTTTTTGACACTGACTATATATCTTTATATATATATATATATATATATATATATATATATATATATATATATATATATATATATATATATATATATATATATATATATTGTTAGTTTATTTTAACTGTATTAATACAGCAACTTTTGTAGTTTATTAACTTAATATAGATTTAGAAATTTATTTGTTGTTGGTGTGTAGCATATATTTATTTAATGATTCATTTTTTACTGAGCCTTTAAGAGTTAATTAGGGTATGTGTGTAATTAATTAATTGACTGAGAATTTGGGTATTTAAACTGAATTTTTTAGATGTAACTTGGATTCTGATTAAGTTGTGTTACAAGCTTATGAAAAACTCAATCCATTTGTTATTGGTGAATAAAGCGGAATTTGGTGGAACTTACCCTCTTTTTGTTTCTTTTTACAGAGGGTTTGTTTTATTTGTTGGTTACTGGTTGGTGTCTACAAGTTTGCTATGTCCTGTAGAGAAGGAGTGAATGGAGGGTCCACATCCTCTGTACCTACCCTATTGGAGCTGCATTCTAGTGTTGGACAGCTTACTCAACTGGTACAGTTACTTTTAGAATGGAATGGGGTACCTGGTACCATTGGACAACGTTCTAATGAATATTTAAATACCCCTGTTTGTTTTAGGGATGTTGTGACCACCAACAATACATCAAGTGCAAGTAGAGAAGTTGACATGGATAGCTGGTTATGCACTACTATTCGATTAATGCACGGAGCAAATGGTACAGGTACTTATAAAGAGTCTCTTGCTAAACTTGAAAGTGTTCTGTTGTGGTGCAGTCAGCTACAAGTGGAAAATGCCTTCCTAAATGAATGTATTAGTACAGAAAGAATACCTAAGGGTCTTCGGCTTTGGAAATGCCCTAACGGCATGATTGTCGGATCTCCTTTGCACACTGAACTAACTGAATTCTTTAATAGACAGGAGGTTGAACTCTTGCTTATTTTACGAAAGCATAATCAGATTATGATAATTACACTGGTAAAAGAAGTGGACCAGTTAGATTCTATCATTAAAAAATATCTTTTTAATGTGCAAAAGGAAGAATATAACAAGATCTTTTCAAATATCGACTCAGTAATTTGTGATGTGCAGAAATGTAAATGTCACAAATTAGAGTGTGACAGACTTGAGTATCTTAGGGGAAGACCTTATCCAATGGCAGCAACATCTAACGCTAGACCCAATGGTGAAACGAGGAAACCGGCAATGGGAGCCAATCAGATGGAAGGAGTCAGTAGTGATGATGGCGACGTCGATACTGCCCCTTTGGATCAGCCCTTACCAAAAAGGTCTGAAAAGATTCACAAACATGTAAACAGAGTGCAGAGGAATTTTCAAGGGGGTCCACAGCAGCAGAATTACCATCCTCAACCTTGGAATTAGGGGAGGAGAAAAGGAGAGAACAGGCAACAGAATTACCGGTAATAGCCAAAGCTGTTGAACAGGAGTTTCTTGAAGGTTCGGGTACTGTTATGGGATCACCACTTAATGTTTTTACTAATCAGAGCAGTGATTTCAAAATTTACAACTACTCTGACCATGTTTTTCATGACGAACTTGGTTCACTTCTCAGTAAGGGATTGACTTTTGTGTCTACAGCTTTCTCAAATATTGAGACCTAATGATTGATTTAAAGCTTTTTCTTAGAAAGCTTAATTTTAAAATACTGTTTAATGGTGTTGAAACTTTGTATACTTCTAGCATATTGTGGAAAAGTAGCATTTTTAACCCTAAATTAGCTATGTCTTTATTAATGTTTGAAAAGATTTGTGAGTGGAATTTTAGGACTAACAACAACATTCTAGGGAATCCAATGTATATAATTGTGTGAAAGTGAAAGGAAGTTATTTAGGGAACTTATGGCCAATAAAGAGGTAAGAGTTATGAAGCCTAACAAGGGGGGGATGGTCATCATGTCTAAGAGGGATTATTTGGATAGGATGTTTAAACATTTGTTTGACGAGGATTTTTACTAACAAGTATCTTTAAACTTTGTTAACATATCCTACAACAGAATTAGGATTTGTTGAAAGATATGTTTGACCAAGGAGAAATTTCTTTTGATTTGTATACATTTTTGCAAGTGAAATTTCCTCGTATACCTACCCTGTTTGGCATCCCTAAAATACATAAATGTTTGACTGACCCCCCCCCACCATGCAACCTATTGTGAGTGGCAATACTTCTATTACACATCCTATGGCCACTTTAATAGATCAGAAGGTCAAAACCCTGGGTCAGGCAGAAACTCACATTATTAAGGACTTATGGGACTTTCTACATAAGTTGAGAAATGTTAGGTATAGTTCAGAACTAGCTTTTTTCACAATTGATGTGGTTAACTTGTTCAACATTATTCCTCAGGATGAAGGGCTGGAGATGTTCCATGAATTTTTATTGGAATCTAAGGCCTTTAGTAACAATGAAATTAATGTTTTACACACTTTGATGTAATAGTTCTGAAAAATAATTTTGTGTTTATTGACGGGCAGTTTTTTCATCAAAAGAATGGAGTAACAATGGAGCAAGTTGTGCCCCTGTCTTTGCAAACATAGTACTTCTACAATGGGAGAGGTATTTTTTGTTGAATCAAAGTAATACACCTGGGTGGTACTTTTACACCCGCTATTTGGATGGGTTCCTATTACTTTACCGAAAGATAACGTAATTGAATGGCCAAAACATGAAAACGGACGCATTTTGAAGTTTGAATTATGGAATCACAGTACAGTGAAGATTGGGATATTTGCCCTTTCCTCACTGTAGTGCAATCTCGGAGTTGGAATATATATTTAGCGAGGGATGGGGGGCACAGCCCCCCACAATAAAAGTTTCGAAATGCAGCCATTTCAATGTTTTGGCCGTTCGATTATGTTATCTTTTGATAACGTAATATGAACCCTATTTGTATGATATCTTAATAGCATGAGATTTAAGTGACCTTGAGACAAAAAACGTTGTTGACTTTTTACACTCAACTACATCCTTTCTGAAGTTTACCTATACTTATAGTAGGAAAGAAGTTATTTACTTGGATGTATTGGTCACTAAGGATGATGTTAAAAAGTTATACAAAGCAATATATACAGAAAAAGTACCTACTCTAACAGTCTTCTACATTATGACAGTTGTCACCCAGCCCATCAGAAAAAAGGTATAATAAAGGGACAATTTATAAGGTTAGCTCGTATGATTACAGATGAAGGAACATTTGAACAGGAAAGTATTAAACTAACCAACATGTTCCTAGCAAGAAATTACCCTGGTGACATTGTTATACAAATTCAGGGTAGAAATCTCAGAAAAAAGACACAGAGACATTTTAAACCTATTATGTATGAAACTGATATTATTAATTCTAAACTAACTGAACAAAAAAGCAAATCTCTGTCTTGTTCCTTTATTACTACCTATACACAAGATTACCCAATAGTTAAACAGATTATTGTTAATAATTGGTCTTTTTTTCAGGGTTTTGAAGGGATGAAAGAAATCCTGGGGGAAAGACCTAGGTTTGTAACTAGACGAGCTAGATGTTTAAAAAATATGTTAGAAGTGGATGACAAGCGTTTAGATCTTTTAAGCCACAAGAAGTAGGGTACATTTAAATGTAGAGGTTGTAGTCAGTGTGTTTGGCTATTAGAAATTGACACTGTTACTGTTAACAGGTTCAACATAAAAAGTTCCTTTCATTTTAACTGTAAGACAGTGGGCATAGTTTATTTAGCATTGTGTTAAAAATGCCTACGTTTTCATGTTGGAAAAACTGTCCGTCAATTTAGAGAGAGAATTTATGAGCATCTAAATGACATAAAAAATGAAAAAGTTAGAAATTTCCTCTATTGTCATTTGAAGAACTTTCCTGACCACAGTATTTTATTTTTGGGACTTGAAAAGATACAGTGTACAAGCAATATTGGGGGCGACCTTGGGCTGACCTTATTGAGTATAAGGAGTTGCTTTGGCAACTAAGGTTAAATGCCACAGTTCCCCCTGGCTTGAATGAGTCTATTTCGATAGCTAGTGTGCTTAGACTCAAATCATATTATGTTTGAATGTGATGTATACATATTTTAAATATAAAAGTTTTTGACACTGACTATGTGTGTGTATATATATATATATATATATATATATATATATATATATATATATATTTATTTATTTATTTATATACATGGGCCTAGGACTATTCACTGAAAGCACATTTCATTGAAAGTCAAATGACTGTGAACAAATCACTGAAAGCTCAATTCACTGAAAACTTAACTCACTGAAATACATTTCACTGAAAGTTATATATGACCTTTTCCCCACTGTTGTGCAACCCTGGAGTTAGTATATATAGTAAGGGGATGTGTCGGGGGCACTGCCCCCCATATCGAGGGGGTGGATATTTATTAAGTTCAGAAAAGAGTAATTTATTGGAATTGCAAGTATCCATGTATGTAGTTTGAAATATTTAAAATATGTGGGGGGCTACGCCCTCCACAACCCCTGATGTGGGGGGAGCCCCCACCCCCCTTACTATATAT
The DNA here is from genome assembly GCF_019279795.1 of Protopterus annectens. Taxonomy (NCBI): domain Eukaryota; kingdom Metazoa; phylum Chordata; order Ceratodontiformes; family Protopteridae; genus Protopterus; species Protopterus annectens. The sequence goes on along the minus strand of NC_056725.1, from coordinate 954,782,245 downwards.
ACTAACTCCAGGAATTGAGTTTTCAATGAATTGTGCACAGTCAAATGTGTTTCAGTGAAATGTGCTTTTAGTGAATAGCTCAACACCCATATATATATATATATATATATATATATATATATATATATATATATATATATATACATATATAGTTAGTTTATTTTAACAGTATTAATACAACACATTTTTAGTTTATTAACTTAATATAGATTTAGGAATTTATTTGTTGTTGGTGTTTGGCATGTATTTTATTTAATGATTAATTTTTTTACTGAGCCTTTAAGAGTTAATTAGGGTAGGTGTGTAATTAATTAATTGACTGAGCATTTGGGTATTTAAACTGAATTTTTTTAGATGTAACTTGGATTCTGATGAGTTTGTGTTACAAGCTTATGAAAGCACTCAGTCTGTTTGTTACTGGTGAATAAAGTGGAATTTGATGGAACTTACCCCCTTTTTGCTCCTTTTTACAGAGGGTTTGTTTTATTTGTTGGTTACTGGTTGGTGTCTACTTGTTTTTTTGTTTCCCTAAAAAACTATTTTTATTCACATTTTTGAAGGCTCTGTCCAGAGCTTTTGGCTTCGGCAGTCATCTTGACTGGGCTTTCTTGAACCTTCTTCATAAGGATCCTAATTTTGTTATCAAACCAAACTGAATAACTCCTATAATAGAGGTTCATACATTACTCAAATTATACCAGGTCTCTGTAATAAATTATCACTGTATGTGAAGGTATCAGAGAACATCAACCATTTAAAGGAAAAAAAATTAAATGAATGGCCGTAAAGAAGAACTTTGATACAAACTGAAGGAAGTCAATGTCCTTATACAGCCAGTTGGCTTAAACACTGGTAACGTTAGTTTTCAAACTTAAGAACTTATGAGCTTAATGTGGCATATATGATTTTAATCCATTTCTGTAAGATATGCCTACCAACACTTCTTCACTTTGTAGTGAAGGCATGCTAAATGTAAACATAATGGGGAGATTTTGTTTATGTTTTTAAGCAACTGACTAGCCACACTCATATAATTAGACAGTGACAGTCAACATCAAAGACTTTTAAACCATACAGCCATTCATTTCAGCTGGACGATTAAACCATCCCAACCATGGGTTAATCCTGTGATACCCAAACCCAGTCACAGGTTATTGCTTAATTAATATTTGATTCAAGGAGATTCATAGACTTCCCACATAACTGTTGCCTTGCATTTTAGCTGGTGCATTATATTTCAGAGCTGTGTCAAGTATGTATAGCTAGTATACATCTAAAGCTAGTTCAAAGTGACTCTCACTATTTATTTATTTATGTATGTATTTGATAACTGGAAAAGTCTAATTGGCTAGGTGCTCATTTTCAGCAGAGGCCCATGGAGAAAAGCTCCAAAGTATTACAAAAACATTTTAAGAACATTAATTTTACAATCTTCAAAAATAATACAAAAGCAATCTAAAGTTTAAGTAATTATAACAAATTATACATAATTTAGAAAACATTTATTAAGAATAGATACAACTTATATGACAATGATTTAATATTTAGAGAAATTGTAGGCAGTTTATATAGAAATTAAAAGTAAGTTAGTATAATATAAACAGGAATTGCCATATGAATTGCATGAAAAATATGGTTTTGGCATATTTAGAAAAAGAATCAGAGGAGAGAAATTGATTGCATTAAGGAAGTCAATGAAGAAGGGAGAGTAAGCAGGTATGAGTTATGAGCAGGTACTTGTTCATGATTAGGGATATAGTTTATTATGGAGTTGAGCAAGAACAGAGCCAAACTGTGGCTAGGAAGTATTTCAGAATGGTTTAAAGGCCTTTTTATGGGAGGCTTTTGACCTGATGGATACTGGTAAGGAGTTCCATCCTTTAGTAACATAGTGTGAGTACAGACCATGCCCAGTAGGTTTGATAGGTTAGCGGACAAAGAGGAGTTTTGGTCATTGTGTAGAATGGTATTTTAGTGCTGGACAAGCACATGTATACTGAATAATTTTATAGGTGGCAAGAAGCTGTGTATATGTTAGATGATGGGGTAGTTCTAACCAATTTAGTCTTTCTGTGCTATATAGTGGTGGGATATAAAGGCGCATTTGCTGCAAATTTAGCTACTTTATTATATATTATAACATTGTTCAGTTTTGCTTTTTGCGATGCATGAAGGTTAATAAGGATAGGAGCACCATAAATAATGAAGAAAAGTAGTTTGATTTACATTAGTGAGAACGTTTTTGGTTTTGTAAAGCATCCCTAGTTTTGGGTGATTTATTTAAGCTATTTTGTATATGTAGGTCAGATTTAAAATTATCAAACACTATATAATCCCTAACAATTTGCTATGAGAAATTACTTCAATGGTTGCATTATTATGAGAGGAGAGAGAGATTATATGTTGTACATGTTTAGTAATATAAAATCAGCTGGCTGAAAAAAATATGTTACTTATTTCTCTGAGTATAATTTCACTCATAATAGTCCTGCTGCTTATGTTAACAACCTTGAAAAGGCTCCCCTTCTATATTCATTTGTTCAAGGATTAAGTTAACTTTTACAGATTTGAATTTTGTGCACTCTGTAAAGAAATATAATTAATATCTACAAAACAAATAAACATTTTAGAGCCTTTCCAGAGCTCTGTGAAGCAATTGCATTAAATATCCTGTCCAAGGGGGTTCAGAGCCTTTTCACATAATTGCTTCATCAAATTATTAGTTGGCATACTATGCGCCAGATATTTTGTGAAGGACTAAGTCACCTCTGACCACTTACTATTATTTTTAATTCTTCTCTTCTGTGAGTTTTAAGAAGAAGACAGGCTAGCTGCAGTTAAACTATATTACTTATACTCTTAATCTCAACAGACTCACAAAATCAACCTGTTTCCATTTTCATCCCCACATTATCTTCTGCCATCACTGGTTTTAGAAATTGGCTCACTTTTATTTTGCATTGAGTGCATGCCTACTATATAGAAGTATTTGCACTGGAAACCACCTTAAAAGAGCATTTTGCATATTTTTGTCATGGAACTTAGTGGCTAATATACATGCCTTGTCAAGACTTGATGCTGGTACATTGCAATTTACAATCAACACATTTGAAAAAGACAGGACTAAAGCTATTGCTTTGCTAGGTGCTGATTCCTATGTTTTGTTATTAAAGCCCTGCTTTATTTTTTACGTCAGTATGGCATGTGATATGTGTATTTGAACAGATAGTTATACTTTTTTATTTTATTCATTTCACTAGACCTATTACCCATTTTCAGGGGAGACCCAAAGTTGTTTTCATATGGAATGTGGGTAAATGTGCAGGACACCAATAATATTCTCATCTTTTTTTCCAGGACAGTAAAGGAATGTGTCATGGGATCATTTATATCAACCTAAGTTACCAGCATCTCAGGCAGTCTTCATATGATGGGCACATTTGAAGACTGTAGCAGCCCTTACCTATGTTATACATTGGTTTCAGTGCTGGAACAGGAATCCCAGCATGTGTTTCGAGATGAATGCATAAATCCTTCTGATCTTTCTACTGCCACAGGTGATCATGATTTCAGATGAGTCACTGAAAATAACCTACTGAGATTTTACTATGTAGCTGATGCACTGAGTACATCACCCGTTTATGGGAGGACACCCTGAGCCACACACACTCCCTGCTATCATCAAAGACAGATCCATCTGTTTCAGACTGTGAAGTCCAGAGAGTATAAACTTTAAGGGATTGTACATTCTTACTGAGAAATTTCTGGGGAATCATACATGCGCACATGTGAACCCTTGCATGTAAAGATGCACACTTAGACACAGGCACAGACACACATAGATACAGAAACACACACACTCTTAGGCATCTATAACTCATTTTGGAAGCAAATTATTATTTTTTTCATTATTTAATATAGTGCAAAATATGAGTCATTTCATCTCATTTTGATACCAGTTTAATTTCCTTTTCGCTTTTATGATTTTACACACAAATTGCATAAATAAGTTGCCTTTAATAATGCAAATTCATCTTGCATTCAAGAAATAAATGAGGTATTCAAAATAAGAAATAACATAAAGAAATAAATGATACTCAAATATTTTAAAGGATGTTTTTTTTCTGCATACTTAAGTTTCTCCATATTACCTTCCATCATAAAGTGTTTCACAGTTTACAAAAAACTTGAACTCTCATGTTTAATATATATATATATATATATATATATATATATATATATATATATGTGTGTGTGTGTGTGTGTGTGTGTGTGTGTGTGTGTGTGTGTGTGTGTGTGAGAATGTGTGAGCATGCGCTTATGCATGTGTGTCTGGAAAAGAATAACCCAATGTGAGGCTTCACTATTTTATAAAAAGATAATTGCAAGGAGAAATCTATAAGGGTATGCATTGTCACAAATTTGTCTTATTGTGTGTTTCATTTGATGATGTTCACGATTTTGTCTCTTTTAACCATAAAAATTAAGTGTTCCAGTTTTATTACAAATATTGCTGCAATGATGGGACAAGATTTAGTTGGGTAAGTATACTATATCCATGCCATGTTTAAATATTGTATTCCTTAATACTATGTGTAACAGTTGCAAGGCTGATTATCACTAATACTAATTTGGATGGAGACTGAACTGACACTTTTACCCTAGTGTCAAGAAAGTTAGGGAGATCATCTTCACAGTAAGGCAGACAGAAATATTTTATGTGAAACAGCTATACTGCTGTTTATGCACATGCCAACAATGGTCATGTTGTGATATGACCACCATTCACCAGTCAGACTACAAAATTAGAGCGAAATAATTGAATATTTGTTAGTAAATATCTCAAAGGCTTTTGATACAGTTGCCCACTCTAAACTTCTAAATAAACTGTCAGAACTTAACCTCTCCAACTCCTCACTAAATTGGTTCTCCAGCTATCTCTAAAACAGGCAACAATCTGTTTGCTGGCAAACCGTCTTCTCTCCTTTCTTCCAATCACCCCAGGAGTTCCCTAAGGATCTATCCTGGGCAGCCCTTGTATTCAATATTTTCACAAATTAACTGCACTCTGCCTGTAAGGGCTGTACTCTGCTACAATATGCAGATGATTCCCCAATTATCACCACCACCTATAGTGTTCCCAATCTACTAACACTCACCCAAAATACGTTCTCATCTGTTGAAACTTGGATCTGCAATAACCAGCTAGTATTAAACTCTAAAAAAATAAACTCATCCTCTTCTTTCCTAAAACACTGGCACACCACAAACATCCCTTTGTCATCTCCTCACTCAGTAATACCTTTATTAAATCTGAACTGCGTACTAAACTACTAGGCACCATCATAGATGAGAAACTGAATTTTGACTTGCATATCCAACAGTGCATAAAAAAGACTCACCAAAAACTTGGGCTACTGTACAGAAACCAGACATTCCTTACACAATCTGCCAAACTTTCCCTTGTCCAGTCACTCCCCTTACCAAGGCTACTTTATACTGCCCCCATTCTTACTAACATCCAATCTACTCTACTCTCCAAACATATACTGACCCAAACATATAATAAAATGGCCAGATTTGCCACTAATCTTCCCCATAATACCCATCACTGTCTTGCCCTAAATAAGCTTCAATGGCCAGAATTCTCTCACCAACTACTACATCCTCAATTACATATCACTCACTCTGTTCTCTATAATCCCTTTTCCTATCCCTCTCTCAACAACCTAGTATCATACTATACCCCCCGCTGGGACCTCCGCATAACTGACAAAAACTTTATGTCTAGACACCAAAAAGAACATAGGCAAGTCCCTTTATAAGTACACAATAGCACACATCTGTAATACACTCCCCCTTAACATAAGAAGCCTCTCCCAGCAATATCAATTTAAAAGAGTTAGAAGGCTTTTTTCTTAATACCAGGACCTCTTCATGTCAAGATGCTTCATGAATTACTGATTGTACTCTGTAGAATGCTTATAGAACTTACTACCCTGTATTCTAGTATCTTGGCTTTAAACACAAATGATAACGCCTAGTCATTGTACAGGTTCATTTTATATGTTCTAGTGTTTCTATGTGTATAGTATTGTTATGTTTCTATGGATTTTATGAGTCATTGTATTGCTTGATAGACATATGTACCAAGATGTTATTGACCAAATATGTGTATATATTTCCATGCAGTTGCTTGTTGGCTGTGTATTTGGAGCTTTTCTCCTCGGGTCTACACTGAAAAATGGGCCATTGGCTCAGTTGGACCAATCCGGTTAACAAAGGTTAAATAAATAGATACATCCAGAAATCAACCAAACAACCAAACAAAAAACTTTTCTGTAATGCTTTTTGAAGTTTCAACAAAACTGTTTCACTCTCTGCTGGCTGCAAAAGTTTGTAAAAGAAGCTAGACTGATGCCTTTCTTATGCATTACCAGAACACTGTAAATAGTAAAAAGTAGCAGACAAAATGAAATACAACTTCTAGGAATAAAGCAGGTCAAATTTTCAGTAAACGTGGTCAGTAACTGAAATAATTTTAAAAACTAACATTTGCTTATAGAAACAGCCTAAGTGTGTTACTTTCAAAGAGATCCACCTTTAAAAAGTTCATGTGCTAGTGATTTACCTTCTTAACCAAACAGTGTATATAGTTTAGCTATTGTTAACTAATAAATTAAAGTAATCACTTGGAGAAAGGTTTATGTATGAGCTGCGGTGGTACGGCGGTAGCGTTGTTACCTCACAGCAAGAGGTTCTCCCATTCTGATTCTCGCCTGGGCTTGGGAGTGCCTTCTGTGTGGAGTCTGCATGTCCTCCCCGTGGTTGGGTAGCGTTTGAAAGACGTGCATGCGTAAATGGGTGTACCTTCGTTGAAGGTTGGGCATCGAGCTGGCACCTCAGCCTTTCGTAAAAATCTACTGCCAATCATTAGCGGACTGGAGTTCCGCTGTGGCGACCCCTTACCGGGAAAAGCCGAAAGACAACAACAACTTGGAGAAAGGTTTATAATAACCTTGCAAAAAATGTTGTAAGGTTATGACTTTTCAGTTTTCAGTCTCATGAACTGATATCAGTAATATTAGGTCTGCAGTATGAGATTTGTGTAGCAATAGTTTATTACACATCCATATTTGTTCTATTTCATTTATTGCTGGATTGTGGGAGATGCAATGTAGCTTGCTGTGAGTAGTAATAAAAAAGGGAAAATACACACGCTGCTGTATTTGTTCTATATTGTAACAGAAAATATGCTTACTTAGACTAATACAGATTTACTTTAAAGACTAATACAGATTTAGATTACAGATACAACTGTGACCTTGATTTTATTTTGTGTGATGAGCCTGCAGAACTCTGGTGATAAGAAATTAGCATAAACCTCTTATGGTGTTGACAGATCAGAAGACTGTACAATGAATGGCTTCTGAAATAATATAAATTATCAGACATGCTGTTATAATTCCATGCTTATTAGAGAAAGGATAAAGGCTGTTTCAGTTAGCAATTTGTGACAGTTATACACAATGCAGATGGTGTGACTTCAAAATAAAATAGTATTTTAACTGTTAGAAAAATAGGAGACAGTAGTCCAATTTGTCAAAGTTATGAGACATTAATTTTATAGAAAAGGGATACAAGATTACAACTTGTATATTTTAGAGCTTCATGTTGATATTCTTAAAGAAACACGTAGTTAGTCGGTTAAGCAAAGAGAGATTGTTTCATGCCTCATACACAGGTACAAGAATTATATCTCTATGTGTATCTACATATATATATATATATATATATATATATATATATATATATATATATATCAATATATCAATATATATATATATATATATATATATATATATATATATATATATATATATATATATATATGTATACACGTCTTTCAGCTTTTAGGGGTTAGGGGTCGCCACAGCGGAACTCCGGTCTGCTAATGATTGGCAGTGTATTTTTATGGTGCTGAGTTGCCAGCCCAACGCCCAAACTTCAAAGAAGGCATACCCATTCATGCACGCACCTACCTGCATGTCTTTAAATGTCACTCAACCATGGGGAGGACATGCAGACTCCACACAGAAGGTGCTCCAGATGAGAATCAAACAGGAGAACCACTTGCTGTGAGCCAATAACGTTAACCACTAAACTACATACATATATATATATATATATATATATATATATATATATAAACATAGGACATGTCAAGGAATATTTATAACATGTAAAAAGATGCTTCTAAAAATGGGCAATGTAAAAAAAGTAAACTACAAGACTTACGTGGAAGCTTGACAAACTGCAAGCATTTCATAGTGAATGCACACAAATTTGATGTAATGGCTGTGAAATGACATCTGTTGAAAATAGAGGCTTAGGTAGGATTATACTCCCATACTTCTTTCTGTTTATC